>NC_139020.1:38486506-38875736 GCF_964662115.1 Mustela nivalis
AGTGGGTGTTAGTTGATTTCTCCGTGATTTTAAGATCGGGACATTAGAATTAAATTGAAAGATTGTCAATGTTTGCAATTTAAGCATGAAGGCCATTGAGAAGGGTGGGCACAGTCACTTTCATGGCTTGGGAAAATAGGCTCAATAAATGTGATCACAAGGTGAACATTGGAGCAAATGCATTTGTATCCTCTTTATCTCAAGCACAGAGCCAATCTGGAACTCTAATTCCTTGAGAAGATGATAAATGTTTTCTGCCAGTCTTTCCAACTGAACAAACTATGTTTGATTGGTATTAATCACTTCTGGCAGGCGATGCTCAAGCCTGCTCACTGCAATCTAGGTGAAAAGCTTGTCATCAGTATTGCATAATGAAATGAAAGAGTATGGGACAAAGAGAAGAAATATTTCCATTTACCTAGTCATCAGAGCAAGTGTCAAGTTAAATAAGATAGGAACTATTTATTTTCACATGACAGTTTAAAATGTAAACCTTTAATAAAATTATTTTTTCTTTCTTTTTTTTTTAATTTAAAAAGAGAAATTAAGCCAAATAATAATCCAATGTGCGTATTGTAGGAGAACATCTCTTGTTCTCTCAAATTCTTCATAGCTTCAGAAAGTTATCCTAAAATCAAGTTTTGCCATGAACAGACTACACATATATGAAGAACATGGAAACAACGAAGCCTCATTAAGGGCAGGGATAATCTGGAAAATACTCTTCCATAGAAGGGATATTTGTGTATCCCCCAAATTCATTTGTTGACACCTATTCCTCAATGGAATGATATTAGGGGGTGGGATTTGATAAGCAATTAGGTCATGAGGGCTGAGATTTCATGAATGAGATTAGTGTCCTAACAAAAGCTACCCCAATGAGCTTCCTTGCTTTTCTGCCCTGTGAAGTATAGAGATTGTCTTGGACTAACTTGGAAGCCAGCTCTTACTAGATACCAGTTCTGCCAGTGCCTTAATCTTGGATTTCCGAGCCTTCAGAGTTATGAGAAAGAAAAATCTGTCTCCAACTAGATACCAGTTCTGCCAGTGCCTTAATCTTGGATTTCCGAGCCTTCAGAGCTATGAGAAAGAAAAATCTATTTTATGAGTCACCCAGTCTGTGATACTCTCTTACAACAGCCCAAGCAGACTAGACGGTTAAGTAAGATTTAACAGTCTAAAAATGTATCTGAGTTCAAAAATATCTCCTTGTCATAATTTGATTTTTTTTTTCATTTTGCTGTGTCATATTCCCTGTGAAAATCTGTCCATTGAAAATGTAAAACTCCCCGGGCTAGTGGGTGGAGATCTCACTCATTCATTTCTTAGAGTGATTCAATCTGATTGTCATACTCCTAATACCTAGATAACAATAGCTAAATTGGAAGAATTAGTTTGCTTCCTGGAGCAAAACTCGGGCAGAAATTGTATCATTTTATTTGATAAATCAATTTACTTTTCTGCCTCCTATCAGAGAACTTAAAGTTAATGATTACTTTAAATTATGGTCAAAGGTGACTTAAATACATCCATCAAAATTAATATTTTGAGGAAGGATAGAACATTTCTTAAAATAAAAACAGTTAATTGATATTTAATGGACATCACTACTATCTTAGCCATTAATTAATTGCTTTAAGTCATAAGTTGTACCTTGAAGTTGTCACTCACATTTGTAGGTTAACTCAAGACAATGCTTTTGAAGCCAACTGTTCTGAATCGAATGAGGAACTTAGGCAACACATCTATGGGGCAGAAAAAATACTGTTTTGAGGACTATATAGTGAACTCAGCAGTTAAACTCAACCTACTCTGTGAAGATAGCACTACAGTTATTCTTACAGTATTGACTGATTTTTACATACTAAGTGCAGGGAATTTTGAATGTTAATAATAAGAAAAACTTAAAAATCTAAAAAAAAAACCCAATAGATTTCACTTTTAGTAGAAAATAATTTTTCAAAATACCTTTTATAAGATTTCAACTATTGGTCACAGGATTTCCTTTTCTCATCTTGCCCCGGAAAATGCTTCTTTTTTGTCTCTTACTTCCAAACAATCACCATCACCGTAGTCTTAGGGCATACTTGTCCCAGCACTGAAGTATCAGCGGTCCATTTTTAACTTGTAAAACCAAGAGAAGAGATTCTTTATTACCAAAATTCCAAATTTTTCAGGGACCTGTTCTTACACATGAATTATTTTCTGTTATAAATAATTCACTTGATAGAGTATTATTTTTAAAAATGTATTCATGTGTATCTAAAGTCCAGATCTGAATTGATTTTGACAAGTATTTCTGAAAACTACAGGACAATTCTGGCAGGTACTAGAGACATTGCTTCATGAAGATTTTAAATGCTGAGAGGCGCCTGGGTGGCTCAGTCAATTAAATGTGTGCCTTCGGCTCAGGTCACGATTCCAGGATCCTGGAATTGAGTCCTGCATCAGGCTCCTTGTTTAGTGAGAGCCTACTTCTCCCTCTTCCTCTGCTCTTCCCCCTTGTGTTCATGCCTTTCTCTCTCTCCCTTGCTCCTTGCTCTCTAAGTCAAATAAATAAAATCTTTAAAAAAGAGAGAGAGAAAGAGAGAGAGAGGGGGTGAATTTAAATGCTGTAAAGACATCTAGGTGTGTGAGCAGAGTGACATATTAATACTATGATTAAGGATTTAGCCATACAAGAGAGTGCTGAGACTGTGGAGAATTTAACACACCCAAAAAACAATGAAGCAGAAATACAGTAGCAAGACTGAAGAAATCCCACAGTGTGTTTTCCAAACACTTAAACTGTTCCTCTAAAAATAAAAAATATATATATATATTTTTTAAAAAGTATAATATCGGGGCGCCTGGGTGGCTCAGTGGGTTAAGCCGCTGCCTTCGGCTCAGGTCATGATCTCAGGGTCCTGGGATCGAGCCCCACATCTGGCTCTCTGCTCAGCAGGGAGCCTGCTTCCTCCTCTCTCTCTGCCTGCCTCTCTGTCTGCTTGTGATCTCTCTCTGTCAAATAAATAAAAAAAATCTTAAAAAAATTTTTTTTAATAAATAAATAAATAAGTATAATATCTGTGATTGAAAAAAAGAGCCTTAGCAAATTCATGAAGTTAAGGGGATACTTTTGTTGTTGTTGTTGTTTTTTAATCTATTTTGTTTTGCAACTAATAGAAATTAATAATAAAAATACAGGCTTTATGAAATAATAAGTAATTATAGAGTATATTACAGGTTTCTTCCAGTATCCAAAAGTATAGAATTCCTATGAAACCTTTTATAAGTCAAAATGGCATAAAGCAAAGAGGCAATAACCATTAATTTATAAGAACACATTTTTGAGCATTCCAGACCCGAAAAAAATAACCTCTCTTAGGCTTTTCTATTACCTTAGGACATATCCAGCTAACAGAGGTACAAAATAAATTAAGATAAAGCACAATGTCCCCAGACACAGTTCAAAGCTACGGCAACTGAGATGCTAAGTGTAGTTCCCAAGGAAGGCTCTTGGTGGGAACAGTCTTACTATTCCAGCTCCTTCTCCCTGACACTTCACCTTCTCCATATCTTACCAACCACTTCCAATCAATATAAAAAATTGCAATCTAAAATGTCTCCCCATAATAGAATGTATCATTGTTTTCTTGGATACCCAACATTTTTGATCACATGTGCTATCCCTGGGGAAATTTCATTCTTTTGACTTCTGTCTCTGCCAAGGTGGAAGCAAGAAAAATCAGCACCACCAATTTTTGTGTCCAGTACCTCCTCTACAATTAGGTAGACTTGTTTGAGATTCTGATTTAAAAATAAGCAAACTGAGGAAGGAGGTTCCATACAGAATCAATTGTGTTAGGGGAGATGTCAGAGGTACCTGGCAATGATTATAAGGTCAAGATCCTGGATCATTAAGGAGGGCATGTGATGTGATGCGCACTGGGTGTTATACACAACTGACAAATTACTGAACATTACATCTGAAACTAATGATGAATTATATGTTGGCTAATTGCATTTCAGTAAAAAAATAAAATAAAAATAGAAAGTTCCTGGAAAAGAAGCAGCAGTGGCTTTAAACTCTAGTTCCTGGCAATAGTACTTGCTGCATATCATCACCGTCGGCAGCGTCAGCAGAAGAGGAATGTTTTTTGGTCAAATTTGGCCATGATTATAGCATCGTTACCGAAAGCTCACATGGGAATCTGGTAATGGTTTTCGAGCTTTCTCAGCTCTTGAGCTACCCGAAATCTTAATAATAAACCCTTTTTCAGTTTAATCTGCCAGTCAGCTTTTGTAACTGCAACTAAAAACACATATTAAGGGGGCACCTGGGTGGCTCAGTGGGTTAAGCCACTGCCTTTGGCTCGGGTCATGATCTCAGGGTCCTGGGATCGAGTCCCATGTTGGGCTCTCTGCTCAGCGGGGAGCCTGCTTCCTTCTCTCTCTCTCTCTCTGCCTGCCTCTCTGCCTACTTGTGATCTCTCTCTGTCAAATAAATAAATAAAATCTTTAAAAACAAACAAACAAACAAACAAAACCCATATTAAGGATTTCCTAAATATGAATCTTCTCTCCATCCCTGCTAATGAGGGATCCTTATTCCTCCTATCATCTCCTGATTGCTCTCCTTTCAATGATATTCCTCTTCTTTGATTTTTCATCTCAACTTTCTTTTTTTTTTTTCTTTTTTCTTAATATTTTATTTATTTATTTGAGAGAGAGAGAGTGTGAGAGGGGAGAGGTCAGAGGGAGAAGCAGAATCCCTGCAGAGCAGGGAGCCTGATGTGGGTTCCATCCCAGGACTCCAGGATCATGACCTGAGTTGAAGGCAGTTGCTTAACCAACTGAGCCACTCAGATGCCCTTAGTTAATTTTCTAAATATAAACCTTATCAAATTTATGCTTTTTGCTTTAATACATACTACCATAATAGTTTGACTATGTTTACTCCTTTTATTGACTTCACCAAAATAATAATCTTTTTTCATTTCTTGTATTTGTTGTCAAAGTCAATGTGAAACAAGTAGTTGGCCTTTTGGTTGAAAAGGTATGACTGTAATAGATAAGTAATGATGAAAAATACAATAATTGAGGCTTATTTTATATATGTTGCATTTGTTATTAAAATAAAAATGTGTAGCTGAGGAAGAATCCTGGAGAAAATAGGCTGGCATGATAAAGGGCTCAGCCCTTGATCTTCTAGATATTATACCTGACCTTGTCTTTGTCACATAGTTTATTAGAATGACAGATGCCAACAGAGTAAAGATGACAGGAGACTGATCATAAAAAAATCAGAGTGCTAATTTATTAATTTAAATGATAAATACAAGTGCTAAGTGAAAGAAATATTTGCAGCTTGCATATCAGCACATTCTCTCCCTGTAGGCAGCCTTCGTGGCAAGCAAACTGACAGAAGGTTGCTGGCTGAACTTCAAATCAGAGCAAGAACTCCCATCCTCATAATTCAAAGATTTCCTGGTCCCAGACTCTGATGACCACATCTACTCTGACAGATTGTCATAAAATTAGATAATTGATTTCTCTCAAAGAACACTGTTTTCCCAGATGGTACTTTGAGGGGCCCAGTCAGTGTTGGCTCCTTGGAACTGGTATTTCTTCTTGTTCATTTCTATCTCTTTAAGACGATGTCCGGCTATCTCACGTAGCATCTACAATGTGATTTTAGAGTTTAATTCTCAAATGACACTTTAACCTACTTCTCAGTTCTATTCTTGTTGCCACCTATGCTAAAGGTACATCAGCAGGTTTATATTTAGTGTTGTAATAACTACATTTATAATACGGTATATATCACTGTAAGTTCCTTTCTATGGTTATTCTTTAGTTTTTCTTTACATTAATATAGTTATGTAGTTTACTAGAAGTTCGTTAGTAAAGAATACCTATTTTTCAAAAAATCAAGCATTTTCTAAAATCTATTTTTTAAAATTTCTTCCACTAATTTCTAGTGCTAACCAAATAATTCTGGAATTCCTTTCTTTAAGAGAGGTGAAATTTAAGAGAAAAAAAGTTTGATGAAGATCATTTGCCATATACTACCTAATTAAATCATCATAAACATTTTTAGCAGTAGACTATATCCTCCTTTATAGAAGAGATTGCTGACATTATGTAATTGGCCCATACCACTTAATTTATACCTTTGTGCTTTTGGTTCTTCAGTAATTCTTGAATCTACAATTTAAAATTTTCTAATTTTTTATTCCATCATTTGAAAGTCCATACCTTATTTCACAGGCCCAAATGTTTCTTCTTCTTGATTTTATTTTTCCACAAAGGGAAATTAATTCCTGGCTCTGTCCCATGTATCCTCTTGGTTTTTACTCCTCTAATATTCACAATTTCGGCACAGGCTTTCACTAATTTATTATATCTCTCTCTCTCTCTTTTTTTATTTTCCAGCCAATCATTGCTAATTCTTAAAACATAAAGTCATCATCTCTTGTATGCTAATTTCATTCGTGTTATCTATCTAGGTGAATGTTGTAGGTTTCTGTTGACTTGCTTTCTCATTTGCTATTTGTTCATTTTCTTATTATTTAAAAAAAGTATTTTCATTCCAGAAAATTTGGAAGGTACAGAGAACTTCAAAAAAGAGGAAAAATTGTGCATAATTCTGCTGTACGGCTATAACAACAAATGAAAAGGACTGCATAACACCTTTCTTAACCAGATATAGCACTCCTTCTATCATGTGCGTCTCTGTTCTTCAATAAAAGGTTTCCTTTAATTTTCCCTTCAAAAAATGCAGACTTGGTCTAAAAGGACAGTTTGTAAACAGACAATATATCCTCATATGTACCTAAATTTTCTTGCCGTAATTTTACTCAAAAGAAAGAAAGCACACATTCACGTCTAGTCCTCTATGTTCTATTCCAGCAGGATGGCCATATCTTCAGAATAACATTGCCTTGGCACATTAATTGAAACTTAGGTTCTAGCAGTATTAAAAAAAGAGCTTTTCATTTTTTCCCCTAGTCTTTCTCTGTTTTTGAATAGGATACTAGAAGTAACACCTAGATAAAAATATAATAACACTCATTATTTTCCCTTTGCACTTACTCATTTTTTGTGTTTACTTCAGGAAAAGACTCTTTCTCTAACATTACCCTAAAGTAGCTGCCTCTAAATTTCAGTAGACTTGGCTGGAATTTTGACCACCAATTAGTGGTCTGGAAACAAAACTGGAGCTAAAGATTGTAAGTCCTTGAGGTCTTACGGATTTTGGCTTCTCCACAGTTTTATGTATTTATGCACTGAATACTTCTTCCTGAGCAACAATTATGTGGCTGGTACTATTGTGGTTCTGAACAACAAAGGCAAACAACAGCTATTTGGGAACTTGAATGTAATGGAGAAACGAGGTTAAATCTGATAGAAAAACAGTTCTGTCTAGGAATTCTGGTTTCGAAGACAAATAAAAAGATGATTTCAGGTAAACTTTGTCCATCCCCACATCTTAAGAAAGGAAATTATTAATTAGGTAATTGTGATTTTAAGTGTTTTCATTTTTGGATCTGATTTATAACACTGCGATCAAAGTGTTTATTTGTTA
This sequence comes from Mustela nivalis, assembly GCF_964662115.1. Classification (NCBI taxonomy): domain Eukaryota; kingdom Metazoa; phylum Chordata; class Mammalia; order Carnivora; family Mustelidae; genus Mustela; species Mustela nivalis. The sequence continues at coordinate 38,494,077 of NC_139020.1, forward strand.
CCAAAATAGACGATAAGAGTAAGAAAAATGGTACTGGAGGTATATTATCACTAGGTACTCTCATATAGAAATATGTGAGTTTTATATGAATTTAATTCTTAGAATAATTCCATTTTATAGATGATAAAACTTCAGCACAAATAAGGTAAAGAGCTTGCTGAAGCTCACACAGGTAAGCCAATGGTGAATGTGGGATTTGAATCTGATTATTTTCACATTAAGACCCACCCTCCTTTTTTTTTTAAGATTTTATTTATTTATTTGACAGAGGGAGATACAGCGAGAAAGGGAACACAAGCAGAGGGAGTGGGAGGGGGAGAAGCAGGCTTCCTACCTAGCAGGAAGCCTGATGCAGGCTAGAACCTACACTTTTAGCCACAATATTTTCAGTATAAATTTAACTGTCCAGAAAGAGAAAACTGAAATGCAGAAATTAATTTGGAGGGCAACACAAGAACTAGGAAATACTGTTGTCACTTAACAGAATGGAAGGTCTGGGGAAGAATAAAGGATGATGCACTGTTTATGCCAACTCTTTCTTGAGGACAGATCTCAAAAACTGCCATAGAACACCACCGCTTACATGACATTGGCCAGAAACTACTCACATAGTCTCATCTATCTGCAAGGGAGGTTGTGTGATATAATCATACTCTGGATGACAATGTATGCTAGCCATTTTACTACTACGGGTGAAAGGCAAAATGGATTTAGGGAGAAAATAAGTAGTTTCTGCCATAGGCCTATACCCTTTGTTCTGCTGGAATTGTTTTGAACAAAAGATCAAACTCAGAAGACAAGATGCCTACTGTATATTTATGTATATTTATTATTGATTTATTTTAGAGAAAGAGGGTGCCAAAGGGGGGAGGGGCACAGGGAGAGGGACAGTAGGGGATGAGCAGAGGGGTAGGGAGAGTCAAGCAGACTCTGAATTGAGTGAGGAAACCAATGTGGGGTGTGATCTCACAAACTCGAGATCATGACCTGAGCTGAAACCTGAAGATTAATGGACTGAGCCACCCAGGCACCTCTATCATATAACCCTTTTATGGAAAGATTAATGGATGTGATTTCACACTTAAAATTGCAAAGAAATAAGCAATATTTTTGTCATCACCTAAATACTGTGTATATGTATAGATAATAGGCAATATAACAGATAACTACCCATATCTATGTGATCATTTTCAGTCCAACCATGTTACCTTCTGCCTGAAAGCATCCAATGCCCTTCTATTTCATTCAGAGTAAAGCAAAGGTTTCCAATGGCCTACAAGGCTCTACCTAATCTGATTCTTTTCCTTTCTGTCTCCATCTCTGATTGCTCTCTTTCCCCTCACTCCCCACCCCACTCCCAATCATTCCTGTCAACCTTAGAGTAGCTGAGACATTCTGGCCGCTGGGCATTTATGCCAGCAAGCTCCAGCCAGAATGATGCCCACAGATATCCCTGAGGCTAATTCTCTCTCCTCCTTCAAGTCTTCTCCATTCATGTTACTTTCTCAGCAAGTCCTTTCCTGACCACCTTTTCATATTTCAGTGTTCACCCCTGAGCTGGGCAGTTTCTGGCCATCTTCCCTACTTTATTCTCTCCATAATGCTCAGTACCTCTAATATTCTGCGTCATCTCCTTGCTGTAGTGTTTTCTCTATTGCTTAACTTCTTCCACTAGATTGTCATACTCAGGAAAGCTATCTCCACCAAAGTTTTCCTCTCAGAAAGAGGCTGGGCAACCAATAGTAACAGGAACTCAATGAATAGTTCAGATGACTACAAAGGTGAGAGTGAGGGAGCATTTTCTTCCACTAGTCAGTGTTACATTGTTTTTACTATCTGTTGACTCTGTCTTTAAACTCTATTTTCTCTATTTTCAGGACAAGTAAACATTTTAGAGTTCTAGAACCACAGAAACACAAGAGTGGTGTGTCCTGCTCAGCCTGGATACTTTAAATTTCAATGCAGGTTGCCCAGTAACTATTTTATCATCCTTTCCCTTTGAAAGCCTGGGGGCTTACTTTCTAAAATCACACACTTCAGGAAGCAGAAATGCAACTCCAGCATGCCAATTTCAAAAGAGTTGCTTGAATTGTCGTTGTGTTCTACCACACTTTGCCTCCACTTCCTTTCCTAATTTATTTTGCAGGGAAATCTAATTTCTTTTCTAAATGAGAGTTGTGTGCTGCCAGTTTTGATATTTTACTATCCACATTCTCATCAGTGTTATCATCTCTAAACTTCTGAATCAAAAACATCACAGGGAGTTGTTTTGGAATATATGTTTTGATTGAAGTACCATCTTATTTAAACATATCAAAATTAATTGTGCTTCTCATACAAATGTCTGTGTGTGTCTTTGCATATTAGATTGTCTCTTAAATGCTGGCAAGAATTGAAGACTCTCTGCTTGGTGATCACGGAATTGGACCTGACTTGAAAACTATCACTATTTCTCTTATTAACAAAATTGTTATCACATATTTTCTGAGAATATTGATTATAATTCATATATTAATTAATATCCCATAAAGTCAGATTATGACATTTCATGGTTTGACAGAATGGATTATTGCAGATAAACTCTCAAAAATTTCTAAGAGACATGAAAATACTAGCTACAGCAAAAAAAAAAAAAAAAGAACGTGCATTTTTTTTTCTCATATTATTCATTTTGTATGTGCATTATTAAGTTGCTTTTGGATTTTGAAGATAGAAGCATATTTAGTTGATTATATCCATTCATGAGATTAATTTCTATCTTTAGTAAATTTTTGGAAAGCATATGAGATTTGATATGTATGTACGTGTTTGTGTATGTGTGCATTGAATGCATATATGTTAAATGCAGGATGTGTAAGTTTCATTATGAGTGTCATTTGTGTACCTGGGTAGAATTATAATGGTGCATTACAAAATCTGCCTTACAGCCAGGAATATGAAATGCCAATTATGTTCATCAGGACATCAATTTGTCATCATGTGCAAGGATATTTGTGCAAAGGTTTAATTTCCTTTTCCTTTATTATTAATGATGCTTTATACTTGAAAGAAATTCCATCTTGAAAGCTTCTTAGAATCATTAATCCTCGTGATATGTATGAAGTAGTTAAGAATTCTTATCCATACTTTGAAATGGGCAAAGAAACAGCTAACATGGATAAGTAGTCTACATTGTAGAAATGTAGTCTTTTCTATTGGAAGAATGATTCACATAGAAAACATCCCTGGGCAGAGACAAGTTGATTGTGCTTTGTTTTATGTGGGCTTTTAATATTTTCATATGTTTATGCATGTGTGCATAGAATAATTTATAGCTTCAGGAGAATTCAGATGTAAAAAGATTATTATCTTTTCTTTTGTTATGGTCTAGTATCTGAATTTGTTTTTTCTTATATTTAATGCTTTCAATAGTGAAGACTGAAGTTCTAATTGTTGTCATGCATAGGGAGATGCATCCAAATCTGCTAATTTTTAAAAAGCCCATTTGAGACATCTGGTCTATTTAGAGCCTCATCTTACATAAGTATGTCTTTCTTCAGGTGACTTTAAAATTTGCAATATTTCTAGTCAATATTTTAACTGGAGGTAGATCAGTGGCTTCTTTTATGTTGTGCAAATCAATTCTTTTCCAATGTTGAAAATAACATCATGTAGAAGTCAGGCAAAATATTAGCTATTAACAATCACGTTAAAATCTAAAAATGAAAGCAAAATTTAGCCAAGAAGGGACTCTAAAGAAAGGATGATGAAGAAAACTTCTGGAGTAGGATCCTGAAGAGGACTTTTAAAAATACAAGAAATATTCCTATTAAAGGGGAGAAAACACTGAAATAAAAATGAAAAGTATAGACTCTCATCGCTAAACAAAGTGTCACAAAGAGTGATACATGGCAGCTACCTACTCTTGATTCTGCTTTTGACTATACTTACTCATTCCTTCTTTTCCACTCCGTTGGCGATTTGTTCATGCCTTTGTTAGAGCACTTATAGCTCTGCAGCTTATGCACTTGTCTAAGCCTCCCTGACTTTAGCCTACAGGCAACCTAAGGTCAGGGACACAGTGCAAACATTTTGATATACTTATTTCTTCTACAGCGCCTACCAGATATTAAGTACTCAATAAATACTGCTGAATGAAAGAAAGATAAAGGAAATTACTAGGGTGCAGAAAGTGAGTACATGCAGAGACATTTAATCACAGTGGGAATGCTTGAGAAATACCATGTTTTGTGCATAGCAAATCTTTTACACTCTGATTACCACATGCCCAGGCCGAGTTTTGCCTTCACTTAGCTTTCTATATGAGTAATGAGAATTTCTACAGGATCTTCTTTTGTTTCTCATTTGTTTGTTTTTCTTTTCTATTCTTTTTCCTTTTTGGCCTCCATTCTGTTGTCTCATTATGGCCTTGCCATATCCTAGTGATGCGCATGTGAAAATTCTCCTTACCCTCTACACCTTTCATCACTGAGACATTTACAAAAGGCATTAAGCAAACTGATCTAAAAATATGTTTTAGTATTCAGATGTGGAAGTAAACATATAGAGATTTAAAGATCAAGAGATGTTTTAGAATCCTCCTTTTACTTTCAATAGCTTGTTAAAACAATGTAGCTGTAAAAATAGTATCTGAGCAAAAATCTGTCAATCTTCTGCCTTTCTCAATTTTGCCAACTCCTTTTGCTCTCGAATGATATCTTCACAGCTCAGGATTTCCTTACCTCATCTCAAAGTCAGAGAGATACTATTTAACATTCATTTGTATACCTATTAGTATTTCTATATGTCATCTTTTGTTCTTTACAAATATTAGCTAATTTAAACCTCAAAAACCACCATAGGTTAGGTGGCATGATTAGTCCCATTTTACAAAGGAAAATACAAAACAAAAAAACAAACAAAACTTAGAACTAGTAATTATAAAAAACTGGGATTTAAAACCAGAGGTCTGACTTCAGAAATCAAAGTTATGTTACTTCTCGAATGCATTGCAACTTTTAACACAAAGAAACAGAACTTGCATATTTTAAGTCAAAAGAAATACTTTCCATATCAATCAACCTAGATGTAGCCATAAGCACATTGAAACAGATTTTGATCATCCAGGCTACTTAACAGTGACCTTCCTCCTCCTAGAGGTATTTCTCTTAATTAGCTGCTCCCTTATAAAAGCCCAACACATTTTTTTGTTTAGAATGTTTATGCACATACATTAGTTCTTCAAATGTCTTCCACTTAATTTCTAAGTCCTAATATTGGTTTCATAAAACAACTTCAGGAGACCATGAATTCCCTAACTGGAAATTAATTCCTTGTAAGGAAAATATTATATGCCTATATATATATTTTTTGTTCTGAATTTATATCTATAGCTTTCATCAAATTCTCATAGTGATCCAAAAAAGTAGAGATATTCTGTTTTACATGCAATTAACATTTATTGAGGACATGTAGGTGTTAAGTGCAATGATAAGAAGGTTTTCAATTTTATTAATTTTTCTTTAAAGATTTATCCATCTATTTGAGAGGAAGAGAAAGAGAGATCATGAGCAGGAGGGGCAGAGGGAGAGGACAAGAGAATCTCAAGCAGAACTTGGGGCTTGACATGGGGCTTGACCCTGAGATAGTGACCCGAGCCAAAACTGAGAGTTGGATGCTTAACCAACTGGACCACCCAGGTGCCCCTCAATTTCATTAATATTAATGGAGATTCCTAAAAGGCAGAGCTGTGTGGATCTTTGTATCTTGATCCTTAGCATTTTGTCAAGGATTTAATGGCTACTTAATAAATATCTTTTTAATAAACTAATGGAATGTGGATCACCTGGGTGACTCAGTTGGCTGAACATCTGCCTTCAGTTCAGGTCATGATCTCTGGGTCCTCATACTGAGACCCACCTCAGGCACCTGCTTAGCAGGGAATCTACTTGTCCCTCTCCTTCTGCCCCTCTCCCCAGCTCATGCACTCTCTCTCTCTCTCTCTTTCTCTCAAAAAAATAAATTAAATCTTTTTAAAAATTTAAATAAGTAAATATAAATAAATTAATAGAGTGTGGGGTGCCTGTGTATCATAAATAGTGTGCACATGATTCTACAACCATCTCTAAACAACAAAGATACTGCATCATCAGTGCTCCACCTAATTAGCAAAGAAATCCATATGCTTTCAACTGAGTCCTTGTAAGAAGCATAATAAAACCTATTAGTATCTTCTTTAAATAATAGAATGTGTAAATTACAAAGTGATTGACATCAATATGACATTTCTGCTTTATTAATTATTAAGGTTCATCAGAATCAAATATGAGTATTTTATCTGACGTTTTTCTTCCACTTCTTACTTAAAAAAAAATCCTTTGGTTTTTTTTCCTTGACTTTTTTTTTCTTTTTAACTTTTTCTATTGATTTTTCTACAAAGAAATTCACAGATCTTAGGTGTTATACTTTGATGACTTTTGACAAATGTGCACACTCATATAGTCAACACCTGTACCAAGATGAAGAACATTTCTATGCCCACCTTTTCTAGCAGCAGACACTTATAGCTTCTATTGTAAAAGGGTATTATTGCTTTCATTTAACTTCATATAAATAAAAACAGAAAGTATTCTTTCTATCTGCCCTTTTTACTTATCATAATGTCTATGAAATTCAGTTGTATTCATAAGTTCCTTGTTCCTTCTTATTGCTAAGTATATCTCACTGTGTGGATATATCACATTTTGTTTATTCATATTCTTATTAGTTTAAGCTGTCTTTCCAATGTGGAGCTACAGTAAATAAATCTGCTGTGAACATTTGTATAAGTCTTTTTGAGAGCATAGATGTCCATCTCTTCTGTATAAATGCCTAAGATTAGAGTTTATAAATTCGTTTTTAGCCAAATGGAGAAAACTTCTGGTTGAGTTTTGTTTTCATTTTTAATCTGTCCCATTTTAATATGTCCCATTCTCTTCTTCTCTTTTAGGTAAATTCAGTGTTTTTTAGACACCTTGATATTGCCATGCAAGTCCCTGAAGTTGTTTATCTTCATTTTATTTTTTATCTTCTTTTTCTTTCTTCTCACTTGATATTTTCTATTGATCTATCTTGAAAGTTGCTGACCCTCTACTCTGTCATCTGTATTTTTCTATGAATGTTGTACAGTGTTTAATACGAGCTATCATATTTCTTATCTTTCATTTAGAATTTTCTTCTTCCTTTTGTTGTTCCTATTTTGCTACTAAGCTTTTCCATCTTTTCTTTTGGTATGATCATGTTCTTTACTTCATTGAGCATAGTTAAAAAACTGCTTCAATGACCTCATGCTCTCTATAACATCTAGGTCATCTCAGAATTGGCAGATTGTTTTTTCTGTACAATCTGTAGTTTGTTTTTTCCTTTGAGAATGAATCAAAATTTCTTAATTCTTTGTGAATTGAAAATTTGGTATTACATCTTACACACTGCAGATTCTAGATTCTAGATTCTTCTATACTTTTCTGAAGAGTGTAAATTACTTTGGTTAGACACAAATTGCAATCTCTGTCTCTTGGAGCTCAAATCTGTCGGTTTTAAGTTTTTATTTAAATTCCAGTTGGTTAACATCCAGTTTAATACTAGTTTCAGGTGCACAATATAGTGATTCAGCACTTATACAGAACACCCACTGCTCATCACAGCAAGTGCCCTCCTTAATGCCCTTCACGTAGTTCACCCATTCCCCCCCCACCTCTCCTCTGGTAACCATCAATTTCTTCTTATAGTTAAGAGTCTGTTTCTTGCTTTACCTGTCACTGTCTTATTTTCCCCTTTGTTTATTTTGTTTCTTAAATTCCACATATGAGTGAAATCATATGGTATTTGTCCTTCTCTGACTTATTTCATTTAGCGTAATATTATCAGCTCCATCCACATCATTGCAAATGGCAAGATTTCATTCTTTCTTATGGATAAGTAATAGTCCCTTGTATGAGTATGTATGTGCATAGGTATGTAGGTAGTGTGTATGTGTGTGTGTGTGTGTGTGTATATATATATACATATATATGTATATATATGGATAGATGATAGATGTGTGTGCAGATATATATATATATGTATATATATATATATATATATATGTGTGTGTGTATATATATATATATATAGATTTATATACTGCATCTTCCCTATCCATTCACCAGTTGATGGACATTTGGTCTGTTTCCATAATTTGGCTATTGTTGATAATGCTGCTATAAGTATTAGGATGCATGTATCCCTTTGAGTTAGTATTTTTGTATTCTTTGGATAAATACCTAGTAGTGCAGTTGGTGGATTATAAGGTAGTTCTATTTTTAAATTTTTGAGGAAACTCTACACTGTTTTCCTGAGTGGCTGCACCAGTTTGCTTTCCTACCAACAATGCAGGAGAGTTCCTCTTTCTCCACATCCTTGCCAACACCTGTTGTTTCTAGTGTTGTTGATTTTAGCCATTCTGACAGGTGTGAGGTGATATCTCACTGTGATTTTGGTTTGCATTTTCCTGATGATGAGTGATATTGAACACCTTTTCATAAGTCTATTGGCCCTCTTTAAGTCTTCTTTAGAAAAATGTCTATTGATTTCTTCTGCCCATTTCTTCGTTGGATTATTTGTCTTTTGGGTGTGGAGCTGTATAAATTGTTTATGTATTTTGGATATTAACGCTTTATCAGATATGTCATTTGAAAATATCTTCTCCCATTCTGTCAGTTGCCTTTTAGTTTTGCTCTTTGTTTCCTTTGCCGTGCAGAAGTTTTTTATTTTGATGAAGTCCCAAGAGTTAAATTTCAGTCAGTTTTATCCCCTTTCAGTTTTCTTGGACTCAGTCTTACACAGTCATGTGTCAGAATCGAACAGGGAATTACAGATTTATATAAAAATTTGTGATTCAACTTCTCTGGCACTCTCCTTACTAGGATCATCCCATATCTCCCCCACCTCCCAGCTTTATTGAGGTAGAATTGACAAATAAAAATTTTATATTTATGGTGTACAGCATGATGATTTAATATACACAAATATAAAATGATCACCATGATCAAGTTAATTAACATTCAACACTTCATGGTTACTATTTTGTTGTCCTTGGGAACACAGGGTTTATATATATTCTCTTTGCAAATTTCAAGTATAAGATAAAATATTATTAACTATAGTCACCATGCTGTACCTTAGATACCTGGAACTTATTCGCTGTAAAACTGATCTCCCCATTTCCCCAACCCCTCCCAATGGGCCCCTGGAAACCACTCTTTTACTTCCTGATTCTATGAATCAACTTCTTTAGCTTTCACATATAAGTGAGATAATATGGGATTTGCCTATATTTGTCTGGGTTTTTCCACTTAGCATAGTGTCGTCTAGGTTCATATTATATTGTCACAAATGGCAGGATTTCCTTTTATTTTCCTCAAGGCTGAATAATATTCCATTGTATATGTACTACACCTTATGATAGATACAGATAGTTTCCATACCTTCCTTATTATAGATAGTGCTGCAGTGAACATGGGAGTGCACATAGCTCTTGAAGAAGCAGATTATATTTTCTCTGGATATAGTCTCAGAAATGGGATTTCTGGATCATATGGTAGTTCTGTTTTTAATTTTTGAAAAATATCCATTTTACAAAATGACTGTACCAATTTACATTCCTACTAACAGTGTATAAAGTTTCTCTTTTCTTGACACTCTCATCAATACATGTTTTCCTGATAATAGTCATCCTAACATGGGAGGTGGTATCTCGACATGGCCATTCCACATTCTACCTTTGTTTTATTTGCCCAGCACTCTATCTTCCAGTTCTTCAGACCACAAACACTATAAATTTTGAAAATCAGTTTTAACCCTTGAGCTAAATGTAGTAAAAGCAAGAACTCACCCTATAATGACTCCTATTTATAGATTATATTTTTACTGTATAACCCGTCTTTCTTTATTTTCTGAAGGCTTAAGTTTGTATTTTTTACAAACTTTTTGCTTCAAATTAAGCTATTTTCTGTGGGGAGGTTAGTTTTACAGGACTTATTCAACTAAAATTAAAATAGAACTAGTCAACAATGCATATATTTTTAAATATACAGAAGGGATACATTCTTTTACATTTGTCAACATATTTACCATTTATGGAATTTTTTCATGTATATAAGAGCTTTGTATCAATCAAGGTTTTCTAGAGAAACAAAATCATTTTGCTAGAGATATCTTATTAAGATACACATTTATATAAAGACATATACAGAGATTTTTAAAGAAATAGCTTACATGACTCTGGGGCTGGCAAATTTTGAAATCTGCAGAACAGACAAGCAAGCTGGAAGCTCAGGCAGAATATTTATATATCAGTCTCGAGACAAGTACCCATCATCTATGGGAAAACTCAGTTTTGCTCTTAAAGCTTTTAAGTGGTTGAGTGAGATTTACCCATGTGATAGAGGGTAATCTGTGTTTTTTAAAGTCAACTGATTGTAAAAATTAATAGCATCTACGAAATACCTTCATAATAACATCCAGCCTAGTATGTGATTAACAAGCTAGGCATCAAAGCCTAGTCAAGTTGACAATAAAATTAACCATCACAAATTTTGTCTAGATTCACATTTCTTCGTCCCAAAGAATTCCATTAACATTTCTTAGTGTATATCTGCTCTTGGCAGATTCTCTTAGGTTTTGTGTATATTAATAATTTTTATTTTGCCACAATTTTACAGTGTATTTTTGCTGGACACCGAATTCGAATTTGACAGGTTTTTCTTTCAGAATTTTAAAAATGTTGTTGTACTGGCTTCCCAATTGCATTTTTTCCTGATCAGAAGTCAGTTGTATTTATTTCCCTTTATGTAATGTATTTCTTTATGGAATATCCTTTTTTTAAAAAAAAGATTTTATTTATTGGAGAGAGAGAGAATGAGAGAGAGAGAGAGAGAGAGAGAGAGAGAGAGCATGAGAAGGGGAAGGGTCAGAGGGAGAGGCAGACTCCCTGATGAGCAGAGAGCCTGATGTGGGAGTCAATCCAGGGACTCCAGGATCATGATCTGAGCCGAAAGCAATCACTTAACCTACTAAGACACCCAGGCACCCCTCTTATTGAAATTTCTTTGAAGATTTTCTCTTTCCCTCTTCCCATCCCCCTAATTTTTTTTTTCTTTTAGAAAATTTAACTGTGACATTCTTACACGTAGATTCTTTGTGTTTATTTTGCTTCAAGGTTTTTTTTTTTCTTTTTTTTTTTTAATTTTCTTGGAACTGAAGGATACATTTTTATTTTGGGAAAAATACACAACTACTTTTCTGCCCCTAAATATATAAACTCCCTGTTTATTTGTTTCAATATTTTTATCATCTCTAGAACTGTTAATGCCTTTTTTCCCCTCAGGTCATGTTCCCTTGCTTCTTCACATGTCTAATGATTGCATGTTGGCTATTGTGGATGTTATATTGATTTCATAAAAGAGGATGATATTTCCATAACAATGATAAATAATACATTTAAATTTTTTGAGTAACATTTTTCCTTTGATATAGATAGATATTGTTGCGGTCATAAAGAAAGATCTAAAAAGAAGGGAAAATGGCAGACCTATCTTCACCTCATCTAGTGATTGTGTCTATATATTTTTTGAAATTTTTTTTTTGTATATCAGATATTGAGTCATGAAAATCCTAATGCTCACTGATGATGGTAAGTTTTCAGCATTATTTAAACTAGCTTTGATGTAATCTATTCTGTGTTAATATTTTCAGACCTAATTTTTTAAACACTATGATAAATATTATCAATGTAATAAAATAATTATGGTAAAAAATGAATACAATTGTAGAAATACTGCAATCTATATAAGAATGGCATTATTTAAAACTGTTATTGATATGCAATATTATCATGACACGCTTTAACTTATTTTTTTTTCATTGAGGAAAGATACATTTAGTTTTAAAAAGGTTGAAAAAAGGGCCACCTACGTGGCTCAGTTGGTTAAGTGTCTTCCTTCAGCTCAGGTCATGATCCCAAGGTCTTGGGATGGAGCCCCACATTGGGCTCTCTGCTTAGTGGGAAGCCTGCTTCTCCCTCTTTCTCTGCTTGCCACTCTGCCTACTTGTGTTCTCAATCTCTGTCAAATAAATAAATTAAATAAATAAATAAATAAATGAGTTGGGAAAAAGTTGTTTAGAACATGGTGAATATATAACACCTAAAATACATGTTATTTTAAAATACATTTTGAAGTCAAAGCTCATTTCTATTTTTTTTTAAACAATCTAGTCAAACATTACTTCAATTCATTTTAACATCTACATTTTACATTTTAAAAACACATAAGTATATTTTGTGTAAATATTTAATTTGTTATAATTTATATCATTAATTTTAGTATAGATATCGTTCTTTAGTTACAATTTTAAAATTTGAACCGTTTTAACTTTAGTAAGACATTTTAAAAGTAGCTCTTTTTTTGGACAATTCATATAAATTTCTTACACTATATCCTTTTAAAATTTTCAGGGCACATTATTTTTAACAATGGACTAATTATTCACTAAAGTTTGATTAATTAGACATTTTAGACATATTTGAAAGACCCCCCTCTTTTTAAAATTTAATGGAAATTTACATTGAATCCTTAAAACTGTCCCTGTCACTAGATCATTATTTTTCTGGTTGGTATAGAAAATGTAATATATTGGTTTCATTCAAATTCTATTCTAATCCTCCATTAGGATAATTGAAATAATTCAAAAGAGTTAATTCTAGTTAGGGAATTGATTTATGGAGTTCTATTTCTGAATTATAACTAAAAAAAGTCATTTTATTCTGTGTCTCCTTTAATGACTGAATTTAAAATGAACTTTTGTTTTAAATTTAGTATTCAAATGAAGAAGACAATTGTCTTTATTGACCTTTATAATCACCTGTAAATCAGTTTATTTTGTATTTTTCTTTTTAGTAAGAGACAAAGTAATACCTCATAAATACCATCTTATTATGTGGAATTTTACATGTGAACCAAATTTAGCTGTTTATAAAAGATCTGAATATGATATTTTCAGTTTAATGGAAAAATCACTAGTACTCATTTTTATTCCAAAAAAAATTTCCCTAATTTTATAGTCTCATATCTTCCAGATGTTACAAAGGATGTTAGGATTGTAACAAATTGTTACAAATGTTAGGATTGTAAGTATACTTCTTAAAGCAGAGTAAAATTACATAATTTTAAATGTCTTAATATATAATTATAATAACTTCTTAAAGAAATTCAATTAAGTCAAATATAGTTTTAGTTTTCACAGATTTAAAATAACAATAACCATTAGTTTCTAATATTACTATTTCTAATATTTATATTCATAATGATAAAGTTTTGAAACACTAAAATTTAAACTTTAATTCTAATACACTTCAGAATATTGGGGGTTCAATGTTACTGAATCAAAGTATCAATACTTTCTAATATGATATGAATGTGTTCAAGAACAGAATAAATTAATCTAATGGCTAGAAGGGATCGTAAGTATATTTTTCTCAGATTAGACAGAAAAATAGTTCAGCTATCCTAGAAACATATTACCTAAAATCAAATACATACAATTCCAATTATGTTTTAAATGTATTAATCTTACTATCTAAAAAATGTTTACATTCATTTTATTCAGAGAACTGAAGTGATATTTTAATCATTCTTTAAATTAGGGTAGATGTACTATCTTCCATACTCTAGTTTGAGATATAATTGATAGATATCACTGTTTAAGGTATAGAACATAATGGTTTGACTTTTATGTTATTATAAAATGATTATTACTATAAGCTTAGTTTGCATTTATCATCTCACATAGATACAATAAAAAGAAAAAGAAAACAGAAAAAGAAAAGGGAAAAAACAGTTTTGTGTGATAAGAAATCTTTGGAATTACACTCTTAACAATTTTTATGTATATCATACAGTTGTGTTAACTATAGTCATGCTGTATATTATATCCCTAGTACTTATTTATCTTACAGTTGGAAGTTTGTACCTTTTGATCACCTTTCTCCTCATTCCCTTCCCCCCACCTCCACCTCTGGTAATCACTAATCTGATTTCTTTTTCTATGTTTGTTTTTAGATTCCACATAGAAATAAGATATACAGTGTTTGTCTTTCTCTGACTTATTTTACTTAGTATAATGCCCTTAAGGTCTAACCATGTGGTCACAAATGATAGGATTTCAGATGTACTTTCTTAACAGTTTGAAATGTAATTATTATACCATACACTTCACCTACTTAATGTGCACAATTTAATGGCTTTTTGGAAAAGCAGAGTTGGACAAACATCACTAAAAGTAGAAACTGAACACATTAGTAGTCTCTCTCCATTTTTTCCAATTTCTCCAACCCAGGCAGCCACTGATCTACCCTCAGTCTTTGTAGATTTATCTATCCTAGAAATTTCACATACATGAATTGTACAATATGTGGCCTTTTAGTCTGGCTTCTTTTACTTAGCATAATTTCAAGGTTCATTCATGTTCTAGAATGTACTTATACTTCATTATTTATTTTTTGGTCAAATAAGTTTCCATTGTATTATATTCTATGTTTTGTTTATAAATTGATCAATTGATGGACATTTGGATTATTTCCATTCTTTGACTATTGTGAATGATGCTATGAACATTTATTATTCATTTTTGTGGATGTATATTTTTATTTCTTTTAGGTATACACCTAGTAGTGAAATTACTGGATCATATGGTAGCTCACATGTTTCACATTGTGTGAATAGCCAAATTTTTTCCAGAGTAGCTACAGCAGTTCTCATTCCAGCCAGTAATGTATAAGGATCTTAATTTCTCCATATTCTTGTCAGCAGTAGGCATTATTTGTCTTTTTTGTTATAGTCACCCTAGTGAGGAGGAAGTCGTATCTTATTGCTTATTGTGGTATTGGTTGTATTTTTCTAATGGCCAATCACATGTAACTCCTTTCATGTACTTCTAAGGTATTTGGATATCATTGGGAAATACTTATCCGATCTTTTGCCCATTTTAAAATTACATTATCTATCTGGACACAAGTCCTTAAATAGATATATGCTCTGCAAATATTTTCTCCAATTCAGTCAGTTGTTGGTTGGTTCACTTTCTTGATCATATCCTTTGACACAAAAGAGTTTTTTTATTTAATTATTTTATTTTTAAAAAATAGAAATCCAATTAATTAACATATAGTATATTTTTAGTTTCAGAAGTAGAGTTCAATGATTCATCAGTCTTCTATAATATCCAGTGCTCATTACATCATATGCCTTCCTCAATGTCCACCACCAAATTACCCCATCCCCCCTCCTCTCTCCCCTCCAGCAACCCTCAGTTTGTTTCCTATGATTAAGAGTCTCTTGGGGCATCTGGGTGGCTCAGTCGTTAAGCATCTGCCTTCAACTCAGGTCATAATTCCAGGGTCCTGGGATAGAACCCCACATCAGGCTCCTTGCTCAGCCAGAAGCCTGCTTCTCCCTCTCCCACTCCCCCTGCTGGTGTTCCCTCTCTTGCTGTGTCTCTGTCAAATAAATAAGTACAATCTTTAAAAAAAAAAAAAAAAGAAGTCTCTCATGGTTTGTCTCCCTTTCTGATTTTATCTTTTTTTTTTTTTTTTTTTAAGATTTCACCTATTCAATTGACAGAGATCACAAGTAGGCAGAGAGACAGCAAGGGGGGGGGGGAAGCAAGCTCCCCACTGAGCAGAGATCTCGATGCCAGGCTCTATCCCAAGACCCTGAGATCATGACCTGAGCCAAAGGCAGAGGCTTAACCCACTGAGCCACCCAGGTGTCCCAATTTCATCTTATTTTGTCTTTCCCTCATTCCCCTTATGATCCTCTGTTTTGTTTCTTACATTCCACATGTGAGTGAGATCATAGGATAATTGTCTTTCTCTGATTGACTTATTTTGCTTAGCATAATACCCTGTAGTTTCATCCATGTCATTGCAAATGGCAAGATTTTATTTTTGATGGCTGAGTAGTATTCCACTGTATATTTGTACTGCATCTCCTTTATCCAATCATTTGTTGATTAACATCTGAGTTCTCTCCATAGTTTAGCTATTGTGCACACTGCTGCTATAAACATTAGGGTGCAGGTGTCCTGTCAGATCACTACATTTGTATCTTTGGAGTAAATCCCTAGTGGTTGCTAGGTTGTAGAATAGGTCTATTTTCAAATCTTTGAGGAACCTTCATACTATTTTTAAGATTGGCTGCACCAACTTGCATCCCAACCAACAGTGCAGGAGGGTTCCCCTTTCCCTGCATCCTCACCAACATCTGTCATTTCCTGACATGTTAATTTTAGCTATGCTGACAGGTTTGAGGTGGCATATCATTGTGGTTTTGAGTTGTTATTTCCCTGATGCTGAGTGATGTTGAGCATTTTTTTCATGTGTCTGTTGGCCATTTGAATGTCTTCTTTGAAGAAATATCTGTTCATGTCTTCTTCTCATTTATTAATTAGATTATTTGTTCTTTGGGTGTTCAGTTTGACAAGTTCTTTATAGCTTCTGGATACTAGCCCTTTATCTGATAAGACGTTTGCAAAAATCTTCTCCCATTCTGTCAGTTGTCTTTTAGTTTTGCCACTGTTTTCTTTGCTGTGCAAAAGCTTTTTATCTTGATGAAGTCCCAATAGTTCATTTTTTTCTTTGTTTCCCTTGCCTTTGGAGATGTGTCCAGCAAGAATTTGCTGCAGCTGGGGTTACAGAGGTTTTTGCCTGTGTTTTCCTATAGGATTTTGATGGATTTCTGTCTCACATTTAGGTCTTTCATCCATTTTGAGTCTATTTTTGTGTATGGTATAAGAACATGGTCCAGTTTCATTCCTCTGCATATGGCTGTCCAATTTTCCAAACACCATTTGTTGAAAAGACTGTCTTTAGACGTTCTTTCCTGCTCTGGTGACGATTAGTTGACTATAGAATTGAAGGTCCATTTCTGGGTTCTCTATTCTGTTACATTGATCTATGTGTCTGTTTTTGGAAGCACATGAGTTTTTAATTTTGATGAGATTCAGCTTATTTTGTCTTTCCTCAGTTATGCTTTTGATGCTATATCCAAGAAGTTTTTTCGAAAGTTTTTGAAGTTTTTCTTTTTTACAAAATTCAAAAAGATTTACTTCTCTGTTTTTTTTTCTAATATCTTTATAATTTTGGATCTTACATTTTGGTCTATGATCCACTTGGAATGGATTTTTGTATTCTGTGACTGGGACAGTCATTCTGGAATACAGTGGAGTTTCTCAAAAAGTTAAAAATAGAGCTATCTTACCACCCAGCAATTGCCTAATAGGTATTTAATCAAAGAATACAAAAATACTAATTCAAAGTGTTACATGCATGCCAATGTTTATAGCAGTATATGGGTAACACCCTTCTGTTTTTTGCATCCACAATAGTCAAATTATATAATCAGACCAAATACCCATTGACTGATAAATAGGCAAAGAAAATGCTGTATGTATATATACAGTGGAATATTACTCATCTGTTAAAAATATGAAATATTGTCATTTGCAACAACATGGGTGAAACTAGGATTATGCTAAATGAAATAGGTCAGCCAGTAAAGACAAATACCATAATATTTCACTTCTCTGTGTAATTTAAGAAAAAAAAATGAGCAAGAGGGGAAAAAAGAGGCAAAGCAAAATCCAGACTCTTAAGTATAGAGAACAAAGTGATGGCTACTAGGGGAAGGTATGTGGGCAGTGGGTTAAACAGGTCATAAGGTTTAAGGAATGCACTTATGAGGAGCACTAGGTGTTGTATGGTAGTGTTGAATCACTATATTGTACACCTGAAACTAATATTACATTGTATGTTAATCAGCTGGAATTTAAATAAAAAATTCAAAAATTGTATGCTGTAAAGAAAGGGTACAGTTTTATTATTAATTTATTTATTTATTTATTTATTTTTGCATCTGGATATCTAGTTTTCCAAATACTACTTGAAGAAAAAAAATATTGTTTTTCAACCATCATTTCTTCATTTTTTTCTGATCCTTTTTTCTCTGGTAGTCTTTATTATGTATATATTGCTAGTCTTAACGTTATCCCACTATCTTTCAGACTATTCATTTTTCTTCATTTTTTTCCTCTCTATTCTGTAAGCAGCATAATAATCATCAATCTATCATCAGGTAGCTTATCATTTTATTCTGCCAGATCAAATATACTATTGAATTTTTTTTTAAGATTTATTTATTTGAGAGAGAGCATGCATGAATTAGGGGAGAGGCAGGAGAAGAAAATCTTCAGCAGACTCCCCACTGGGCATAGAGACCAATGTGGGACTCTATCTCATCACCCAAGATGAGGACCTGAGCCGAAACCGAGAGTCCGTTGCTTCACAGACTGAGCTACCCAGGCACCTCTACTATTGAAATTCTTTAGTGAATTTTTCACGTTGGTTATTTTATTTTTCAACTCAAAACTTTCTATTTGACTTCTTAATATCTTTTCTTTGTTGATATTCTCTATTTGATATGACCTGTGACCTCTTTATCTTTTTAGTATGTCTTGCTTTACTTTTCTGAACATTATCTATAAAGTTGTTTTGAAGTCTTTATGAAGTATGACATTCAGGCTCTTTCAAAAAGAATTTCCTGTTGCCAGTTTTATCCCCTAGTATATGGGTAACATCCTTCTGTTTTTTGCATGTCTCATTTGTTGTTGACAGCTGGATATTTGTAACATCTACGGTGGTGATATTGGGTACTGGTCTAGCCTTCTTTTCTAGGATTTGTCACTATTATTTGCTTGTCTATTTGTTTAGTGAACTGGCTGGACCATCTCAGTAAAATTTATTTTCCCATAGTGTGCAGCCTCTGATGTCACACATACAAGTGACACGGCATAGCCTTGACCATGCTCAAAATGGTATGACAACGGAGGGACAATGGTTTTAGCGGGACTTTCTTTCACTGTCTCTTTCCTGATAGCTCTATTTTACACCATACCCAGCTGTTAGCCTCTACTAATTGCCACTAATTTATCATTTTTCATTATTCTCTGGGGCATAATTCTTCCACAGTTAGATCCTTTAAGTCCTAACCCCTTCATAGGGGTAGTTTTTGAGGCCAGACTTTGAGACTTGTCCTCACCTCAGGAGGATTCTTAGCTTCTCTTTCCTTGGTTTTCTCTGGGAAATTCTATCTACTCTATGGTTTATCTAGTTACTCTTATGAAATATTCTAGGGATTTTCATATGCAGTAAAGTAAGGAGTAATCTCCTAGAAGAACAGAATTACTTCCTTTCTGAAGTACTCAGATATAGGACTACCACTATAAAAGTGTATGTATTAGAGTGATAATCTTAAGATTATAGGATTTTATTTCATCACAAGAATGTAGTAGCTAATAATATTAGTTAACCAATAGCAGCCAAAATTAGTCTTATCTATGTAAAACATAGAGTGATTTTGACCTATATTATAAATATTCCTTTCTATATACTACTTAATTTATTTTTACTGAATCCTATATAGGGGATGGTATCAATGACTCTTTATAATTTTAATAATTTGTTACAAACTTATTGCTTATAACTTCACATATATATGTATGAATACACACACACACACACACACACACACTATTCACAGCCTCCTAGGGTAGTCCTTTTAAGTAGGTCACTCTAAAACTTAAGGGATTGTAGAGAAATAACTACATCATATAATATTCACATATTTTTCAAGATGGTTTGACCTCTCTAGGCAGTAATAAAGTTAATGATGCATTAATTTATAGAAAGTTTCTGAGTGTCATTTAGATAAAGCAAGAATGTGTGACAGGTGAGTAAAGGAAATGCACTGCTTAGATATGATTTTTATTATAACTCGATGGGAGAGTTGCATTTTGAGATAAAATAGAATAACACATGAACATAAAGTGTTATAGATGCTGACTAGAAAACTATACAATTATTTTATAATTTTCTTTAGAAGCATTTATTTAGCAATATTAACATCAAATATATTACTCAATACCAGCCTGCAATTAAATGCATTCTGGCTTTAAAAAATTTAAATGCATAATGATGTGTATAGAGTCTATAATAATTCCACTGGAATAAAGAAAAAATATAGTTAAACATTAAAAACTAAGCATCTGAAATTCTCCCTTATTACCACATTAATACTTTGTTGCAAATAGAATGTAGTTACAGTTGCTTGTCAGGAATAGTGATGGGTTGTTCAGAATAACATTCTGCCTCAGGTTGATCACTTCTTCTTCAAGGATTTGGTTCCTTACCCTGTGATTTGGAAAGCTTAGTTGACAACAAACCCTCAGATAATCAGTCCTTGGCAGACACACTTACAGAAACAAAATTCAAGAGAAAAAGTTTTGTAGCTAAAGTCAATTAATTTCTAGTGAGTGTTATACCTGCCTCAGGTAAAATGTAATTCTAAGTGGATTGGGCATCCACATTCCCAAAAGAAATAATCCAGTGCAATTATTTTGGATTAGTCAGGAGGCTTTGGTCTCAAAATCTCCGTTTCATACATTAGAAATAAAATAGAAAAAAAAATAGTGAAATTATTATGTGTATGAATAATTCAATCAGAAAATAGAATGGATGAATTCATTGCACCCAAACTTCCAGGGCTATGGGGAAAAAAAAAAAAGAACTATTCGTAATAGTTGATGGAATTTTTAATAATAATAATAAGTGGATTCCAATTTCTAGAATTACAGATCTAGATTATTATAGGGGTGCACATTCCTATGAAATTAGCAAGAAATGTACAATTGGCCTAGGGAAATTATCAATTGTAGAGAGAGTCCAACATCTCCCTGGTAATGCTTCACTCTCAATTTGGCTGTTCTTTCAACTGATTCTTTTCTAATGTGCCATGTTTCAATTTATTGTCTCTCAACTCCAAATACCCACTTCTCTCTCTGTTTTGTGATATTTAGGCTTAAACTCTGTAAAACGCATTTATTCTTTGCCAGTTATTTCATAAGAGACTGTGTCAGAGAAAAACATTGGAAAAAGATAGGAAGGCTGGAAAAGAAGTAGAAACTTGCTCTTTTCTTTTTGTTTCCTGTTTTCTTTCTCTCTTCTTGCTGTTCCTGAGTGTCATCCTACCTATTTTTGTTCACCAAAATTGTTTACCTATTTTGTTAACCAGGCCTACAGTTCTCACCTTTAGTAGCAACTGAATCCAGTATGCAGATTTTCTACCAATTGTATAACAAGTTTAACTATCCCCCATCAAACACAATAACACCCAAGTAGTTGATACTACTGCCTTAGAGTTATGAAACCTCTGAACCCAGAGGTTTCTCCAAGCTATTGTCTTTAATAATTACAACTTCTTCGTTTTGTTCTTGTAGTCCCACAAGTAGTAATTTCCTACAATCATAACCTCTGTGAAAACACAGTATTTTTTATTCCCTTTTAGTTAAGTAATTAAAACCATTATACCTAGTTAAAAATTTTCATATTCAATTTTCTTATTCAAATAACTGATGTGGTTTCTGTCTCCTGATTGGGCACTGACTGATAAGAATTTTTTTTTTTGAAACAAAGAAATCATTAGATATGATTTGGAACTTGTATTGCTCATGTTATTGGTCTTTAATGAAGTGTTATTTGTGTTTGTTTTTGGCAATGGGAAATGGAATGCTAGTAATCTCTGCTATGAATAATCATCATAGTTAAACCAATTATCACATGTCTTGTCTTGAAATGCTTACTAAAGCAAGTGCCTCAGCAGACCAAATAACTGTTACACTTTTTCAATTATGGAAGTACTGCTGACCAAAAGGTCAGTGATGCAGATTCTCTAAGTGCACAGAAGTGTTTACAGAAACAAAACAATATGCTCACATCTTTATTTCTCAGGTCAAGTGACCATGAAAAATCATATAGACCTATAGCCTCCATGAAACAAACAGAGCCAATATAGCTAAAACTACACACAAATTTTTCATTGTTTGGGTTGCAGAATTACAATGTGAGATAAAGTCACTGCCTTGTAATTCTCTCACATGAATGTTATGACAATGACTGTGAAGGACCGAGCATCTAAAATTTGAAATGGGTAAGTCTATCTGGACCCAGATGCAACTAAAGAACTTTTCAGTCACTCTTAGTTTCTCTTGCTAGTATCAGGAGTTTTTCTCTGCTTAAATACCCTGTACTAACATTACATCAGTTTTATTGCAAATAGATACTAATTTTACTTAAGAATAAGCCCCTAAACACATTGTTGCTACCAGGCCCATAAATAGGGATAAATTACAGATTACAGCCTGTTCCAGACAGGTGAGTACAAAAATTGCTCTGGGAGGCAATAGCTTCTGTGTTAAAATACTTTCAATATTTCACTAATCCATATCAGAAGAAATATGTGAAATACGAATGAGAATATATTCTAAGGATGTTAGATGAAGTAAGATGAAATTATACCAAATTGAGTTAGTTTATTTATATGAATGTGCTTAGGAAAGATTCTGGATTACTGTGTAACCTTGTGCACCTGAAAGTGACTGCAATAGTTTCCTTAATTGGTTGACTAAAGCTTGGACAAAATCATGGTCTGAATTTAATGAGGCTGAGTTTCTACAACTTACCTGGAATAATTAAGAGAAAGACATTCAAGTAATTAGAGCATATGGAATATTGCAGTGGACTTTTCATATATTATATACATATGCACTCTCTCAGTAAATACCCTCATAGGATTCAGAGAAGCTTCCATTGATTAAGATATTAAGAAATTTATTAGTGAATGGAGCATCAACATTCTTGAAATCCTCTGCATTAGTTGTCCTTTGTGGAACAAGCATTCTGGTAGAGATGATGCAATAAAAATGAGCTTTCTAGTTTTAATGGAGATAACTCAATGCCAGAAATATGGATACTGAGTGGCAGAACTTATTTTTTTCCTTATTTTTTTCACTGAAAATAGTACCAAAGATAACATGGTAATTAGAAAGTTTTGATCCACATCTGTTGGTAGTTAATTGTTAAAATGGTGTCTCTATAAATGAACATATAGTCCAGTTACTAAAAGTTTACTTTATCTACATAGCAGACAGAAACTCCAAATCTGGTCACCAAAACTCTAACTTGATTCACCACTATATTAAATCATTGCTGTTCATCCAGTTTCCAGAATTAAGACACTTCACGGACCTCAAATACATGAATTGAAGAACACTCTAGACTCACATGAGTAGGAATTACAAAAATTCCACCAATATATTTTCTAAGTATAAGCTTTCTTCAAACATTTACCAAAGGGAATTGTAGCCATTTATTTAGAGTGACTACACTGAGGATAAGTAAATACCTAAACCTTTTGGAAATTACTAGATACTGACCCCGAAATGGTGGAAATCATGAAAATATAAGATACCATAATTGTCCATGGTCCACCAGCCAGAAGAGGGTTTTATTTGATTCAGGTGATAAATGAGATTTTGGTTTAAGTTCACATCACACTAATCCCAATATGTTTGAGGTTTTATCCTATGGTTATCTCTCCAGTTTCTTAAAATTAATAAAAATAGTTATGACTGACAAACTGCAAAAATCACCACATTGCCATCTGGCCAATGGTGCAGAGCTACTCTAGAAGGAAAGATGATATAGAAGCTAGTAAAACTTCCTTCTCTTCTAAGAGAGTAGATGAGAAGAAGTACCACATTTTTGGGGCATTAGGATAGCCATTAAAATCTTGAAAGATGTGTGATCATTCCTATGGGAGTACTATTTAACTTTCCTCTTTTAGCTGTGCAGAAGGTGAATGAATCTTGGAGAATACGAATTTTTGCACCTGAATCAGTTGGAGATTCCAGTTGCCCCTGTGGGTAGTTATGGTATCCTTTATAGAACAAATTGGCACATCTCTAGACTCTTAGTATGCATCTATTAACTTGAATAATGCAATTTTCAATACCAATTTGAAAAGGTAATCGAAAGCTATTGTTCTCACATGGCAAAACCAACAGTACACATTTGGAAATTTTGCCTCAGGACTCTTCTGCTCTCTGCAATAATGCAGTTCACAGAAGCCTTAATAGTATTGATACTCTACACAACATCATATTGTTCCACTAGAATAATGGCTTGATGGACTTTATAATACCAAGTAGCAAGTACTTTGGGTTCCTTAGTAAGTGAATCAGAGAAACCCAAGGAATACTTAGGGGCTTACTAACTAGAGGGAATTTTCTGAGAGTACATATTCGCTGCACATTGAAAGACAAGTTGTTGCACTTTGCTTTGCTACCACCATAAAATAAATAGAGTGTTTGATAGATCTTTTTGGATTTGGAAGCATCATATGTCTTAATTCAGTATGATAATTTAAACCATTTACTAAGTAACCAGTAATCTGACAGTTTTTGGTAAGAACCAAAGCAAGCAATGTCTTTGCAGCAATTATAGGCTGAAGTCCCAGCTACTCTTCTACTTTGCCTTTTAAGCAAATAATCCAATATTGCTCAAAGTGTCTGGGGAAAATCCTGTACAGAGTTTCTAAAAAGAATTAATAAAATAATCAAAATCCTGTGTGGCTTTTGAGAAATCATTGCCCACATTTACAAATGGCTGATGTCCCCATTAAAACTTAGCTCCTTCCTCATTTCTGAGTCCTGGAAGACACTGAATACTTATAGTACAAAGGATTGTATGACTTGTGCTTCTTATTATGAAGCACATTCTATATCTGAATGTGCATCTCATTCAGATGTCATCTGAATGATTAATTCTTAAGTTTGGGCATTTACAGCAGCAATCAATCAGATTTCCACCAAAGATACATTCATGGTTCCATTAAATTGCAATTTGAGACAGTCACCTGACCCTTTTCTGCAACCATACAGATAGTTATTCTAATCACTGGAGTGATGGATACATATAAACAAAAGGGAAATTGGTTGCTACTAGAAAATGAAGACAGCAAATGTTATATTTGGAACCCAGAGATTCTGGGGGATGTCTTATAATATAAGTTAATGGAAAATTTAAAAAAAAAAGGATTACAAAGATTTTAAACCCTTTAAGGATGAAAGTTCGAGAGTACCACACCAAGAAAAAAAAAATATGGCTTGATCAGTTGAAAACAAAAAAATAAGGAAGGAGTTCTGAAAAAAGGAAGTTATAAAATATTAACTATGGCCTAAAACCCATGGCTTAAGGGCAAAATATAAATTGCAGTAACTAATGTAAGACTGAAATTATAAATATCAACTATGCCCTCAAAATCAGTTACAGAAATAAGGAATTCCTTGCTTTATATATTTATATTGGTATTTATATTTATTTATTTTCTTCCTTGCTTATTGTATGTATATATGTATGCGTATGTGTATGTGTGAGTTTGAGTTTCCTTCTGTATTTTTTTTCTTCCCCTCATTACTTTATTCAAACCTTGTAGAGGGTTAAATGTATAATGTAGTAACACAGTTTACCACTCAGGTAACAGGATATATAATTCAAGGAACAAAATATGTAGATGTGATTGTGACTGAATTTGAGGAAAAATTAACATAAATCAGAGATGGATAATGTGACAGTGTCCCAGACTCAGGTACAATAATTGCTGGAATTTTACACTTTTTATTTTTCAGTAGAGTATAAGAATGGCTTCACTTGAATGAAAGTTACATCTTATTAAGTAAAAACATGTTTTGTTGTCATAGGAAAGTTGTATAGAAGAGCATATAGGAAAGCTGAGCAGCTAAACGAGGAGAATATAATAGTTACATATAATAGAAAGGTTTTTTTCCTTATCAGATTCAAACCTATTCTGGTATAATCTGCTTTGTAGCACTGGAGTTGAGATTCTAGAAGTCCGTGTATCTGTTTTGTGAGCTCCTTGTTGGCCAGTCAATAGAGAGTGTTAGAAAAGGAGCAGAAGGCTAGAAGAACAAGAAAGGACGAGTTCCTTCTTGGTTGCTTTCTATCTGCTTGTTTCTGTAAGCATTACTCTAACAATGATTAATCCAAAGGCAGCAGTTCCTTCTTCTAAGGGACAGTAAATCCAGTTCACAGTTTTTTTCCACACGTGCAAACTCAGCCTCATCTTGTCTGCTCTGAGACACCAATACTAGAAGCTCACGTACCCTTTTTAAATGTCTGGCCTGGGTACCAGACAATTTAGTTTTCTCCTCCAAGGTCAGAAACCTCAACATCATTCGCAAGGATCTTCTCAGGAGTCGGAATTTTAGCTTTGTGGGGCCACTTATCTAAATTTCTTAATCTTAATAAATCAAAATTTTTTCTTTCTCCCCTGGGATTAGGGATGGTAGGTGTTTCTCTTAGGGATGATAAACTTATTACTTCTTCTCATCTTTGAAATAACATATGCAAAAATTCTCTACATTCTCCCTATCCAAATCTCTGGGTGGTTTTTGTCTTCTGACTGAACCTTGACTTTTACAGCCAGCTACAAATAGACTGCTTCCATTTGTCCAGTTGAAATTCCTATAAGAAGGAATTTGTTTGGCCTGGAATATCTTTTCATGTTGGCAGCCCAATTTTGACTGGATGAGGGAATCTATTCCCAAAATACATCACGTATAAGTAAGAGTAATGCAATGAAAATACCTAGTACAACTCATAACCACCTAATGCCATACTTCTAAGGAGGCCTATAGATGGAGCATCTCTTAAGAGGTTGAAAGCAGGGGCGCCTGGGTGGCTCAGTGGGTTAAAGCCTCTACCTTTGGCTTAGGTCATGATCCTAGGATCCTGGGATGGAGCCCCGCATTGGGCTCTCTGCTCAGCAGGAAGCCCGCCTCCTCCCCCACCCCATCTGCCTCTCTGCCTACCTGTGATCTCTGCCTGTCAAATAAATAAATAAAATCTTTTTAAAAAAAAGATAGAGAAAGCTTAAAAGCATATCAGGAGCTATAACTTACAAGTCTAGAATAAGTCATTACTTCCTAACTTGTAGTGGAATTTGGAGGTATTCAATGAGAAAATGTGTGCAAAAATACTTTGTATGGTACCTGGCATGTGTTTAGTATATCATTCTTCAGTTGCTCTATCTTTCAGCTTGTTTTTCATCTCTAGGAATATGTATCTAGTCACACATATTTATTCCTTAAACTTAAAATAGTTTAATGTGACCAGAATAAAAGAAATGTTTTTTTTTAAATATTTTATTTATTTGACAGAGATCACAAGTGGGCAGAGAGACCGAGATAGAGAAAGAAAGAGAGAGAGAGAAGGAAGCAGGCTCCCCACCGAACAGAGAGCCCGATGTGGTGCTCAATCCCAGGACCTCGAGATCACAACCTGAGCCGAAGGCAGAGGCTTTAACCCATTGAGCCATCCAGGCGCCCCCAGAATAAAAAAAAATGTTAAAGAATCTTCAGTCATCTGTGTGTACTATTGTCTGTTAACTCTTGGATGGTTATATATTCTGTGCTAAGCTTGTAGAGATGGTGATTGGAGACTGGATACTAGTGCCTACTAATTAAATTACAAATAATTTATTTATTTTTCTGTCATATTTATTAATACTTGTTTGATCCCTCTGCTCCTGAGTTCCAAACATGAAACAGGCATGACCTTTTTATAATATTGTGGCTATGTTATGAGATTTTCTATTTTTAATATTGGGGTACCTTAGCATCCATTTGTGGATCCATCTGAAGTGATAGCTTTCACTTTTATAATTTTGATACATTACAAACAAACAAACAAAAGCAACTTGCTACAACTCTGTACACACTTTTTCAAGGAATGAGTAGTCTTGACAAGTTTTAGAAGCTGTTTACTCTGGTGCCAGAACCATTCTTCTGAATAGTCTGTATGTGGTTCATTTCAGATATATTGATTTCACTGATTCTACTGCAGTGAAAAGATAAGGAAATGGTATATCAAGGTTTAATTTCTCTGTCAGTGAAGTCTTTAATAATTTCTAGAGGTTCTCCTTTATTGGATTTCAATCTTGGCTTTGCTTGTTAGATTTATATAGTGCTTTTACTACTAAGAACACAGAGCTTTGTGCAAAGGCTTTGGAAATAGTAACATTTAATATAATAAAAGTGAAAAGATACAAATGAAAAAAATAAGACAGCATGGCATAGTCAGGAAGGTTGGGATTAAAACACTAGGAAAACTAGGTAACACAAATTTGGAAATTCACAGTCAAGGATGTTTGCATGAAGTCCCTGAAAGGTAGTAGAGGTAATAATGTTATTCTCCTCATAAAGAGATAAAGGCATAAAAACTCTGTTAAATTGATCGTGATTTATCCAGTATCTGGGTTTTCATTTTGCACCATTATGAATAAAACTTGATGTGGAACAGTTTAACTAGCAAGTATATCTACAAATGTAGAATCTCTAAGGTTTCAAGCTGTTAAATGAGAGAGAGAATTCAGTAGTTTTGACCTCTATCTACTTATGCTCTTATCACTTTCTCTCTTTTTCTTTTTTATTATTTTCTTTCATACTCGGAAAATCCATTTAAATGTCAAGGACAGATGGGAAAGCAATAGGGCAGTGAGATCAGTTGATGCAATTCCTTCTTAGTAATTATGTTTAAGAAATATAAATAGGGAGCTTGTACCAAAGATTTCAAAATAATTAAATCCATGCAAGTGTTGTACAGAAGAAATATGACTCTCATTTAATAGATTGTATTCTAAAAATCCTCACTTTCTTACAAACTCTATGCAAATTATTGATAGGTGATGATTAACTAATGTGTGAATTTAATATATATCATATCATCAGGGAGGAAACTTAATTCTTCATTTTATGTAATCCCTCTTTTAATTAATTTTCAGAATATTTATATGGATGTGAGAGTTGGATACTAATAATTATTAAATGTTTGTAAGTAAGGTCAATATTCTAGACTCTTGATGAAATTTATTTTCTCTTTACTAAAACCCTATAGATTTGGTATTTTGCTTCTGGAAAGATAGAGTTGAAATGTTTTGTTTTTTTTTTTCTTATTCTTCACACTTGATACAACTAAAAATCTTAAAGACTATCTATAAAACAAACTAAGGAGACTCTGAAATGGGGAGAGACTCAGGAACAATGTGGTGGTGAGATAACTGAGTTTTCTTTTTTGCCCCATTTTTCCCAAGACTTGGTGCTGGAGAAGCTAGCAAACCAGAAATGGCAACTGTCCTCAAAAATAAATAAACAAGAAAACAAAGCTTGCTCTTTTTAAACAAAGGACCAGGAAAAAAGGCAGCCCAATGAGACAGACATATTTTACATATGAAATCTTCCATTCCGACCAAACAATAAACTCTGTGGTTCCATCCTCACCCTCCAGCAGCAAAGGCTAAGTGAGGAGCCATGGCTTCTATCCCCAACAGACACCCAAATTCCCTACTGGGGTTATTCCAGAGAAGCACAAGTAGGGAACCAGAATTTTTCATCTCTCATTTTAAGTATAAATAAAGACTAGATGGGGAGTCTGTACTCTACCTTCAGTCTGTGAAAATGAGGCACTCTCTTTTCTGGGGTGGCATCAGAGTAGGCCCTATGGAAAGACAAGACTTTCATCACCAGCCGACATTAATGAGCCCTCCCTCTTCCATCAGTGACAGTGGAGATCATGTGGGGAAGAGCAATAAGACATTCTTGCTCCTCCCAGCCAGACTGGTTTCTTTTGAGGCATATTGACAGCTGAAAATTCCACCCTACCCCTGCTCAACTATAATAAGGAAACTTCTCCTCAACCCCAGGTGTCAATAGAGACCAAAAAGGGAACCTAGAATTTCATAGTTACATGGAAGTAAGAAAGCAGTACCCACCCCCTTCCCCTTCTGAAGCAGTATCAGGAAACTAGTTAATATAAACAAACAAAAAAGTTAAATGAAATCCAGAGTCTCATAACATAATACTCAAAATGTCCAGTTTTCAACTAAAAATCAGTTGTCATATTAAAAAAAAACAGGAAAATTTCAACTTGAATGAGTAAAGTCAATCAATAGATATCAAAGCTGACATGCATGACAGATACAGTGGAATTATCTGACAGGGATGGTAAAACAGCCATCATAAAAATATTTCAACAGGCTTTCACAAGCAAGCTTAAAACTAACTGAAAAGAGGATGTTTCCTCGAAGAACTAGAAAACAGCAAAGAAATAGAAGACACAAGTAATAACCAAATGTGGATTTTACCTTAAAAATATGATTACTAACAAAATAAACAAAAATACACCCACAATGCTAGGATTTACAACAGAATGGAAGTGGCTGAAAAAAGCATCAGTGTCTCAAAATTTAAATACTAGAAATCATTGAATCTTAACCACAGATATGAAATGAGCTGGAATTAAAGTGAACAGAGCCTCAGGAATCTGTGGTACAATTTAAAAAAAGATATATCAATGATGCAATCATAGTCCACTAGGAGAAGAGAAAGAAGATGGGATTGAAAATGTTTTCAAAGATAATGAACAATTTTCTAAATTTGGCAAAAGACACAAACCAACAGAATCAAAAAGCTAAGCAAACCCCAGACGATAAAAACCTAAAGAAATCCATTTCAGAATGTATCATAGTAAATGTTCTGAAAACTAAAGACAAAGAAAAACAATTGAAAGCAGCGAGTAAAGGAAATTAAGGGCACCCAGATCAAAAATGAAGAAATAAAACTGTCCTTATTGGGGCGCCTGGGTGGCTCAGTGGGTTAAGCCACTGCCTTCGGTTCAGGTCATGATCTCAGGGTGCTGGGATCGAGTCCCGCATCGGGCTCTCTGCTTAGCGGGGAGCCTGCTTCCCTCTGTCTCTCTCTGCCTGCCTCTCCATCTACTTGTGATTTCTCTCTGTCAAATAAATAAATAAATAAAATCTTTAAAAAAAAAAAAAAGCTGTCCTTATTCACAGGCGACATAATGGTCTATGTAGAGAATCCCAAGGAATCCATAAAAATAGTTCATAAAACTAATTAGTGAGTATAGTATGTTTGCTGGATAAGAGACAAACACATAAAAATCAATTGTATTTCTGTATACTAACAATGAGTGTATAGATACTGAAAGTACAATATAAATTACAATCACTCAAAGAAGAAGTAAATATGTAGATGTAGATCTAACAAATCATGCATATAGCATATACATTGAAAACTGGAAACTTCCGATAAAAGAAAACAAAGGAGATATAAATAAATGGAGAAATGGATTGTGTCAATACATTGGAAGACTAAACATAATAAAGATGTCAATTCTCCTTAACTTGTTATACAGTTTTCACATAATTCTTATCAAAATCTTCACCAAGATATTTTATAAATCATTCTTAAAGCTACCTTCATTTCAAGGCAAAAGAATGAGAAGAGTTAAAACTTTAATTTTGAAAAAGGACAAAAGAAAAGAAGAAATCACTCTACCTCACACCAAGATTTGTATCTCTACAGTAATCAAGATTGGCACTGGTGGAGGAAAGATTCATAGATCCATGGAGTAGGATAGAATATCCAGAAGTATCCCTATACAAGCATAACTACCTGGCTTTTGAAAAAGTTGTGAAGTCATTAAATGGAAGAAGTTTGGTATTTTCAACAAATGAAGATCAAGTAATCAGATATCCATTCACCAAAAACCTTGACTTAAGCCTCACACATTATACAGATTTAACTTAAACAAGATGATAGGTTTCAATATAAAATGTAAAACTATAAAATTTTTTTTAAAGATTTTATTTATTTACTTGACAGAGAGAGTATGCACAAGCCGGGGGAGCAGCAGGCAGAGGGAGAAGCAGATTCCCCCACTGAACAGGGACTCAGATATGGGGACTCAATCTCAGGACCCTGGAATTACGACCTGAGCCGAAGACAGCCGCTTAACTGACAGAGCCACCCAGGCGCCCCCTTATAAAAGTTTTATAGGAAAACATATGAAAATGTCCTTGGCACATGGGATTTGTGAGGTATTCTTAGACATAATATGAAAGGCATTATGCATAAATTTAAAAAAATCAATAAATTAGATTTCATCAAAGTTAAATATTTTGTCTTGTTAAAAGGATAAAAAGAAAGGCTCCAGACTGGGAGGAAATACTTACAAACCATAAATATGATAAGAAGATTTAGAATATATAAAGAACTTCCAAAACTCAACTGTAGAAAAAAACCAGGAAGTCAAATTAGGAAATGAAGAAAGAAAAAGAAAAGAAGAAAATAAAATGAAGACATCAAAAAACATTTCATCAAAGATGATATACAAATGACAAGCTCATGA
The DNA here is from genome assembly GCF_964662115.1 of Mustela nivalis. NCBI lineage: Eukaryota > Metazoa > Chordata > Mammalia > Carnivora > Mustelidae > Mustela > Mustela nivalis. Next base: position 38,526,307 of record NC_139020.1, read on the forward strand.
AAAGATGTTTAACATCACTAGCCAGTGGGGAAATGTAAATTAAGATTAACATGGGATAATTCTATATCAAGGTTCAAAAGACCACCCCAAGTTGCTGATTTTCTTGGAGAACTCAGAGGATTCAGCATATAGTCATACTTACAGCTATGATCTGTTGCAGTGAAGTGATACAAAGCAAAATCAGCAAAGGTAAATCATACATGGGGAAAATTCCAGTGCAAATCAGGCACAAGATTCCAACAGTTCTCTCCCAGTGTAGTCACACAGGTCATACTTCCTCTAGCAATGATTGTGACAACCCATGTTAAATGTTGTAGTTCAGGGTATCTCATTAGAGGTTCAGTGCTAAGGTTTTTTAATCGGGAGATGGTTGTGTAGGCACCCCCTACCTCCAACCTATCAAAATCCCAGATTTCCAGGGGTGCCTGGGTGGCCTAGTCCGTTGAGGTTCCCATTCTTGGTTTCAGCTCAGGTCTCTGCCTCTCCCCTCCTTATAAATAAATAAATAAATCTCTTTTTAAAAAACAAAAAACAAAGCACAAAATTCCAGAGTTCCAGAAGGAAAGGAGGTGTTTAACATAACCAGATCATTTTACAAGAGAGTTTAGATACAGTGATTCATTCTTACTAGGGGATAGTGGGAAGCCTCTCTAAATCCAGGTTCCATGATATCAGCCAAGGACAACCGGAGATGGCAATCTCAGACCTACTATGTAAATTCTTCTGCACAACTACATATCCACTTGGAATAGTTAAAAGTAATGGCAATGCCAAATGCTTGAAAAGATATGGAGAAACTGATAACTCATACATTGCTGATGGAAAATAAAATGAAACAGCCACTCTAGCATGCATGCACCATGTGACTCAGCAGCTGTATTTCTAGATCATTATCCCAGAGATCTGAAAACCTATGTACACACAAAAACATGCACAATTGTTCATTGCAACTATTTTGAACAGTCAAAAACCAGAAACAATAGATAGCTTTCACTAGGTAAATGGTTAAACAAACTGTAGTACATATACACAATAAATTACAATGCAGGATAGAATGGGATTAATACCTACAATGACTTGCACAGATTTCAAAGACACTGTGCTTGGTGAAAAACCTGCCTTGAAGGTTGCAAACTATATGATTCCATTTGTAAGTCATTTCCAAAACAACAACGTATGAATCTGTAGGTCAGATTATTGGTTGCCAGGAGTTACAACTGGTGGATGGGGAAAGGTTGGTGTGACTATTTGGCACACAGGAAATGTTTTAGGTGATGTAAGGGTTCTGTACCTTGACCAGAGGTGGTTTCACCAGTCTACATATGTGAGAAAAGGTCAGTTTTCCAAATGATAATGTAAATTCATAAATTCTCCTCAGTTTACATATAAAATAAATCTCTTAAGAAGTATTTGACATTTAATTACCTCATTGGCATTTTACTATTTTTCCTTCCAACTTTACCTTAGGAATTAAAAAATTAATTTACTTTTTGTGAATCTATAATTATTTCAAAATTAGAAGGTAAAAAAATATGGATTAATAATTTCTCTCATTATTTTAGAGTTGGACATATAGACTGTTTCTGTCTTAATTTCTTTTTTTTCTTCCAATTTCTTAAAAATTCCAGTTAGTATGATATTAGTTTCAGGTGTAAGATTTAGTGATTCATCGCTTACATACAACACCCAATGTTCATCACAAGTGCCCTCCTTAATACCCATCCCCCATTTAACCCATCCCCCATCCACCCTAGTAACCCTCAGTTTGTTCCCTACACTTAAGAGTCTGTTTGATTGTTGGCCTCTCTCTTTCTTTTTCCTTGATGCATTTCTAAAGTGCATGCTTAAGCAAGAATGAAAACTAAACATTATTTGAGCTGAAATATCAATCTGTCTTATTCCTAAAAGGTAAACAGGTATATTTTAAAAAGGTAAGTTTGAGGAATAAAAAGGGATAATAGAAGCAATTGTTTACAAGTTAACTAAAATCTGGAAAAAAGTGGGGTAAAATCTATATATATGAAAGTCTCTATATTGCCTAATTTTTTATGTGTCTTAATCTTATATTATATACTAAGCAGTGTAGTAGGGCCTTTGTATACTTTTATAAGACTTAATCCTCAAAATAAGCAAACAAAAATCCCTGAAAAGTAGATATTGTCATTGTTCTATACATAGGAGACTGCAAAGTTTCAGAATTTACATAAAGCATTCAAGGTTACAGAAAAAGATTTTTGTGGCTTTTTATCATTTTCATTTCTCAAATGAATATATACTTTCTTATTTTATTTGTAAAACTAATATAATTGTTTGTTTAATGTAATAATTATAATATGAACTATATTAGTTTACATTACATATTATGTAAAGTAATTAATTTAATACATCAAGAGCTAAATATATTATTCATAAATTTTCTTCGGTTTACATATAAAATCCATGTCTTAAGAAATATTTGACATTTAGTCTCCTCATAGGTTTTTTATTATTTTTATTTCCAACTTTAAGAATTAAAAAAAAATTGGGGTGCCTGGGTGGCTCAGTGGGTTAAAGCCTCTGCTTTCGGCTCAGGTCGTGATCCCAGGGTCCTGGGATTGAGCCCCACATCCGGCTCTCTGCTCAGCGGGGAGCCTGCTTCCTCCTCTCTCTGCCTGCTTCTCTGCCTACTTGTGATCACTCTCTGTCAAATAAATAAATAAAATCTTTAAAAAAAAGAATTAAAAAAAAATCTAAGGAAAAGAATTCTACATTTATGAAACATCATCTACAATACTTCAAAATTAAAATGCAGTGAAACAATTATAAAATATACATCAAGGAACATGATATATCAAATATTTTATCATGTGTGGCAACATGGAGAATGCATACACTATAATGCCAAATTAAGTAACCAAAATTTGCTATGATTATAGGTATGATAATGTATGGTCATATATGAGTAAGAAGTCAAAAGAATCATATATAATTAAAAATTATTTTTTCATTAAAATTTTTTAATTATAGTGGCTGCACCAGCTTGCATTTCCACCAACAGTGTAGGAGGGTTCCCCTTTCTCCGCATCCTCGCCAGCATCTGTCATTTCCTGACTTGTTGATTTTAGACATTCTGACTGGTGTGAGGTGATATCTCATTGTGGTTTTGATTTGTATTTCCCTGGAAAACAGCATGGAGGCTCCTCAAAATGTTGAAAATAGAACTTCCCTATGACCCAGCAATTGCACTATTGGGTATTTACCATAAAGATACAAATGTAGTGATCCAAAGGGGCACATGCACCCGAATGTTTATAGCAGCAATGTCCACAATAGCCAAACTATGGAAAGAACCTAGATGTCCATCAACAGATGAATGGATCAAGAAGATGTGGTATATATACACAATGGAATACTATGCAGCCATCAAAAGAAATGAAATCTTGCCATTTGCGATAACATGGATGGAACTAGAGCGCATCATGCTTAGCGAAATAAGTCAAGCAGAGAAAGACAACTATCATATGATCTCCCTGATATGAGGAAGTGGTGATGCAACATGGAGGCTTAAGTGGGTAGAAGAAGAATAAATGAAACAAGATGGGATTGGGAGGGAGACAAACCATAAGTGACTCTTAATCTCACAAAACAAACTGAGGGTTTCTGGGGGGAGGGGGTTTGGGAGAGGGGGGTGAGATTATGGACATTGGGGAGGGTATGTGCTTTGGTGAGTGCTGTGAAGTGTGTAAACCTGGTGTTTCACAGACCTGTACCCCTGGGGATAAAAATATATGTTTATAAAAAAAAAAATTTTTTAATTATAGCCATCTCTTAAAAGTTTGAATTAATGCTACTCTATTTTTTCAGTAATCCTTTCTAAAAACGTATTTTAAATATTTTTAAATTTATTTTTAAATATGTTTAAAGATTATTAGTTTAGTTAAGTTACCAATTGGATAACATTTCACTTAAGAGAGAAAATTGGTATAACATAAAATCTGTTTACTCTTATAGGTAAAATTTTGTGCCCTGTGCATTATGCCAGTATTCAAAAGAAAAATGCAGTGTCATTTGGAAAGATTTGGAAAAAATGTAAACTGATTTAGACCATGGTTAAAATATGTCTAATTAAGTATTTGTTGAATAAGCTATAATACATATCACAAACACTTTGGAGCCAATAAATAAACTTAATAAGATGTTTGAGCTATAGTGGAATGGTATTCAAGAGGGCTCTTGATAGTTTCAGATGATCTCTTTATTCTAATACTGAGGTTACATAACCACTCTTGGTGAGGCTTCATCAATTTTCATGCCATTTGTCACACCTTACCACTGTTTTGTCTTTCCTAAGTTTTCTTTCCTATCTCCATAATTGAGAGGATTTGGTTTAGAAGAATTTAGAAGCCAGGGAAGATATTTATCCCTCTCTTTTCTACTCTATTCACTACCACCTTACATCTTCACAGTAAGAATTCTCAGCCCTCTTACATGAATTCTGAGAGTTGAAAAGTAAAACAACTGTAGGGTTTTTTTCGGGGGGAGTTTAATAGAGGGCACCAATTATTTTTGTAGAACTTTGATGAGGAATCCTGATACTAATAAAAATGAGTCTCAGAAATAGTTTAATAAATAGCCCAGTTTTCCACCAATCATGGATAAGTATCTACTTCCCCAAAGACAGAGAAATCTAAGCCTTCACATGTATGATATAAAATAAATAGCAAAATCTATTAAAAGTTTCTAATTACAAAAGTTCCTAAAGTCTGAAGGACTTTCTAGGGAAAATACATTAAAAACTCTCATATTTCACCAATTTCTGAATTTATTTTGATCTTTTGTGGAGATTTTTTGACAAAAACACCATAGATTTTTTTCAATTACTGTCTCCAAGGTAAAAATATAGAACATATATTTGAACCTTGCACTGATATTGGCATACTAAGAAGGTACAAATCACAATTGGTGGGAGAGGAGGGAGTATTTTACTGCAACAGGCAAAATGCCATCCATAGTTAAGAAAATATATGACTGTAAATTAATCTTACAGAATTTGGTTCTTTTCTCTTTGCTGCTGTAGTTAACACTAGAATATAGAAATAAACTTATTAATAAAAAATTAAAAAAGTGAAAACTATAATTTACATGTAAAAGTTGAAATTCAGACAGCATCATTTTCAACTGGTATGTTCATCTACTTAACAAACATGTGATATTATTTCCATTATACTAAGCCCTATGTTAGGTATTGAGGAAAAAAAAAATAAAAAGATAGATGGAAATGAAGAAATGAAATTTGAACTTATTTTACCTATTAGAGTAGGATAGAAGAGCCAGAAACCAACAGACTCTAAAAAAATGTAAAAAAATAAAGTAGTTTTATTTGCATGGGTATATGGTTTTCAGGGATCACAGAAAATAGAACAGTGTTTCTTGGGCATTACAAAGAGATACTACAAAGAAGAGGTGATATTTAAGCTGGGCCTTCAGTGATACGACTTCAGTACTAAATAAGTAAGTAAGTAAATAAATAAATAAATAATCTGGGAGGAAGGCAATTCCAGAAACTGAGGGGCAAACTTAACCAAGTTGTATGACTATGAAAGAGCCTACTGTGCCCAGGGTGTGATAAAAAGCTTCAGAGACCACAGGGTACAATAACGAGGGGGAGGATTGTACACAGTTGTATAGGCAATGAGACTGAAAAATGTCAATCAAGGTTCTGCTGCAAAATGTATGGCTATAGTTTATGTCTAGCCAATGGTTTGCATTTTATTCTATATGCCCAGCGTCCCAACACAGTTCTAATACTGGTAAGTAGATGATTTATTTGCATTTTAAGCATGATAACTGGAGTGGCAGCATGACAAGTCAAATGGAACTAGATAAACTGGTTGTATAGAAAGCTGCTAAAAGGTTGTTTTACAATATTTCAAGTGACAGCTATGAGGACCTGAACTGAGCAGCAACAATGAGAGGAAATAGGAGAGAACAGATTTTTAAAGACATATCGGAGATACATTTGGCAGGATTATAGCAGAAAGCCTTGATGAACAGTATTACCATTAAGGGAGTAAGGAATAAAAGCAATTCCCTTCCCTGTTTTCACATTCCTTGAAATCCAACAAATCACTTCTAATTTCATTCTTGGAATTTGAAATACAATATTTAGTTGCTCCTTCTTCCCAATTCACATGAGTCTTCCCCTGATGATACGCATTCATAATAGGTTATTGAGTAAATGAAGGAATCAATAAACCATACTTTGTACATTTACATTGGTTTTTGTTTGTTTAAAATTTAGGTTACCAGGATTTTTTAGTTAAAATATTTGGCAACGTATCTTGGCTTCCTGTCAGATTAGAGGCTCCTTTATCATCAGCTATGCTGTCTATATTGAATTTCATTGCCAGAATTTTCTGTCTCATCACATAGATTTGCACTCTCTTTCCATGGTTTATTGACATCTGTGCATCATGTTCCTAAATGGCAAATGCTGGGTCATTAATGGATTTAGTAAATATATGGTTTTTGTATTTCAAGATATTTATGAGATATTAAAAAATGTCCAATCAGTGTTGGTCACCAGAAAATCCCATCATTAAAAGTTTTCATTTACCTTGTTCAGGGATAATCCAATAGAGTTTGTATATGTATATGCCTGTTTGTGTGTATATTTTCAATTACAACATTTTTTTCATGTTTTTGAATATTTACCAATTCTTTACAGCTCATATCAAATGTATTTTACAGTATTTCCTCACTTACCTAAATGTATATACTCTGTTATTCCTCTGAATTCCCACAATCTTTGGACTTCTCTTATTGAATTTACAATATTCTCTGTTTTATTTAACTGCATTATCTCAGTAGTTAACTCCTTGAAAGTTAAGACAGCTTCAGATTCAATTGTTTATTTTCTATAGATATTAGAAAAATATCTACTATTTTTTTCATACTTTTACATTTTATGGTTGTTTTCTAACTTCACTAAATTTGTCATCTCCTCATCAACCTTGACATGAAATAAAAACAGATTCTGAAATTATGCAAGTAGTGTTTGAAAATTGTCTCAGGAACAATTAAAATTTTATTTCATCTTGTCACAAATACCTTTAGCATGAATTAAATTTTACTTTAAATCTTTAAATGTCTTTAAATATTTAAATATTTAATGTCTTAAACCTATATAAGATTGAAACAAAAAAGTCTATCATTAAAATTATAAACTATATAGTTTTAAGAACATGATACTTTATTTTATTTTATTTCTTTTCAGTGTTCCAGAATTCATTGTTTATGACACTTTTTTTTAATTTAAATAAAATATTGAAACAGAAATTGAATGTGTCTCTACAAGCATCAGGTAAATATTCTGAAATGGAACAACCCTAAAGCAGGGGTGATTCTGAGATAGAGAACTAAATTTATCTTGAAACCGTGTTTTCTACTCTAGATAAATAAGTGCCTTGTTCTATATAGAAATATCTTTGTTATTGCCCAACATTCTTGTTATTCCTTTTGGACAATGAAAGTAATTGGTATCATGGGGTATATTATAAATCTTTTAGGACTTGAATTTGGAGTAATAACTGATTACTGATGTATGGATGGCTTGACACTCAAATAATCCACTAATATTTTAGCTAGAAGTCAATTAGTTTCCATTCACGTCATTGTAAAAGACAACATTTCATTTTTTTGGTGGCTGCATAATATTTCAGTGTGTGTGTGTGTGTGTGTGTGTGTGTGTATCTCACGTTTTCTTTATCCATTCTTCTGTCAATGGACATATCTGGGCTCTTTTCCATAGTTTGGCTATTATAGACACTGCTGCTATAAACATTGGGGTGCAAGTGCCTCTTCAGATTACTATATTTGTAACTTTGGGGTAGATACCCAGTAGTGCAAGAATATAGTGCAACAGAAGATCATAGGGGAAGAGAGAAAAAAATGAAAGAAGAAGAAAACAAAGAGGGAGGCAAACTATAAGAAACTCTTAATCTCAGGAAACAAACTAAGGGTTGCTGGAGAGGAGGGGGGCGGGAGGATGTAGTGGTTGGGTGATGGACATTGGGGAGATTATGCATTATTGTGAGCACAGTGAATGGTGTAAGGCTGATGAATCACAGACCTGTACCCCTGAAACAAATAATACATTATATGTTAAGAAGAAGGAAAGAAGAAGAAGAAGAAGAAGCTGCCACCAGTTAGGATACAATTCTCACCATATATTTCAAAGTAAACAGCCTGCTACAATGAAAACTTAAAATCTAGCTTTCCAAAGTTCTCAAAATGATTCATTGAATATCAACAAATTCTAGAAGTTTTTTATACTGGTGCTATGAATTGCAATTATACGTTATATTACCATTTTAAATGTATCTAAAGATAATCTTTAATTTTTTTTAAAGATTTTATTTATTTGACAGAGATCACAAGTTGGCAGAGAGGCAAGAAGAGAGATGGGGGAAGTAGGCTCCCTGCTAGGTAAAGAGACTGATGTGAGGCTGGATCCCAGGACCCTGAGACCATGACCTGAACTGAAGGCAGAGGCTTAACCCTCTGAGCCACCCAGGCACCCCGAAAGTTAGTCTTATAAATGCAGATTAATTTTTCCTAAATTGCCTCTTGGCTCCATGGAAAGCATGCTTAAAAAGTCAAACAGGGAGTTAAGAGTAAATTAAAGTCTGAAGTATTTTGCATACCACTTCTATCCCTTCTCTCTTAGAAATGTTACCATTACCCGTATGCAGCTGACAGAGGGAAAAATGAGGTCTAAGAAGGGTGACTTGCCAGGCTTTATTAAGGTGAAGTATGTGGGATGCATTGCTACCATTCAAGCACTCACATTTCCTGAGCTCACTCATCTGGCATGATTCCATTTTTATGTCCTAAACTCTACAGACTGAATGAATGCATGACTGCTGTATCAGGCAGCCTGTGCAAAATACTTGACTTCAGCAAATCTTTGACAAGCACCGTTCATTAATCTTTGTTTCATAATTCTTACCAGTATGCACACCCTGCCTTTCTGTCCCTATCTGCAAGTAAATTGGTTTTTAAGAAAATGAAGAGGTCAGCAGAAGATGTTGGAGCACACATTTTTCTGTTAAAACCAATCAGTAGGCCAGGGGAGCAATGTCAATGGTTAAAGTTAGTAGAATTTGTCCATATTTCAACTGAATCATCAATTTATATTAGCAATATTATTTTTTGGATGAATGCAAAAACTAAAATAAATAAATTTGTGGTATGAAAATGGAACACTATTAACCTACAGACAGTTTTGGCCTTAAAATATAGTTATGTAAGACACACATACTTCAACTGTAGTGAAGTCTTGGGAATAGTGTCTAATTTTCAGGTCCAAAGAAAAGTTACCAGAGATCTCTTTCCTATAACAGTCATTAGGGAACTTGGATAAACCCGCATAATGAGAAAAAATAGAAAACATGGAAAATATATGTTGTAAGTTAAACAGCATCCAAGGTAATAAGGAGTTACAGAATCAGAGCTGAGACAGAGAGAACAAGAGAGAAAACTTTTTCTAAACATTGAAGCCTTATCTGTCTTATTTGGCTTCAAATTTAAGAGAAACTTTAGATAGACTCTTAAGGGTAAGAGAACAACAAATGGAGTTCATGACTTACCAGGTAGTGGGATCACTGATGAACCCACAGGCACTATCAAGGAAAAGTATGTGTACAGGTCAGCTGGAAACAAAACAACCCTTACTAAAACAGAAGCACATCAAACTATCTCAAAACTAGATTGGATTAAGTTGGCTAAGGTTGAAATTGGCCTTAGCTATTTGGCAGAAGACATAAATGCCCTGGGAAGAACACGAATTCTTTCAGATCTCGATTTATCTCTACCATTTTCATCTACAATGTCCAGCACTCAATAAAAAATAATCATGCATTTAGAGTAAGACAATTTTATACTAGGGACGATTCAGGGAATCTAGATTAGAAAGCATCAGATATAGATTTTAAAAATAAGACTATGCTTAATATGTTAAGGAAAATGAAAGAGGCGTTAAAAACCTTTGATAGAGATCTTGATCTTGTAAAACGAATTTGTAGAGCTGAAAACTATAAATAACAGAAATTCAGAACCTGAAGGATGAGATTAATCGAATAGTCAGAGATGGAAAAAAACAAATTATAAACTGGAATTGTAGGATGGAAGAACTGTCCAGTTTGAAACATGAAGAGATTTTAAAAAATTGTAAAAAATGTACAGGAGACATGAAAGATATAGTGTTACAACCATGCTTCCAGCTTTGTCTTAATAATTGTGAAAGCATATATTATTTTGGTTTTAATGTGTTTCTACGTCTAGGTAATCTGTTTGATAACAATTTAAAGTTCCCTATCCCTTATAAACATATTCATTTAGGTTAAAGTAGCTCTTCAAATCAATTTTGTATATGTTTATATCTGATATTTATATTAAAATTGTTTCTGTACTGTGTAATAATTCAATGTCCCAAATCTCTGTGTCTGTTTCTATAGTTAAATTTATACTGAATTTTTTTGAGTGCCTTGATTGCTTTATGTTCATGTCAATGTACATGAAAAATAAATATATTTGAAGGTTTAATTTGAACCATAAAGAAAAATATGTCTTTGCTATTTGACTGTGGTCACTGCTAGTAAAAGACCACCTTAAATTAATTTTAGGGCTTTGAGATTTTGAGAAAATCCAGCTGAGCTATATTTTGGCTGTCAGTTTCTCATGAAGTTTGGTCAACTCCCAGTTCACTCTAACACTAGGAAAGGGATGATTATCTCTCTGTCTCTCTCTCTTTAAGATTTTATTTATTTGACAGAAAGCAGGAAGAGTGACAGGCAGAGGGAGAAAGCAAAGCAGGCTCCTCACTGAGCAGGGATCCCTGAGTGTTACTTGATCCCAGGACCCGGGAGCCATGAGCCAAACCGAAGAAAGACACTTAACCAACTGAGCCACCCAGGTGCCCCAAGATGATTCTCTTTATAGAATCACCATTTCTGTGGATAGAGGCTTTTATTTTACTCCCACCAATATCACATTCAAATTTTCCGATCCCAGCAATTATTCTCAGACACAGAAATTTTCTTAGTTGTTTATCTCCCTGGGTTTTGAACTTAACTTCAACTTGACCCAGTAAATTTTTGTGATCTTCTCAACTCTTCAATAATTTTAAATAAATACTTTGTTAATGTTATATCTAGGAGTCATAATTTAACTTTAATTCTGAAAATTCATTCCATCAATATCAGAAACAGGAAGTTCTACGCAGAATTATTAAAATATTCATATATACATGGATATGAATATAATAATATGAAAATATATTGCCTATATTATATATGTTTAATACACATAAAAATCATTTTTGTTTTTATTCATTTGCTTCTTTTTCAAATCTACCTAGACCTTTTTGATAATCTCTTTGCATTTTCATACTTTTAGTTCTTTAATTTATCTAAGCATATTAAATATTTTTATATTATACATCTGGCAATTTCAACAATTACAGTCTTTTTGCTCTGATTATCAAATTTTTTTAAAAGATTTTATTTATTTATTTGACAGAGAACACAAGTAGGCAGAGAGGCAGACAGAGAGAGGAGGAAGCAGGCTCCCTGCTGAGCAGAGAGCTGGATGAGGGGCTCAATCCCAGGATCCTGGGATCATGACCTGAACCGAGGCTTTAACCCACTGAGCCACCCAGGCACCCATGATTATAGAATTTTTGTTTTCAAAAATTTGTTTCAGCTAACTTACTCAGGATGTCCATCTGGTTGCTTACATATGATTTTTGTTAATCTTCTATTCTTAAAAGTCAATGTTGGAGATTATTTGAAGGCTTTACTCAAAGTTCATTTTTTCCTGAGGCTATTTGTGTTGCTTCTCTCAGGTAAGTGGGGGAAAACTGCCTAGGAGTGCTTTAAGCTAAATCTTCAGCTTACAGTTTGAGCAATATATAATAGAATAATTTCTGATGTCAAATATGCTTGACAGAGGTCTGTGTTTAGAAAACTCTGAGAGTTTTTTTTTTTTTTTTTAAGTAAAAGAAGTGTCCCAAACATCTCCTTCTGCATTTTAGGATTCTTTGATCGCTATCTAAATGAAGGTAAAATCTTTTCAGAATTCCAACTTTATGAAGAGTTTTCTGATTCAACATCCTATTCAGGCATTGTCCCAGTTATGTATGTATGGTACATAACCAATTAAAACACAAGCTTCAGGCCACTTTAGTTGAAAGATAAACAGATGCTTCTAAAATAAAGCAATCTTGTTCTTTATGTCTACTGAATTGCATTTTCTTGTAATTTGGGAGATTTTGATAATTTATTTTTCTAACAACACATTTTTTAATTGTGAATTTTTGGATTTCATCTAGCATACATTCTGTTCCATATTGAGAAGCTTTATCTTGATGTGCAGTCTGATTAAAGTGGAAGCATGACTGTGTCATGTACAGAGATTTCCTGAGATGGTAAGAGTAAATTAGAAAATAAACTCTGCTGTAATTTTCAATTATAGGGATTTAGATACTTATTGGACTGCAATTTTTCCTAATATAAAACATCTTTTTCCCCCTTTAGACCACAGCTATACTTATAAAACAAAACTATTTTCGATCCCTTGATATAGTAAAAAGCCACTTATCTTGTAATTGTCATTTATGTATTTTTTAAAGTTATGTTTATAATTCTGTTATTTCAGAATATTTTCCTAAACAAAAGAGCTTTCAAATTTATATTAAATCATAATAGAAAATATAGACTCAATATATAGATTTTTTTTATCATTTTGAGGGGAATACATTTGCTCAGTATATAAGAATACAGTTTCCCAAATAAAAAGAAAGTACAAATGAAGGGAATATCATGATGAATTTGCAATATCTTCCATGGTTCTTTTGTTGCACAGGAATAACAGTAGAGATAATTCAAGTTCTTCCATTGTGTTTGGACTTCCCAATGAGTAATATTATCCCTTCCATTTTGTCTTTAGACTCTAGTGTATCTTTTATGTTAATTTTTTGTGTTTAATAGGTGAGAGGTTTGTATTTTGCCTTAGAAAAAGAGAACTGATAAAATTCACATCGTACAATACCCAAGAGATGATGATGAAATACTTTTTTTTGCTCTTTGCTTTTATATTACAGTGTTCTGAAATGTATTATTGATGGAACTCTACACAGAAATACTGCTTAAGAGATCATATTGTTCTTTGTTGCATAATAATCTATTACATAATGAAAGCTTGTGGTTTTTGAATGCCTATAATAATCTATGTAAAATAGATTCTAGCATATTGGTAATACATTTACATTTAAAATATAGAAAGTTAAAAATATAAATTAGTACCTATAACAACCCCAAAGTCTCTGAAATTCACTACATTATGATAAATTTAAATGCTATTTGAATGCTAACATAAATATGTATACCAGTCCTCATTGGCAAGATGTTTATTTGAATAGATTGAAATAAGTCTCTCTCGCTCTCTCTCTCTGGTGATAGGTACAGTGTTTCACTATTAGAGGTAGTTTCTATGTCTTTAAGTGGAACTTCTTTTCTTATTAAACAGTTTTTAAATTAAATAATAAAATTATTTAAATTTTCTTTCATTTGGTTTTTTTGTGTGTGTGTGGATATTTGATTACAATATTCCATGATGTGTGTGACAATAACTTGCATTTGTACAAATCTATGTGATCTACAAAGCACTTAATTTTTGGCATTACATTTCCCAGTTAATATATTCACATAATACCTTAAATAATGGAAAGAATTTCAGACACTGGCAGGCTGGTATTGTTGGTGGGTAAATGTAAAAGCAGTCAGGTTTTTGTTATTTCCCAGCTTCCTATTCCTCATACAGAGGGGATTAGGCATCCAGATGTTACTTTTATACATGCAAAGCACACAAACTACCAATGTTTTTGCAAAAAAAAAAAAAAAAATTAGGCATCACATAAGCATAAATATAGAGCAAATATTTTGCCTATTAACTTTTGCAGATTAAATTTCAATTAAAACTCTAAAATTTGTACAAGAGTCTCTGTAAGAGAGACAAGGGAGGATTACACAATCATAAAGGGAGTAATCCAACAAGAGAACACAATAATTGTAAATGTTTATTCACCCACCATGGGCACACCTAAATATTTAAAGCAGCTATTAACAGATATAGAGGAAGAAACAGATAGTAATACAATAATAGTAGGGGATTTTTAACATACCATTTACATCATTGGATAAATCACTACACAGAAAATCAACTAAAAACCAGTGGTTTTGGGTGATATCTTGGATCAAATAGACCTAACAGATATATTAAGACATTTCATCCAAAAACAGTGGAATATACATTCTTTTTAGTGCACATAGAACTCTCTCCAGAAATTACACATTAGTTCATAAGTCTCAACAATTTAAAAATGAATTATATCACACATCTTTTCTGACCTCAATGGTATGAAACTAGAAATTAACCACAAGAAAAAACTATGAAAAGGACATAAATACATGGAAAATAAGTAACATGTTACTAAACAATGCATGAGTCTACAAAGAAATCAAAGATGAAGTCAAAAAATACACAGAAACAATGAAAACAAAAACACAATGGTTCAAAGTTTGGGGGATGCAGGAAAAGGTGTCCTAAAAGGGAAGATTATAAAAAAGTCGCCTATATCAAGAAATAAGAAAAATCTCAAATAAGAAACTTAACTTTTCACTGTAAGGAGCTAAGAAAAGAACAAACAAAACTCGAAGTCAGTAAAAGGAAGGAAATAATGAGCATTAGAGTAGAAGTAAATGAAATAGAGACAAACAACAACAATAGAATAGGTCAATGAAACTAACAGCTGGTTATTTGAAAAGATTAACAAAACTGATGAACCTTTAGCTAGACTCATCAAAAAGAAAGGAAGAATGGAGGAATGGAAAGAAGGAAAAAGCAAGAGGTTAGGAAAGAGAAAGAGGATTTAAATAAATTAGGAATGAAAGAGGAGACATAATATCACAGAAATAAAAACAATTTTAAGAGTATGTTATAAAATGTTATATAGCAACAAATTGAACAACTTAGAAAAAAATAAGTAAATTCCAAGAAACATATAACCTTTCAAAACCAAATCAGAAAGAAAATTTGAATAGATCAGTTAATAGTATTAAAATTGAATTAGCCATATTAAAAAAAAAAAATTCCAACAAACAAAATCCAAGACCAGATGGTGTCACAGGTGAATTATACCAAATATTTAAAGAAGAATTTAAAGAAAAATAAATAAAAATTTTTTCTCAAACTATTAAAAAAATAGAAGAGAAAGAAAAGTTTTAAAATTAAAATTTAAAATGAGGTCGGCCTTACACTGATATCAAAACCAGATAAAGACACACAAAAAAAGAAAACCACAGGCCAATATTTCTGATGAATATAGATGCAGAAATTCTCCACAAAATATTAGCAAATTGAATCCAACAATACTTAAAAAAAAAAAATCACCATGTTTAAGTGGGATTTATCTCAGTGATACAAAGGTAGTTCAGTATTTGCAAGTCAACCAACATGATACATATTAATAGGAAAGTATAAACCCCTATGTTTATTTCAAAGATGCAGAAAAATCATTTGACAAAGCATAACATCCATTCATGATAAAACCTTTCAACAAAGTGAAATTATGGGACACACACTTAAACATAATAAAGGCCCTATATGGAAAACTCACAGCGAACATCATGCTCAATGGTGAAAAACAGAGAGTTTATCTTCTAAAGTTAGGAGCAAAAGAAGGAAGTCCACTCTCACCACTTATGCAACATAATACTGGAAGTCCTGGTGGCAGGGAAAAAAAAATCAACAAAAGGCATCCAGATTGAAAAGGAAGAAGAAAAATTATCACTATTTGCAGATTGACATAATACTACATGGAAAACCCTAAAGACTCCACCAAAAACCGACTTGAACTTATAAATAAATTCAATAAAGCCAAAGGATACAAAATTAATATACAGAAATCTGTTGCATTTCTAAATATTAATTATGATATAGGAGAAAGAGAAATTAAGAAAACAACCCCATTTACAATTGCACAAAAAATAATAAAATAATCAAGAATAAATTAAGCAAACAGGTGAAAGACTTATACTCTAAAAACTATAAAATATTGATGAAATAAACTGAAAATGAAACAAGTGGAAAGATAACTCATGCTCATGGATTGAAAGAATTAATATTGTTAAAATGTCCATATTACCAAAGAAAATCTACAGATTCAATGCAATCTCTACAAAAATACCAACAACATTTTTTCACAGAACTAGAATAAATAATATTAAAAATTGTATGGAATAACAAAACACCTCAAATAGCCAAAGCAATTTTGGAAAAAGAATATCTAAGCTCACGTATCAGAATTCCAGATTTCAAGATATACTACAAAGCTGTAGTAACCAAAACAGTAAGATACTGGTACAAAAACAGACACAAAGATCAATGAACTAGAATAGGGAGCCCAGGAATAAACCAATATTTATAAGGTCAATTATTTTTTATGACAAAAAAGGGAAGAATGCACAATAGGAAAAGGCAGTTTCCAACAAATTATGATTGGAAAACAGGACAGGTACAGGTACAAGAATACGAGAAAAGATATTTGCAAATGATATCTCTAAAAACAGGTTAATATCCAAAATATTTAAAAACATATAACTGAACATAAAAAATAGTAATAGTATTTCAATTAAAAATAGGCAGAGGATCTAAACAGACATTTTCCCAAAGATTTACAGAAAAAGAAGTCACATGAAAAAATGTTCAAATCACTAATCATTAGAGAAATTACAATCACAATAAGATATCATTTTACATCTGTCAGAATGTCTAAAATAAAAAACACTAGAAATAGCAATTGTTGATGAGGATATGGAGAAAAAGGAACTCTAATGCACTGTAGGTAGTAATGTAAATTGGTGTGGCCACTACCAAAAATAGTATGGAGGTTCGTCAATGAATTAAAAATAAAATTACTAGATTAAGATGAGGGAGTAGTAGGGGAACCCTGAGCTTGCCTTGTCCCTCCAACCTAGCCAGACCAACATCAAATCATTTTGAGCAACTAAGACATTGTCCAATGATTAAGAAAATAATCTGCACAATTAGAGGGAGAGAACATGACAGATGTGAGATTTGCAGTTGTGATTTGAGGAAGAGAAAAGGTATGGTGCTGGGAAGCTGAGGGAGCCCTCTTAGCAGAGTCAAGTCAGGGAGAGAAGGAGAGAGCAGGGAAGAAGCCTGGTAGAGTTCTCACAAGTGCTGTGGTGTAGTGATACTCTGGGTTGCAATGAAACAGATCACCCCCTCTTCCCTGGAGTACATTTGGAAGAGGATATTTTGCACCTCCAAGGACAAAAGGCTTCCTGGACACCACTGAATGGCTGTTCAACAGAAGGAGACAGAGGTGCACACAGAGGGCAAATAACCTGGTTGCAGCTTTTCCCTGAGTTCACCATAGACTCAAGGCACCTATGTAAGCTGTGGCTGCTTTTCTGGGACAGAATGGTGCTAGGCACAGCCTGTGAGGTTCTCCTCTGGGTGAGAGGATGGAAGCAGCACTCCACTGGGTCTTTTAAAATTTGGAGCTTTGAGCCCCAGCCACTAGCCCGAGATAAAAGACAGGAAAACTGAGGCACTGGGTGTGCTGAAAGCCCAGACACAGACAAGTTGAGGGCAGAGATCTGACAATAGCTGGGACACATGAGAAGAGATTGTTTGCTTTTCTGTAAGGGCTTCCTGAACAGCAGCTACCCGAGGTTCTCTTCCTCAGGGGTGAAAGGGCAGGGTGATGCCATCTTCTACACACATTGTGCTCCAACCCACACTAGCATGGTAGGACTTCAAAGAGAAACACAGTACCTCCAGTGGAAGCTGGAGTCACTTACACTAAACCCCACCCATTGCATTCAGCAGGAGCATTTTTACCAGAGCAGTTCAGACCATTAGCCAGCACAGTGGGACTCTCCCTCGGAAAACCAACACAGGACCCCTACATGTACCAAGTCTACTAATCATAGAGTGCTCTAAATTGCCAATGTCTGATCCAGTGGAAACAGGACCAAGTTTTCTTTTTCTTTTTCTTTTTCTTTTTTTAAAGGTTTTATTTATTTATCTGACAGACAGATATCACAAGTAGGCAGAGAGGCAGGCAGAGAGAGAGAGGAAGAAGCAAGCTCCCTGCTGTAGAGAGAGCCCGATGTAGGGCTTGATCCCAGGACCCTGAGATCATGACCTAAGCCAAAGACAGAGGCTTAACCCACTGAGCTATCCAGGTGCCCCAATTTTTTTTTAAGATAAATCTTAAAAAAAAATTGGGGCACCTGGATAGCTCAGTGGGTTAAGCCTCTGTCTTTGGCTAAGATTTTTTATTTGACAGATTTATTTATTTGACAGAGAGACATCACAAGTAGGCAGAGAGGTAGGCAGAGAGAGAGAGGAGGAAGCAGGCTCCCTGCTGAGCAGAGAGCCCAATTCAGGACTCGATCCCAGGACCCTGAGATCATGACCTGAGCCAAAGGCAGCGGATTAACCCACTGAGCCACCCAGGCGCCCGAGGTGCCCCAATTTTTAAAAATTATATATATATACATATATATGTATATATATGTGTGTGTGTGTGTATATATATATATATTTTTTTTTTAAATTTCTCTTTTCTTGGATAAGTCTCCTCCTGCCCCAGGCTTATCTTAACAAACAAATCAAATCATACCTATTTAAATGTCCAAACACTCCCCATTGCAAACAAGGAAGAACTCTGCAGAGGACTGACCTGTGGTAAAGTGCAGCCAAAACACACTAGCAGAATACACAGTGCATACACCAGAAACACTTCCCAAAGCACCAGGCCCTGAACAATGTATGATCCCTTCTTGATACAGTATTACTCTCAGGAGCAGGAAATATAACAAGCTTTCGTAACACACAAAAGAAAAAAATCTACATATAATGACAAAATGGAAGAATTCTCCTCAAAAGAAAGCTCAAGTAGAAATCACAGCCAAGGATTTGCTCAAAACAGTTACAAGCACATATTCAAACAAGAATTTAGAACAATAATTGTAAGATGACCAGCTGGGCTTTAAAGAAATATATAAGACACCAGAGAAACCCTTACTACAGAGGTAAAAACCCTAAAAACTAGACCTAATTGAAAAATGCTATAACTGAGAGCAAAACTGACTACATGTAATCACAATGAAGATGGAAGAAGCAGAGGATCAAATAGGTGATAGATACAGAAGATAAAATTATGGAAACTAATAAAGCTGAAAAAAAGAGGAAAAGAAAATTATTAGATAATGAATATTGACAGTGAACTGAGATTCCATAAAATGCAATAATATCCTTACCATAAGAGTTCCAGAATAAGAAAAACAGGGGAAAGGGATAGAAGTTTTATTTGAACAAATTTTAGCTCAGAATTTCCCTAATCTGGAGAAGGAACAGGAATTCATGTCCAATACACACAGGGAACTCCCTCAAAATCAATCAAAATGGGCGAACTCCAAGAAATTTCATAGAAAAACTTTGCAAAATACAAACATAAGAATTCTGAAAAACACTAGGAACAAAACGTCCTGTGTCTACAAGAGTAGACACATAAGGTAGCAGCAGACCTGTCCAAAGAAACATTGCAGGCCAGAAGACAGTGGCATAATATATTCAATATATTCAATGTGCTGAATGAGAAAACTATGCAGCCAAGAACACTGTAACATGCAAGACTGTTATTCAGAATAGAAGGAAAGATAAAGAGTTTCTAAGACAAGTGAAAACAAGGGTTTGTGAACACTAAACTTGCTTTGTAAGAAATATTAAAGGGGACATTTTGTGTGGGAAAAGAGACGAAAAAGGCAACAAAGACTAGAAAGGAACAGAAACAACCTAGGAAACAGAGAATTTACAGGTTATACAATGGCATTAAATTCATCTCTATCAATAATTTCTCTGAATGTAAATGGACTAAATGGCCCAATAAAACATGTAGGGTATCAGAATAGATTAAAAAAAAAAAAAGCCTATCAATATTCTGCTTACGAGAGCCTCATTTTAGACCCAAAGACAACTCCAGATTGAAAGTGAGGAGGTAAAAATGTCATGCTAATGGACATCAAAATTAATCTGGAATAGCTGTACTTATATCAGACTTACATCAAATCTATTAAGGTAGATTTTTTTTTTTTTTTAAGACCAGCAGATAGAGAGAGGGGGGTGGAAGAAAGGTAGAGAAAGAGAGAGAATCCCAAGCAGGCCCCATTCCCAGTATGGAGCCTGATGCAGGCCTCTATCCCATAAAACAGAGATCATCCTGAGCCAAAATCAAGAGTCAGATGCATAACAGACTGAGCCACCTAGGCACCCCCAGACAAACTAGATTTTAAACCAAGCCTGTAATAAGAGATGAAGAAGGGCACTATATTATAATAAAGGAATCTATCCAACAAGTAGATCTAACAATTGTAAATACTTATGCCCCCAACTTGGGAGAAGCCCAATATATAAATCAATTAAAGAAACTCAAAGATAATAATACAATAATTGTGGGAGACTTTAGTACTGCACTTACAGAAATGGACAGATCATGTAAGCAGAAGATCAAGAAGGAAAGAATGGCTTTGAATGACACATTGGGCCAGATGGACTTAACAGATACATTCAGAGCATTTCAACCTAAAGCAGCAGAAAATACATTCTTTTCGAGTCCACTTGGGACATTCTCTAGAATACATCATATACTGAGTCACAAATCAGGCCTCAACCAGCACAAAAAGACTGAGATCATACCATGCATATTTTCAGACCACCACACTATGAAACTTGAAGTCAACCACAAGAAAAATTTTGGAAAGACCACAAATACATGGAGATTAAAGAACATCCTAGGGACGCCTAGGTGGCTCAGTGGGTTGAGCCTCTGCCTTCAGCTTGGGTTACGGTCCCAGGGTTCTGGGATCGAGACCTGCATCTGGCTCTCTGCTCAGTGGGGAGCCTGCCTCCCCCCCACGCCTGCCTCTCTGCCTACTTGTGATCTCTGTCTGTCAAATAAATAAATGAAATCTTACAAAAAAAAAAAAAAAAGAAGAACATCCTACTAAACAATGAATGAGTTAACCAGAAAATTAAAGAAGAAATAAAAAAAAATACAAAGAAGCAAATGAAAATAAAAATGACCATCCAGAACCTTTAGGATACAGCAAAGGCAGTCATAAGAGAAAAGTATTTGGCAATTCAAGCCTTCCTCAGGAAGCAAGAAAAATATCAAATATACACATAACCTTACACCTAAAGGAGCTGCAAATAAAGCCTAAAACTGGCAGAAGAAGGAAAATTATTATGGGTAAAGCAGAAATAAATGATATATGAATAATAATAATAACAAAAAACAACAGTAGAACAGATCAAAGAAACTAGGAATTTCTCACACCATTATTTGCAGTTTTTGTGAGACTAAGTTAATTTTAAAGACAATTTTAAAAATTGACACATTAGACAAGAGTTAGTATACAAAATCTCTAAAGAACTTGACACCCAAAAAACAAATAATCCAGTTAAGAAGCAGAAGATATGAAGAGACAATTTTCCAAAGAATATATCCAGGTGTCTAACAGACACACAAAAATATGTTCAACTCACTCATCATCAAGGAAATACAAATCAAAACCACAATGAGATACCACATCACACCTGTCAGAATGGCTAAAATTAACAACTCAGGAAATAACAGATGTTCATGGGAATTTGGAGAAAGGGAAGCTCTTTTGCCCTGTTGGTGGGAATGCAAATTGGTGTAGTCTCTTTGAAAACAGTAGGGAAGTTCCTCAAAAAGTTAAAAATAGAACTACGTATGACCCAACAACTGTACTACAATATATTTATCAAAAGGATACAAAAATAGTGATTCCAAGACACACATGCACCCCAATGTTCACAGCACTAATATCCACAATAGTAAAAAATATTGAAATATCCCAGATATCCATTGACTGATGAATGGATAAAGAAGAGGAAGAGGGGTGTGTGTGTGTGTGTGTGTGTGTGTGTGTGTGTGTGTGTAATGGAATATTACTCAGCCATCAAAAATAAATGAAATCGTGCCATTTGAGCAACATGGGTGGAACTAGAATGTATTGGTCTAAGCAAAATAAGTCAGTCAAAGACAAATATATGAATTCATTCATATGTAGAATTTAAGAAACAAAACAAATATAGGGGAAGGGAAGTAAAAATAAAATAAGATAAAAACAGAGAAGGAGGCAAACCATTAAGAGACTCTTAACTCTAGGAAACAAACTGAGGATTTATAGAGGGGAGGTGGTTGGGGGGATGCAGTAATTGGGTGATTAAGGAGGGCACTTGATGTAAGGAGCACTTGGGTGTTATATGCAACTAATGAATCACTAAACTCCACTTCTGGAAATAATAATATATTATATGATGATTAATTGAATTTAAGGTAAAAAAAAAGAAAAACAATAAAAATATTAAAAACGAATTCATTTTATTCACATACTAAATATATGGTTTTATATTATAAATATATTAAACACATTGATTTAAGGAAAAAAAGAGACTATCAAATCCAGAGAACAAACTGAGGGTTACCT
The DNA here is from genome assembly GCF_964662115.1 of Mustela nivalis. NCBI lineage: Eukaryota > Metazoa > Chordata > Mammalia > Carnivora > Mustelidae > Mustela > Mustela nivalis. The sequence goes on from NC_139020.1 coordinate 38,548,956, forward strand.
GAGGTGAGGTGGGCAGGGGCAAAGGTCAAATGGGTGATGGACATTAAGAAGGGCACTTGTGATGAGCACTGGGTGTTGAATGTAAATCATGAAGTCACTAAATTCTACCCCTGAAACCAATACCTCACTATATGTTAGCTAACTTGAATCTAAGTATAAATAAATGTATTAATTAATTAATTAATTTCAGGTAATGTATTGAGCCTTCATATTTAAACTTCATAATGAAGGATTGTTTGCATTATTAAAAATATGATTATAAATAAAACTCATATTGTGAGATGGTGATCACCCAGCATTCTGTCTTTGTGATTATAAATCAAAAGCCTACACTGTCTTGGATTTTTTTAGTTGGAATTCAGCCCAAGGGCAGAACCTAGATGGAATAGCCCTTTTTTGGTCTTTGTTCCCCAGGGACAATACGTAAAAATCCAAGCTGCGCAGATGCAAAATATTCAGATATCTCTTCTTCTCTCCTTTAGTCTTATGGCATATCTACTGTGAAGGTGCAAACTAAAGAAAGTAACAGGAGTTGGATGGTTTCTTTTTTTCCCCTTCCTTTTTTGACCCACGGTATCAAAAAGACACATAACCAAAAGGTTTCATAAAGTGTCAGAGGAGCTCTCTCCAGGGAGAGAAGTCTGTAGGGCTCTGAGACATCACAAGGGCAACAGAGAAAGAAAAAAAAGAAAAGTAGACTTCTTTTTCCCCTGGTTTGGGAGTTGAGCTGAAGCACCTAGACATGACAGATCATGCCATTTTACAGTAACTTTGCTTTTCAAGCTATTAGGAAGCTGATAAAAGGCAAAGGTTAATAAACTCTTCTTGCTCACTTCATATGGCTGACAATTACTTCTCTCACTTGTAAAATCCGCTAATGTTTTTCTTAAATACTTCTTAAATCTGTCTCATTTTGTCTACTTTATTACCAACTGCCCTAATGCAGACCATTATCAACTTTTGCATGGATTACAACACTCTCTTGCCTGCAGTCCTAAGCCTTTCAATTTATTTCTCCACAGAATGTATCCTAAAATACAAAACATCATAAAATCTATTATTCATGCTTCTTGTACAAATTCCAGCTCTTTATTATGAACCATCCTTCATGGTACATGTAAGCCACCCAAATATTTGTTTAGGGAATAAATGTAAGATAAATGAACAAAGAAATGTGGACAACAAGACACTATCTGGATTCCTACCTGCTTTTTCTTTTTTATCTCTTATATGTTTGTTGTGTCCTTTTGTGTCTCACATTGACCCTTGACAGAGAATCATTCTCTCTTTCTCTGCCTTGCTGACATCTAGTCGTCTTTTATAATTTAGCTCAAATATTACTTCTCCCTCTTCTCCCTCTCCCCACAATATTTTAACTACTAGGAACCTCCTCCCATTAGGTTCCACATTAACCAATGTACATATATATCTTTGTGTGTCTAGCCCCATTGCATTGCGTTCATGTAGTCCATATCTGCCTCTATCTAGACTACATTACCTTGAGGACTGTATCATACATAAACATATATTAACATATATGAATTTCAAGTAATGCATTGAAAGAAACTTTGTTTAATTATTAAAAATATGATTGTAAATAAAACTCATACTGTAAGATAGTGATACACAGTCATGATATAATATATATATCATATATAACTGTATCTTTGCTTCCTAATGTAGAATCCACTCTTTTCCCTACATATAGTCATTACTTAATACATATACTTATGAAATGAATGTGTGACTGAATAACAGCTAATATTAAAGAGGGATATATTTTCCTAATCTGTATGTGTGTGTGTTGGCAGGGAATTATTCATGAATATAATATATTTCTTTTAAAATTTGCCACAATTACATTTGTACACATATTCTGCAAAAATATATAAATATATTCAGATGAAAAATTTATTTTATGGTATATTTTATAAATATTACCACTTCTTGCCTTCTTTTCAGAAAATGTCAAAGAGGTTGAACAATTTACAAATATACTTTAAGGAAAAATCCCTTTGTGATTTGTTATGTTTTGTTCAAAAGTTTGTTTTTTTGATGTATACCTTTGGCAGGAACTACAATTTTATATTGAATGTCATACATATATTTGGTCAACAAAATTTCTTTAGATTGTGTTGTAAAATTAAATGTACTAACATAACTTTGCATGCTGCTAGAAGTACCTTCTTGAGTCATTTACATTATCCTGAGGTGCTGTTGGATATAGGCACACATATGATAAATAATGTTCATACCCTATTGTATATATTCGTAAAATGAGGCAGAAATAATACATGCAACTAAACAAAAATGAAGAGTCACTGGGAAGTAATAAATTTCCAGAAGGAAGTAGAATATAGAGTGCTACTGGTGTGGTCCTAGGAACTACTTTAGCTAGAATCATCAGAGAAGTCCTCTCTGAATAGCAGGACTTTGTGTTGAGGCATAAATATTAAAATGGCATAGCCACCAGAAAGTTTTCTGTTAGGCACAGAAAGAGCCAAAAATCGACTTTCTGATGCTTGGAACAGAATGGGTAGTGTAACTGGAGTGTTTATCAAGAGGGGCGTAATAAAGGAAGATTTGGAGAAGTAGAAAAGGGATTAAAAGGAATAGTTTGGATTGATTTTCACAGGATAAGCAATTGAGTGGTTTTCATCAGGAAAATAATAAGAAAAATGTCCAAAGAACTTGCTGTTGGTTTAGATGTGAGACATGAAAACTATAAAAGAAGGAAAGATGACTTCCAGCTTCTTGGGTTAAAAAACTGGGTAAGTAAGTGGTATCTTAGTCTATTCAGACTGCTATAACAAATACCCATAGATTGCATGGCTTAAACAACACAAGTATATTTTCTCACAGTTCCAGAGGCTAGAAGTTCAAGATCAGGGTGTCAACAAGGGGTGGGGTATGCCTTTTTCCTGCCTTGTGATGTCTTCCTTCTGTATCCACACAGTCTTGATAGTTGTGTGCTTAAATGGTGAAAGAAAGATGCTCTGGTATCTCTTTTTGATAAGAGCACTAATTCCATTATGGAGGCTCCACCCTCAGGGTCCCATCTAAACCTAATTACCTCCCAAGGTCCTACCTCCTGATATTATCACACTGGAGATAAAGTCTTGGATGAATTTTGGGAGACACAAACATTCAGTCCATAACAAGGGGAAACTTTGCAAAGCGTGGAGATCAAGAATTGAGTAAGAATAATCTTGAATTTGAGAACCCTGTTATTTAAAATGCAAGCAAATGTATCTTCTAAGTGCTGTGTCAACAGACCAATTATGAGAAACTTAGGATAGCAAAATACATGTTAAATTATTAATATGTTCTGTGACTTAATGTGTTACCTTTCTCAAGTAATATATTTGCATTTTAATGAGTTTTAACTAAATGCTTTGACCCAGATGAATTGCTCTAATCCTCCCCATACCAACCACATGACAAACTGTGAAAGTTGAATGCTGTGTTAAGCAATATTTATGCTGACATGCATGGGTACTCCACCACTCTACCCAAACTAGGTCTCTTTGTTATCTAATACAATGGTCTACCTGATTTCCTTTCTCAAGTTTATTGCCTCTACATTCACATTGACAGAAGGCAGTCTTAGGGAATAAGCAGTCCCCACACATGTCCATTAGGAACATTTCTTGATATAATTTTTAAAAGATCTGTGAACCTAGTCACTAATCTGCTTTCACTCAATGAAAAAATTATTAGGCTTCTACCTAATAATGAAGTAGATAAGGTATTATTAGAATGTTTTAAAATATCAATGAATAGGGGCACCTGGGTGGCTCAGTGGGTTAAGCCTCTGCCTTCGGCTCAGGTCATGATCCCAGGGTCCTGGGATCGAGCCCCACATCGGGCTCTCTGCGCTGCAGGGAGCCTGCTTCCTCCTCTCTCTCTGCCTGCCTCTCTGCCTACTTGTGATCTCTGTCAGATAAATAAAGAAAAAATCTTTAAAAACAAAAATAAATAAAATATCAATGAATAAAATGTTGAGGATATGTAACTATGCTTTTTTGTTGTTCTTAGCAAAAGAAAACTTATTCTCCATATAGTTTATTTGTTATATTTATAATGTCAGTCTACCTTTTCAGGGTTAGAAAATCAATAAAATCACAGCAGTGACCTGGGACATATTCATCCCCTACAGTGAAATCAATTAATTTGGGACTTAGTGCTTATTGAGAAACCCTTCTGATCTGGGAGTAGTGAAAATAAGCACTAAGACGAGACAAGGAAAGAGGACATGAAAGATAATATTTGTGATTTTTCCATCCTTACCTAAAGTGCTAGTTGACATTAGTAAGGAGATGGATACATCCAAGGTTAAACTTTGTTCATTTATGGATAATATAATATTATTTAGATGTTATTATATTCTTCATAAAGCAAACAGTTTGTATTTTATTTTTCTTATATTCATGATTATGGCTACTATAACTAACAATGGCTGTGTTATATCCCAAATACACCCTAGGGTCTAAAACTAGGATATCTGACATAGCTTGTTAAAGGCTGAATCTGAGAATAGATATCCTAAAGTTTTGTAGGACAAAATTTGTCTTGTAGCCTTATTGAGTTAAAACTAGAAAGATAATTAAATATAAAACTTTTAGGAATTTAGAAACATATCTTTTATTTTATACAACACCAGTTAGCTACTGCTTATAGCAACCCATTCTAAAACTTTAATGGCTTAAAACAACAAAAACAACAATGACAACAAAACACATTTATTATTTCTCATGAGTCTACAAGTTCTCTGGGCAGTTCTTTTGCTCTGGGATAACCTCTCTTGATTTCAGGTGGGTCAGTTAAGCATCTTGGTCAACTACCTGACAGGATGGCAAGGGCCTGGCTATCTCGCCTAGTCTTGCCTATGGTTTACTTACAGGTAGTTAGGTATGAATCTGAAAATAGTTCCCTCAAAGTTGCAAGTAGCTTTTCAACAAAAGTCTATTATGATTCTTAATTTTGAAAGAGCAGTGAATAGATATGTATATGAATCTGAGGAAGTGTGCTTCATTAACAACAGCCAAATAACAACAATAAAAAGTTAATCATTATTTCCATTTTGTATGCATAGTGCCAGAAAATTGTGTGATAGAAGAAAACTTCATGCTTGGAAGCCTGGGCACAAGAAGCCCTTGCCCTCAAATTTGTTTCAATTATACTTAAATGAAGTAAATATCCAGATCATCCTTTAACTACTTGGTGGGTCAGGCAACAATATTTATTTGATTAAATTAAGAAAAAATAGGTTTCCAAAATTTTAATTGGCTTCCATGTTTTATAGGTGAGCCAACAGTTTTATAAAGCTAATATAATCTAGTTAAGTTTCAATAAATTTCCTGCCAATTAACTTATGAATTAAAAGAAAGTATTTCTAAATTACTTAATTTAGTATAATTTTATGAGCTTGCATCACTAGATACCTCCCCAGAGATAATTCATTTTTTGAAGAGTGTAAGTAGTCAAAGAAAGAAAAAATTCACATGGTATCTAAAGAAAATAATGAGTGAATGTTATACCTACAAAGTTATATTATTAAGAAATATTTTTCTAATTAGGAAAGTAATGTATAAATTGTAGAGATTAGAAAATAAAGAAGTACATAAAGAACATGAAAAGTATTGATAATTTTATAAAGCAGAAAATAATCAAATTAACCATGGTATAATATAAGGTCTATAGGAAAAGAGTTGAAATTGTTTTTTATTTCATTAATACTATAGAATGAGCCTAACTTTTTTGCATATTTTTGAAGCATGGTTTTTTCTTTCTTTTTTTTTTTTTAATTTTTTTTATTTGACAGAGAGAAATCACAAGTAGATGGAGAGGCAGGCAGAGAGAGAGACAGGGAAGCAGGCTCCCTGCTGAGCAGAAAGCCCGATGCGGGACTCGATCCCAGGACCCTGAGATCATGACCTGAGCCGAAGGCAGCGGCTCAACCCACTGAGCCACCCAGGCGCCCCTGAAGCATGGTTTTTAATGCACAATCCCTACAATATGGCAAGCAGAAGAAAATGTGTTAAATAAAATGTTTCTTCCTGAATGAAAAATAATATTTTATTGAATATTTATCTTTTTAATATTTATTTTGCTCTTAAAATCAAGGCTATGATGAAGTTAAATATATATGCATATCACAGAATACTTCTTCCTGATAAAGAATACTTCTTGATGAATTTCTGGAAGTAGACTAGCAGTCTATATCTTTTCCTGTACTTCTCTAATCCAGAATGTTGTCTTTCTGTCTCTCTCTGTCTCTGTCTGGGTCTCTTTCTCCCTCTCTTATTCTAGATCTCTAACTGTATTTGATTCCCTATTAATTTGAGAATCCAAATAGCAGTCTTGAATTATTTTTCTTTGCATTGTATTAATCACTAGTGAGGTGATTTTGTAAAAACTGTCATTTGTATTCCTTCTGTGGCAAATTCTGTGTTTATATATGGTACCATTTTCTGTGGATTTTCAAGGTTATGTAATAAAGAATTATCCTTTTGTCTAAAATTGACTTTCCTTATTTATCTTTTGATTTTTTTTTCTTTTTAGATTTATGCTTAAAATGACCTCCTTGCCTAGAGTTCAAGGAAGTCATAATATTTATTCTCTTTATGACAGAGATACTTTTTAAATTGTGATGCTGCATGCATTTTCATTAATATGTGTGTGAAAAACAAAGGCAAGGCAGAAACCATAGAGTCAAAATATTAAATAAAAGATGAAATGGTAATAAGGAGCGCTTCAAAACATAAAATATGGTGCTAACGGGTCACTGCACATAGGAATTCACCCTGATGGGACCTGCCTACCCGGGTGCCTTTATTCTTCTAGCTGATAAACTGTCACATGTGGCAACGTGGTAGAGAGTGCATTATCATAAAACTTTTAGAATCAGACTCAAGGCCAAAGTATACCATAGCTATTTCTTCTCCCTGAAGACCATTTGAAACCAATAGCTTCTCTAACTCTCTTCATCTCTTTAAATATTGCACACATTGCACAAGTCATAGAGTACCTTAAATTGGTAAACCATCTCATTTTATTTTATATTTCCACAGAGATGACCCAAGCACAGAGTTTCTTTATGAAGACTTATGCTTGAGTAAGTTCTGCCAGAGTGCAGAATCAGGAATGAAATAGATCGGGGGGCTCACATTTATATCAAGGTCAAACTCATTAGAAATGAAAAAAATAAATTGATATTTATACAGTAGATAGTCCCTTTTATATAATCTTTTAAGTAGCAAATTGTTTTGTGACGCAGCATAGTTTATATTTCACATTCTTTGTCATAATTTAAAGAGAGAAGGGAAATATTCATTTGAAGAAATTCTGGTTTCCTCATGTAAGAGTAAAACAAATTTTCACTTTCACTTTCATAATTGGTAAGTGAAAAATGGTCTGCACATGTTTTATAACATGCTAAAAAACAAAATAAAAGTGAGAATATGTAGAAAGCTGTTTAAGCTTCAATTGTTGATTTTTTCATATATTAGGAAAGCATGCATTATTTAACTAACTGGAAGGAGGGGAATTATAAACACTTGAAAAAAATAAGACTGACAGTAACCTTAAGGTCAAATAATAAATGATTTTTGAAGCTTTTTTATTTTCTCCTATAACACTAGTAAAGAGATGTAGAGTCTCTTCTACAAGGATTAAAACTGAAATCCTTCATTTTATTATGTTCACGTTTCTAAAGAAAATTGACAGTGATGCGTTTTACTCAAAGCAGAATGGATTAGGAATTGCTGCACTTATTTACATTTTTACAGTCAAATTCACACATGGGAATTACAGAATACATAGGGCTTTTCAATAATGGCTGTTCATTCGTAAATAATAATTTTAATTCTTATTTTTTGAAAGATTATGAGAGAATCAGCAAGATCTAAAGTTATTTTAGGCAAGAATGAATAGATTACAATTTCAATAAGAGGTTGAATCCTGATAAAAGAACAAATCTCACTGAGTTTATTTAGTTTGGAAGTCAATCATACAGACACAATGACAATTTGTAGTCTGGGATGTGCACACACCTAACACGTAAGACAAACTACTCTTTTTCAACTTATTATGAAATTTTGGATTAAAATTATTATTTTTAATGGTGGACAAGTGTATAAGACAGGAAGAGGATATATAACCCAAAGCTAATACATTTTCAAAAGTAAAAACCTATAAAAAATAAAGCCTGAGTTCTCCAGCCTGAAATGAGGTTGACAAAAAATCAAACAAACAAACAAACAAACAAAAAAACCCTAAAATAAATATAAAGACAACCAAACCTGAGTCCTTAAGGCTACTTGGGGCAGGTAACAGTATTTCTTTTTGAGACACTATATGGGGTCAGAACAATAAGACAAAAAGGATAAGATCTGCAAATTAGACAGGGTTATTGTTAGGAAAGAACTCTCAAAAGTGTGTCTTGTTTCTGAAAAGAATTTATATTTATACTTTATTAATATCAATGCTATAAGATTCAGGATAACAGACACAAATTTCCTGCGGCATTGTAGGTGAGGCAGCAGAGTACAACCATGACTCACCAGCTGAGATTTTAAAGTCTGAGTTTCAGTTATCTTATTATAAACATCAAACTAATACAATTTTCATTGACATTTCAGTATTCTTTGGAAAGTATATACAAATATCTGAAAATAGTTTTTAAAATAATGATGTGTCATACTAACATCAACTAACACATTAAATTTCACATTCTATTTTGGAGGAAAAATTACAAAAGGGGTTGAGTTTGGAAGAGGTTAACTATTATTTAAAGCTGTACAAAAAAAAAAACCTATGGTTTGATTGACCAGATAATTTAGTGTCCAAGCCAGGGCACTTCTGAGAATAAAAAAGAGCCAGAAATATCATTATATTTTATACATTTAAAAATGTCTTTATATCAATTAACTGATTTTTAAGTCTAATAAACTATAGCAGCCCCAATAAAATCTATTTTTAAAATAGTTTATCAGAGTTCTTTATCTCTATCTTTAGTACCAGAGTTCACAGATATTTTTTCTGAAGAATGAATATTTAGGGGCGCCTGGGTGGCTCAGTGGGTTAAGCCGCTGCCTTAGGCTCAGGTCATGATCTCAGGGTCCTGGGATCGAATTCCGAATAGGGCTCTCTGCTCGGCAGGGAGCCTGCTTCCCCCCCCCCCTCTCTTTGCCTGACTCTCCATCTACTTGTGATTTCTCTCTATCAAATAAATAAATAAAATCTTAAAAAAAAAAAGAATGAATATTTAAAAGTTTCAGTGCGATTCAATTTAAATGTAAAATTCATTTGTTTTTAGTGTGCAATTCAATGAATTTTAGTATATTTATGAAGTTGTACAACCACCACTGCACTCTAATTTTATAACATTTCCATCACCTTATGCTCTTGATTTGTTTTTATAATTGTATAGTATTCCTTTGTATATCAAATTTTGTGCATACATTCTGCAGTTGGTGACTATTTAAATTATTTGCAGAGTTGGCTTCTATGAATATAGCTGCCATGAATATACTTGCATATATCTCCTTGTGAATTGGGGCACACATGTCTGTTTGATCTAGTCATAGGAGTGGAATTTCTGGGTAATAGCACAAGCATTCATTTTCCTTAAATAGGTAATTCCAACTGCTTAGCAAAATGGTTCTCTGATTTACATTCCCCTCTACAGTATATGATAACCCCTCATACAGTGTGTGTGTGTGTGTGTGTGTGTAATTAAAATTTTAAACTTTCAGACACCTTTGATATGTATGTAGTGATATTTCATTAAGGTTTTTATATTGCATTTCCCTTATACTTGATAATACTAAGCAAGTGCTCATGTTTATTTCCCCTTTAGATATCTTCTTTAGTGAAGTTTATTCTGTATTTTTCTATTGGGGTGTCTATCTCTTCCTTATTGATATGTTAGAATCTTTCTATATATATCTGGTTAAAATATCTTTGTTGGTTATATATGTTGTCATACCCACTCTGTGGCTCTTCATTATATTAACAGTCTTTTGAGAAACAAAAGTTGACAACTCATATAGTCCAATTTACATCTTTTCTTTGTATTCTACTTAAGAAATACTTTCTAATCCAAGATCATTAGGTATTTTAATATTATCTAGATACAGTAATTATAAATATTATAAATTTTGTTTTTCCTGACACAACTAGTTCTATAGTCCACCAGGAATTTGTTTATGTATATTGTGAGTTAGGGGATAGTTTCACACTCTTTCTTTCTTCTTTTTCACCAATTTAATTAAATAAACAGTTGAGTCAATTCTATACTGAAAAGATTTTCTTTTTCTAACTGCTCTACACAGATACCCTGGTAATAACTGGGCAGTACACACGTACACACATGCACACACAGAGGTTTATTTTCATTCTCCCTATTCTGTTCCACCAGTCTCTTTATTTTCTGGAGTCAAAGTTCATCACTGTGTTTTGTAAGTCTTAGTATCTGGTGGAGTAAGACCTCACGTTTTATTCCTAAAGACTTTCTTTCATATTTTTAATCCTTTTAATGTTCCAGTACTCTTTTTGAGTTGATTTGTCATTTTTAAAACAAAAGTGGACATTTAGGTTAGGATTAGGTTAGGATCACATTAAATTGATATCTTTGTAGTATTATATCTTCTAGTGCATAAACATACCATATCCCTCCATTTAGCGTTTCATTTAATTTATCTAAATAATGTTTTATAATTTTCTCTGTAGAGATTCCCCAGGCATATTTTGTTAGTATTTAACATTTAAATTTAAAAACAATACTTTACATTTTTTGTTGTTTTAAATGGTCACTTTTATATCTTATTTTCCAACATTCATTTTTAATAAATAAGAAAACAATTGATTTTGTGCTCAGAATCTTGTTTAAAGCCACTTATTAAATCTAATATTTTTTCTCATTTTAAAATTTGTTGACATATATAAAGAAGATATCTATGCACTATAAATTATACTTCTTTTCAATACTTATGGAAGTCTGTTTTTTGGTCATTTCACTCTAAAGAATTATCTTTGAAATGCTGAATAGTAGTAGTTATGTATTGATCTTGTTGCCAGATCACAAAGAAAAGTAAAAATATTTTTTTTTGTCAAAATATTTTTTTAATTTGGTATTTGCTACTGCTATTTTATATTTATCCTTTAAATTGTTCTTTTAAAAAGACTTTTAGATGTACTGTGCTAAAAGTTTTGATAATAAATATATGTTGAATTGTTTAATAAATAATTTGTGCATATATAGAAATAATTATAATTTTTAAACATTAAAAAATTTCTATATTTATGGATGTATTCTGAATATACTTCTAATATTCATTGATAATTTGCATGCATTTATGCTCATGAGTAAGATTGCCCTGTAAATTTTCCTTTTTGTAATATTCTTCTCAAGTTTTAGTATCAAGCTAATTCTGGCTCAGTAAAATAGAGTAGGCAGTAGATTTATGGAAAAGTGGTAAATTTGGCACTCTTTCTTCATTTAAAATGTGTAATTCCACTACCATCTTGGGTCCCCAGTGATAGCAAAGTAAAAGTCCTTTGTTCAGGTTTTGTAGTACATCACACTGGGAAATTGGTTCCCAATATCCATTCCTCCATTCTCAGGAGCCAGAGGCTCTGTATAAGAGCAGTAGATATATATCAAAGTTCTTAAAAATATGCATGGTAACTTTGAACCAGCAAATTCATTTATAGAATTTTTTTCTAAAGAACTCATAAAAAACTGTTAAATGTTATAAATAGAATGATGTTCACAAGGACATAAACTTGCACATAAAATGACTTTCATTCCAGTATTACTGGAAGAGTAAAATATAATAAAAAGTGTGTAGTCTGTTAACAATGAATTGATTAAGTAATTATAATATCTTTCAGTGATGGATTATGCATCCAATGAAACTTTTATTATATGTGTATGTATATTTCTAATGTTAAGATATGATTGCATGATTGAATAATGCAGGTATAAAGTAATATGTAGATTAAAAACAATATTATTTTTAAGATGTGGTAATGTGTATATGCATTAAAATGCTGAGATATTATATAAAAATATTAATGTTTTTTGTCTGGATTGTGAGATTATGGATGATTGTGTCTTTATTTTATTTATTATAGATACTTCATATTGTTATTTATATCATTTATGCAATATAATATGACCTTATTAGAAAATCAATAAAGCTCTTTTTATTTTTAGAAGAGATGGTTGAAGATGTATCATTTTCAACAACAATTATTCCTTTTCATCACTGAAATGATAATTAGTATCACTTTGTAGGTGTTACAGAAGAGCAATGTTTGGTTCCATATAAAAAAATTACTTTTTCGTAACTATAACCTATCAAAAGTGCAATGACCTGCCTTGTAATATTCTAATCTTACTTCTCCTTGGAATGCTTAGAGTCTTTGGGAATTTTAGTCAGGGTTTCTACAGAATATAGAAAAAAACTATATTTGGGTGCCTGGATGGCTCCAATTGTTAAGCATCTGCCTTCAAGTCAGGTCGTGATCTTCAGGTCCTGGTGTCAAGCCCTCCATCAGGCTACCTGCTCAGCTGGCAGTCTGCTTCTCCTTTTCCCTCTGCCTCTCCCTCTGCTTGTGCTCTCTCTGCCTCTCTCTCCTTCTCAAACAAAATAATCTTCAAAAAACAAGCTTATAAAAGAAGAGTGAATTGTATCTTTATTCGCGGGAAAGATTAAATTTTTAAGCTTATTTTAACATGTACATGTAAAGTTATCACATGCTATAAATATGTATATGTATATACAGACATATGTAAATTTATATGTACGCTATCCATATTGTTTAAGTAAATTTTCATAAAATATGAATAAGAAGTGAAATAAAAATAGATTCAGTAAGTGCTAGCAAAATATCCAACCAGATATCACAATTTCTATACCTTCTCCTCCTCTTAAAAAAAATAAGAACAAAATAAAACAACAAAAAACTTCTATTTAACAAAATATTAACAAACCATACTCAACAATACATTAAAAGACTCATTCATTAGGATCTAATAGAATTTGAGGATGAAGGCTTGTATATTATTCATAAATCAATTAATGTGACACATCACATTTTAAAATCAGGATAAAATATAAAAATTATATAAACATCTGAATAGCTGCAGAAAAGCCATTTGGCAAATTTCAATATACATTCCTGATAAAACCTCTCAACAAAGTGGATGCAGAGGAAATGTATTTTAACATAAAGGCCATATATTAAAAACCCGCAGCTCATACAATCATCAATGCTGAAAAACCAAGAACTTTTCCTGTACGATGAGGAACAAGAAAAGGATATCTACTCTTGCCACTTTTATTTGGTAGTGGAAGTCCTAACTTCAACAATCAGACAAGAAAAAGAAATAAAAGGTATCTATATTGGTATGGAAGAAGTTAAAGTGTCACTATCTACAAATGACATGAACTAAACATTATAAAAATAAAAATAAAAAAAGCCTAGAGAATCTACCAAAAACTGGGGTGCCTGGGTGGTTCAGTGGGTTAAAGCCTCTGCCTTCGGCTCAGGTCATGATCCCAGGTTCCTGGGATCGAGCCCCACATCAGGCTCTCTGCTCAGCAGGGAGCCTGCTTCCTCCTCTCTCTCTCTCTCTCTGCCTGCCTTTCAGCCTACTTGTGATCTCTGTCTGTCAAATAAATAAATAAAATCTTTAAAAAAAAATCTACCGAAAACCTGTTACAAGTAATCAATGAATTCAGGAAATTTGCAGGATACAAAATTAATATACAGAAATTGGTTATATTTCTATACACTAACAACAATGTAGCAAAAGAGAAATTAAGAAAACAATTCCATTTTGAACTGCACCAAATAGAATAAAATACCAAGAAATAAATTTAACCAAGGGGGTGAAAGAACTATACTCTGAAAATTATAAGACTTCCCTCAAAGGGAAGGTTATTCCATTCTCATGAAGTAGTAGAATTATTATCTTTAAAATGTCAACACTACTCAAAGGACCTTACAGATTTAGTGCAATCTCAATCGAAATACAAACAGCATTTCTTACAGAACTAGAATAAATAATCTTAAAATTTGTATGAAAACACAAAGGATAGCAAATAGTCAAAGTAACTTGAGAAAGAAGAATAAAGCTGGAGTTACCACAGTTCCAGATTTCAAGATATACTACAAAGCTGTCGCAATCAAAACAGTATAGTGCTGTCACAAAAATAGCCACATAAATCAACAGAATAGGTTAGAGAGCTCAAATATGAACCCATGCTTTTATGGCCACTTTATCTATGGCAAAGGAGGCAAGAATACACCTTGCGGGAAAAGATAGTCTTTTCAATAAATGCTGCTGGGAAAAGTGGACAGCTATGAAAAAGAATGAAATGGAACCAATTTCTATACCATATACAAAATAAACTCAAAATGGATTGAAGACCTAAATGAGATTTGAAACCATAAACTTCCTAGAAGAGAGCATAGGCAGTAATCTCTTTGACATTGGTTATAGCAACATTTTTCTAAATATTTTTTATAAGGCAAGGGAAGCAAAAGCAAAAACAAACTGTTAGGGCTACACCAAAATAAAAAGCTTTTCCACAGTAAAGGAAACCATCCATAAAATGAAAAAGCAACCCACTGAATGGTAGAAGATATTTGCAAAAGGTATCTTCAATAAAGGGTTAATATTCTAAATATACAAACAACTTACATTAACTCAATGTCAAAAAAGTAACAATAAAATAAAACAGTAATCTAATTGAAAATGGGCAGAGGACCTGAATAGATGATTTTCCATAGAAGACATAAAGATGGTCAACAGACACATAAAAAGATGTTCAACATCACTAATCATCAGGAAATGCAAATCAAAACAACAATGAGATAATATTTCTACCTGTCAGAACAGCTAGAATCAAAACCAGAAGAAATAAAAAGTTTGCAAGAATATGGAGGAAATGGAACACTTATGCACTATTTGTGGAATGTAAATTGGTATAGCCATTATGGAAAACAGTATGGACATTTCTCAAAAAATTAAAAATAGAAATAACATTTGATCCAATAGCTCCACCTCAAGATCTTTAGCCACCCCTGGCCCCACTCCCCCCAAAAAAGGAAACCACTAATGTGAAAAGACATATGCACTTCTATGTTCATAGCAGCATTATTTACAATAGCCAAGATATGGAAGAAACCAAGAATCCATCAACAGATGAATGAATAAAGAAGTGTGTGTGTGTGTGTGTGTGTGTGTGTGTGTGAGAGAGAGAGAGAGAGAGATGGAGTAGCCACAAAAAAGGGTGAGTTGTTTTTTTTTAATTTGCCATTTGCAACAACATGAATGAACCTAGAGGGTTTTACGCCAAGAGAAATAACTCAGTTATTGAAAGAAAAATAGTATATAATTTCACTTATATGTGGAATCTAAAAAACAAAACAAATGAATAAAAAAACATAAAAAGCAAAATCAGACTTATAAATACAGAGGACAAACTGATGGTTGCCAGGGTGAGGGGTCAAGAGGAAAAGAACAAAATAGATGGAGAGTAGGAGACACAGGCTTCCAGTTATGGAATGAATAAATTATGGGAATAAAAGTTACAGCATAAGGAATTTAGTCAATGATGTTATTATAATATTGTAGGGTGACAGATGGTAGCTGTACTTGTGGTGTACATAGCTTTAAGATATACAGTTGTTGAACCACTGTTATATGCCAGAAACTAATATAACATTGAGTGTCAACTATACTCAAATTAAAAAATAATAATAATAAAAATAGATTACAAACTGTTATAAGAATATAAAAACCTGGGCGCCTGGGTGGCTCAGTGGGTTAAGCCGCTGCCTTCGGCTCAGGTCATGATCTCAGGGTCCTGGGATCGAGTCCCGCATCGGGCTCTCTGCTCAGCAGGGAGCCTGCTTCTCCCTCTCTCTCTGCCTGCCTCTCCATCTATTTGTGATTTCTCTCTGTCAAATAAATAAATAAAATCTTAAAAAAAAAAGAATATAAAAACCTTCAAGGCCTAGAAATGTGTTTGCTTGGTTTTTATCCCTTACCATTTAGAATGTTTATATTTCTTGAAAGAGGCTTACAGTTAAACAGATTTTTTAAAATATCACTCTTATACAAACATAAAACTGTATGAGATAAACTCGAAATTACTACAAAATATAAAATCCTCAACTGAATTAGTAAAAAAGAATCTTTGCTGTGATCATGACTATGATATTTTATATTTATATAAATATATATATTATAAATATATGGCATAGAAAATATGAAAAAAAGAAGGTCTTCGAAGTTGACAATGGTTGTCATGGTCTCAGAAATAGGAATTTCCCCCCACTTTTCTGCAATTTAAAATGTTCTATAATAGACATATACCAATTTTACTTCAAAAACAGTTTTTAAAATTACAAACATATAAGAAAATCATTTTAAGAAACCATTGGTATCAATGAACAAAACATAACCTTTGTGGGTTTGTTTTTTTTATTACAAACACATGATGCACAGAAAATGAACATTAAAGGTGCCTTGGCTGTGAAGTGTGAAAATCATAAACTATATAAACAACTATATGACACTCACTTCACAGCAGATATACCAAGACTGAGAACACAAAGAAAATCTACAGGATAGGATCCAAATTAATTATATCCTCTTTTTCTTCTATCTTCTCTATGCATTGTTTTACATAATAAGGTGGTAAATTTTAATCAGGGAAAATTCTCAATAAATATTTTAAGAAACTATAATATATCCATGAAAAAAACATACAGAGGATACTGAAAGATGAGCCAACCCGTTTACTTCTGTATTTGTCTATTATAAACATCCACACACTTGACATAAATCTGCTGATCTTCTCAATATTGAATACTGTAAAATAAATTTACAGAAATTTCCCACAAACTGTTTAGAAATTAAAATGCAGAGTCAGACACTCAATTTAGAGTACAATTCAGGATAAGTCTTTAGAAAAATAGATAACTTTTCAGTTGAGTGGAGAAGATAAATAGACTGAAGAGATAATATTTTGATAACTCCCCCCCCCCAAAATAAAACAATTCAGAAAGGAAAAGGAGAAAAGCATTAACACTGATTTTGAAAAAGTTTGGCTTTCAGCTTTCCACTTTTAGATTACATGATTAGATTTCATACTCATCTAATACAGCCTTAGTGTATATATATATATATATAGAGAGAGAGAGAGAGAGAGAGAAGGAAAAATAAAAATTTAAACTTCTTGCCACAAAAATTAGATACTCGTTTCAATGGTATATTGCATATATTTTGTTCCTATCCCAATTAAGGTGAGTTATTATTATACAATAGTACTATTAAAAAGCATAGACTTAAGTTCAGTTCATAGTTTGAAAGGGGAGATCTCCAACCTTCATCCAAGTAGCAAGTAACAACAAAAGATAGCCCTGAAATATTTTACTTGCCAATACTTTTATATACTTAGGAAGAACTTTAACCAGCACACATCAGCAAACATTAGATTTGCCATATACTAGCAGTGACTGAGAGTTTTCGTAGGTCCCTTTGTTATTTTGAGGGTAAGATTATTCACTAAGGGGTGTACGTGCATGGTGCGTGTGTGCATGCATGTGCACATGTTCTTGTGTATATGCATGCGTTTTGAGACATGGAGTAGCTTCTTCTGTGTTCAGGTTAGGGAAGACTGATTCTGTTTCTGTGTTCAGGTTAGGGAAGACTGATTCTGTTCCCGGTCTCATTCTCCTAGCTTGGATCATTCCTTCTGCCTTCCTCCTGTAGTTAGGCCATTGTGGTCTTTCCAGATGCAGGTCTCCCTGAACACATTTCTTAAGCTTTTGGCATGGAAAGGGAAAGTTCCTTCCCACCATCCCTCAGCCTCTTGTGTTTACAGACGTTCCTGAAGACCCTCCATATCAGGGTCAGCTCACATTGAAAACCAAAAGTAAGTCAACCACTAAGATTCTCTCTCCTTTCAAAACTCAAGGTGATTTTTTTTTAAATTTTTCTTTTGCCCCAATAAAAGGATGTATACCAGTACATGTTGAATATGATTTGTGTCTGTGCTTGGGAGTGACTTTTAGTGTTTCCTTCACAAAACAAGAGTGGAAGCAACATCTTTGCACATACATACTCCTGGTGAAGAGTTGTCAAACTGCAGATCTCAAACTGTCAGTATGCTACAAAATTGACTTGCGGAATGGAAATTTTAAACAATGGAATTGAAAAGCTAACATCAAAGCAAATGTTTGTTCGAAATTATTATGTTGCAAAAAAATTATTATAGCTACATGCACACAGAAATGTTCATTCAGTTGTGCCACTGTAGCAATGTCATTGTGAAGTAAAGAACATTTTTCCCCCCTCTAGTTGAGTCAGAAAGAACAGAAAACCATGCTTTTAAGGCATTCTCTTAGTGTGAGCTGTTCAATATGGTAGCTACTAGCCACACAGAGCTATTTTGGTTAAATGTAAACTCAGGTTAAAATTTAAAGATCAGTTTCTCAATGACACTAGCTTAATTTCAAGTGGTCAGTAATCACATGTGGCTACTGTATTAAACAACTCAAATATAGAATCTCCATACCGCAGAAAGTTCTACTGGATAGCACTGGCCTAGAAATAACCTAAAGCTGTTTTTATAGTACATATATAAATATATAATACAGTATAATAGATAATGCCCAATAAACAGTTAATGAAGTTCAAAGTGGTTTTGTCTTTTGGTACTGTAAGTTTTAAGCAATAGTACTTAATTGGTCATATGAGGTAATATCAGCCTATTCAAAAAATTCCATTATTTTATCTAAGGATAGCAAGACCTAAAACTCTTTACTAAGGCAATAAAAAATAATGGTTAGGAGCATGAACTCTGAGGCCAAGCTGCTTAGATTGAATTCACTTTCTATCTGGGTAAACTTGGACAATTTAATATTTATATTCCCTTAAATTTCTTATCTGTGAAATGAATATGATGTAAATAAATAACATTATCTCTTAGTACTTAAATTTATAAAGTGAATTTTATATTACAAGTACATTTTTATAAAATGCCTAGAGTTTAAAAGATAAAAGAAGTGATAATTATTAGTACTTTAATTTTTGTGTCTATTTTGTGTCATGCATGAATATGTGTACACGTTTTTATGGATCTCACAAAAAAGGTACTATTTCTCAAATATTTTATGAAAATGCATGGAAGGCATAATGCAAAGCTATGATCATTAAGATTTTATTTTAATTATTGACATTAAGTTCTCTCTCCTCTGTGTGAGATTCTGAGCACAAGCTTATGTATTGTAAGTAAAAGAAAATGGTTGAATATCTATGTTTGAACACTGGCTACTTTTAGCATTTCTTTCCTTTGTAATTTAATTTAAAATTATTGCTTACCTACAAAAGTAAGATGCTATGGGAAGGTTGTAAATTATTTTAAAAATTAATGTAGATCTAAGATGAAAATTGGTAATCAGTTACATTTTGAGGGACAGATTCACTTCAAGTAGATGAATGCATAAACTTTATGTTAATCAAACCTGGTTTCAAATTCCAACTGCTCCATTTATGTACTACACAATGATGGAGTAAGTTACTTAAGCTTTCTAAGTCTATTTTTACCATCCAGAAAATGAATATAACAAATGTATACCCAGTAGAAGTGTTATGATATGAAGTGAAATATTGGATATAAAATGCTAAGATCTGTGTTTAGCATATAGTAGGTATTCAACAAATGTAAGCCATTATTGCATTATTTGATAATAGTAACTGCCTCATTTGCATAAGTACTTAAACATCTGAGGAATCTTATTTTATTAAAACTTAAATGAATTTTGTCTCTGTCTCTGCTTAGCTGTGTTATCTTGAAGAAATGATCCAATGTCTCCAATCCTTGGTGAAAAACAATGGAAATAGATCCGAATACTCCCTAAGATCATTTCTGAACCTATGGTTTGTAATTTCAATATAAACAAAGTCAAGGTCATTACAAGAAATTATGTGATATGATAGTCATAAGGAAAACTGAATATATTTAGGCATATTTGAAATTTTGAGTGCATTAAAACACAAACTATCAGTCAAAAAAAGCCCGGTGATCACTTTGTATAGTATGCAAAGCATGCTAGATTTTAGCATTTTTCTCTTAATGATTGCTGATTGCTTTTACACTAATATGATTCCAATAGAGATGAATTTGATATTCATTTATTTATTTATTTATTTTTTTGAGAGAGCACACAAGCAGGGGGAAGTGATAGAGGGAGAGGGAGAAGCAGATTCCCCACTGAGCAGGGAGCCCAATGCAGGATTGGATCTCAGGATTCTGTGATCACGATCTGAGCCGAGGGCAGATGCTTAATTGACTAGGCCACCTGGGCACCTGAGATTGATTTGATATTAATTATGTCTAAGGACATAATATAGAAGGAAAAATCAAGCACTTATAATTTAATAAGAAACTAGAGAAAAATTTATATAGTATGTTGTATTGTTAGCAGCACCCCTCTAAGAAATTTAAGGAAAAAAATCAATAGTTAATGGAAATCAAAATATAATCTTTATTTCTAACAGAGGTGAGACTGAAAATCAGAGCTTGTTCTGAGAGATAATTTGGTGTGTTAAATAAATCCTAGATTTTAACCCATTAGGTCACAGTAAATTAATAAGGAGTGCCAAGATAAAATTGAAGAGATGAAGGAATAAAGCAGAACTGTAAACTCAAACTTATGAAATCTAGAAACCCTTCCAAAAAGAGAGTTTCATGTCATTCTTGCTCAGGTTATTCTTTATAAATTTATGGACAGAATGATTCAATCTATATCTAGGGGCAAGGAAGATAATGGGACTAAGAGAAGGTCAAGTGTGTTTAGGAAAATTCTTACTCATAGCAACCTGATCCAACAACAGTTGTGCTATGTTTCATCTTTCAGTAAAATGAAAGTGGATAACTTCATCTTCTCTCATTGTTAAATAAAATAGAGAGGCTTAGCAAAACAGATGAAGAGACATGCTTTGTGTGGTAAAGGCTAGTTTCAGAAAGGAATGAAGAATGAGAATTTGTTTTTATATTTCTAGTCCTCGACAGATCCAGTATTATTCTCTGCAATTTTTTAAATAAATGTGCAAAACATTTTTGAGGTGTGTTCATATATCCCATATTTCCAAAATGGTATTTCTCTTGCTGACTTTCTCTAGTTTATTAAGTTGCAATTACATATACATAAATATATTAATTCCTTTCTTTATTGTGCTCTAAAGGTCCAAATTGAGCTACAAATCTCATGTCCTTTTTTTGGTCAAAGTTGTGCCATTCTTACGGAAGCACTTGACAGAAAACCTCATTATTTTGTTTTCTGTTGCCTTGTTTCCCTTCACAAAGCTACTAGCGGGAGATCTGGTTGCTGGATATCGACCAACAAAAACTGGGCTAGATCCCTACATTTCAAACAAAGTCTGTAATTAAATAGTCTTACAGTTTATTTTCCATTCCCATTAGAAGATTTGGACCAGCAATAAAATAAAAGACTGTTTTAAAAATTCTCAATATTATTTAGCTCAACCTCCTCTCTGAGAAATAGAGAAATTGCAGCTCTAGATATATCTAACTAGTGAGGGCAAAGAGATATAGCCTGTATTTCATTTTATCAAGGCTCCTGTAGAGGAAAAGAGCTAAAGCACATTAAAAATCACTGCAGTTCAGAAAACATAATTGAAAGGAAGTTTTTGGAATTATGTTAGCAAGATGTAGAGAACAAGTCCTCCCAGCTCAGACTCGAAAAGTATTAAATAAAACATGATGATAAGACATGCTTTTGTTTTAAATGGATAAGCTGGAGGGAAAGTACAGAAAACAATGGGAGGTCAGAACTAAGGTACAGACCTGAAGGATGAAGGGACCTGAGTAGCATTTACATTTACCCAGATAGTATCTGATAAACCTTAGTGGCCTCTAATGTGGGATTAACAAGATGTACTTATATGTGAGAATTAAGACAAAATCATGGGTCTAAGGGAGATAAAAAGTCAGGTCAGAAATCTTTCCCTATCTCTCTCCCTCTCTCTCTCTCTCTTTTTTTCACACACACACACACACATAGACACACACACACACAGAGGATTCCCTGAGTCCCCAGTGAGTAAACCTGGGAAAAACTAGAACACAATATGGTGCTTAATTTCCTGTCTTGGTCTTCACTCTAGGTATAACAAAAAAATATATGTTAATTTTATTTTTTGTCAATAGTTATCTAGTTGGTTTATAAATATTACGTTGGATCCAATATCTGTGAAATCTGCCTACAGATTTTGTCCTGTGGCAGAATTATAAGTAAATTAGAGATGAACGCAATTATTTAATATGAAATATTATACTGATTTATAAATATGATTCAATGTATAAATCATTTTGGGAGAAGATTTCGTTTGAATAAAATGCTGGCTTTGTTTGCTAGGAATGCTATTAGTATGTTGCCCAAAATTATACAGTTAATTAGAAAATAACTCAAGGAAATTTGGAAATAATAAATGTATTCATATTCCTTTTGTGAGTTAGAAAGTTTTAGCTAGAATGAAAGTCTACTCCATGTCATTAGTTTGGGGGATACTAATGTATTGAGGACTGTAACTCTTGAATAATAGAGTAGTTCATTCTGTTTTTGCATTTTGAGATTATGATTTATGCATGTCCTTGTTCTGGATAGCACTAAGCATTGCTCCTTCATTAGTGGTTCCCACTGAAAGTTATGTTTATATTCAAAAATTCTGCCCTGGGATGGATCATATTGTGTGAGAAATAATTACAGGGCAAAAGTGGAGAGCCACTGCTTAAAATGTATTAGAAATTATCTGCTTGATGTGCCTCCCAGTTTCCATAGTGTGATTCTGTCTAATTATCCCTGGGGATCTGCTAGGCTCTCTGACTATTAAGCAGATAATTTTTTAACATTGGGAAATATTTATTTTAAACCAGATAGTTATATTGAGCCTGATGCTGTAAGAAGAGTATTTTCTAATAAAATCATTTAACTATTTAAGGGCACCTGAGTACTACATGTTAATTTGGTCTATCAATTGATGGCACAGAAACTATTCCATTGCCCTTAAATATAATGGGAAGTGATAAAGTTAAATTTTGGTTACCCTTAATGTTGAGGTTGTTGTTTTTAATAGACCATACCTAGGAGACTAGTTGTTATTTTAGATATACCAATTACTCTAGCAAAGCTTTACAAGAGTCCTGGTTAACCACAGGGAAGACAGTTTGGTCAACACAAATGAAGTTCAACCCAATTTACATATCTGATATCTGTATGCACATAATAGCTCTGCTATATCTGCTAGCTTCTGAAATCATTTTCAAAAAACTATCCTATTTAGTTTTCTGCTAATTAAGTGCCAGAGCAGTAGTAGTTGCCTTTATCATCTATTTACTTTGCTTAGTTGTTAAGGTTTTGGAAGTATTTTGAGTTTAGCATTTTTGCACTAGACTGGGAACCTAGGAAGTATATGAATTAAAAGTGAAGACAAATGTTTCTACCCAAACTGCTTTTGAAGAAAAAGGATTGTTCACAATTAACTGTTCATGAGTATGTCAAATCTTTGGAAAACTATTACTACATTATTTGGAGTGTATGTGTGAAGAGACATTTTAAGACTAAGTGGATTTTGTGAAGATAGATATTGAGAAGAAAATAGAAAAGGTTCAGAAGTTTCCAGATTAAATGTACACACTTAAGAATTCACGTATGTGAGGAAAAAAAGATAGTACCATTCAAAAGTATTTTCATAAGCCTATATCCTCTCATTTTAAAAAATGGATTTCAGACAGCATTCAAAAATACAAATAATTTAATCACATTTTTTGGAAATGTGTCCCAGTGTTCCAAAGATGAGCAAACTGATTTCACCCAGGTATAATTACTTCTATCTATGACATATGAAATAAAGCTTTCCTGTGCATAAAGAAGAGTTGTATGATGTGTTAACATCATGATTATAATAAATGCAAAGATGAGTTTTAAAGGATTATATTTTTCATAAAACCATCAATGGCCCATGCTACGCAACACATGCAATGGAATTAGCTAAATCTTAGGTTGCAGTGATTTAAAACAGCATGGCTCTAGTACATATTCTTTGGATGCCTTAATACATCAAACCAGATTAAATTATTCAGAGTAGTGTTTTCCAAACCCTCTTTTCTAGATCTTGGGTAGTCTAGGCTCTCAGTGGCTAGGATCAGGATTCCTGATTTGTACCCCAAAGTCATTTCATACATTACATAGTGATTATTTATATAAAGTATTGTCTGAAGAAAGGGTTTCAGTTCAGTCAAGTTTTGATAAATACTAAGTAGTAGTAAATTTATGAATTAAAGAGTTTATGCTCTTTGAAATATGCCTAAAAACAAAACTGTGTTATATTAGAAAAGAATGGCGGCATATATCTCAACATTCAACTAAGCTTAGACTTCATTTCCTCTTCTAAAAATTAATGACTCAAAATGAAAAAAAATCTATGAATATAACAAGATTTTCCTAAAAAGAAAAATGCTTAATATCATGCCAACTTAAGGATCAATAATCTAGCCTGTAAGTCACATCTGTATTGATTTTATCTGAATAATACGGGGTTTATTCCATGTCTATCTTGCCAATTAAATAATATTGGTAAAATATGATATCCACTGTAAATTCAGCTGGACCCTAGAAAGTAACTTTTTAAAATTATCCATGGTTGTTGAATAAGTCAACTTTCTGAAGAATTTGTTTACCTGCAAGAAATTGGGGACTGTCTAGCTCAAATAATTATTCCTTTTGGTAGCAAATAAGTACCAGACTCATTTCTCTGCCAAGATTACTTCTATCTCAAGAAAATAATTATTTGCATATACAAGGTGGAGGAAATATCTCTCCATAAATAGAGGTGTGTGTGTGTGTGTGTGTGTGTGTATTTCATTTATTAAAAGATATTTTTAAAATATCAATACAGAATTTTAAATTACAGGATTCCAGAACACTTTTATTCCACATGATAAATCCATCAAGAGAAATTCTGATTCTGAGTATATGTTGGCATATTAAGACATATATTCTGTATGCTCACCCTGACACAAAGCTTTACTTTGAAAGAAACTTTGAAATTGCTCTTCCTCCTAATAAATGCAAAGATGAGTTTTAAAGGATTATATTTTTCATAAAACCATCAATGGCCCATGCTACGCAACACATGCAATGGAATTAGCTAAATCTTAGGTTGCAGTGATTTAAAACAGCATGGCTCTAGTACATATTCTTTGGATGCCTTAATACATCAAACCAGATTAAATTATTCAGAGTAGTGAATATATGCCTCCTGGCATATATTTTCAAGTGATTGACTAATTAGCTAGAGAATTTCTACTTTGGGAGCAAAGAGATCGAGGTAGAACCATGCTCCTACAAGAAGGATCATATTCATAGAGTTATAAAAGTAAATAAATTGGTGGAATTAGAAACTCACCATTCAAAAAAAATGCTTAAAAACTTTAAAGACAGTATTCATTATTTTTCACCACACCCAGTGCTTCCACAAAAAAAAAAAAAAAAAAAAAAAAAAAAACTTTAAAGACAAAAAACATCATTTGGGATATTATTGAGTAAACTTTTAAAAATTAAGTGTTTTTCAAATGCACATTGTTAAAAATCAATCAGAAAGCAGCCTATGGAGCTTAGGCATTTACATATCAAATTGGGAAAGCAATCTCCATAGACAATATCCTGAATGTGACCTTTCATGGCTTCATTCACCAAATTCACACCTTAATTAACCAAGTCTTAGTATCTCACTTTATTACCAGATCTGAAGGGTAAACAGAGTATTTTCACATAAATATCCCATACTTGAGTTTTTTGAGGCATTAATAATGTATAGTCAGAGTTGAAGTTGAAAAAATCCTTGGTGGCCGCTTCTGAGTTTTGATGTATACAGCAATGGTATCTATCAGTGTTCTTAGCTGTAGGCAACAGAATCTGACTCTGATTATTATTTAAGTAGAAAATACATTATTAAAAACAGCATGAATAGATTACAGAATAGATTAAGCCCGGAGTATCAGGTACAGAGAAAGAACAGGAAAAAGGATATGCTAGACTGCAGTCAGGACCTTAGCCAAAATCAGGCCCCCAACGAGAACAGACCTCTAGCACTCCGTACTAGAGAATGAAGCTGCTATGGACATTATAGGATGCCTCCAGGAATGTGTCTCTTGTTTTGGAAATTAGCATGTGTCTATTTTATAGCCACCATTGACCATCAGAACTCATTCTTTGCTGTCCTTTTTTAAAAACAAAACAAAACATTCTTCTGTCAGCATGTTTCAATTCAGAAAACACAGAGGATGTTTCTGATGTAAAAATTGAGGTTATCAACGCATTCTGGATGCAAAGAAAGACTGACAAGCAATCATAGGGCATTTTCATCTCAAGTAAGAGGTAAGCTCCACCTTTCATCGAAACCCCTAATATTTAGTGAGTGCATCTTCCGTGTTAGGCACTGTTGTGTGAGTTTCATAATGCAGAGCATTCATTAAGCTAGGAGAAATTCAGGCAGCTCCATCAAATACACAGAGAAGGATGAAACAGTCACTTTACCCATTTCCAGAACATATTCCAAACAGTGTTGTAGAGAGAGAGGAAATAGCTTTGGAATAATTTATGAAGTTGTTTCCCCAGAGTAAAAATAAAAGTAAAATTTTCCCTAAGTTGGTCCAATATATCAAATTCAGCACCAGGAAGTTTGGTCTATAAATACTTTGGTGAAGATTTTTCCATTTGCTTGATGTCATTAGAGAGTGCCCCATGGAGAGCCAGATTTGTTTTCATTCAATCACTTCAGAGAGAGTTCAACAGACCAGCTGCATCCTGGTATTCCAGACCCCAGAGAGTAGTGACATTTACAAAACTGCCGCTTCAGCTCACTATCGGAAGATCAGCAATGCAAAGCAAACAGTCATCAATACCCTCCACATGTTGAAGCCAGTACCATAGAAGCAAAATCCAACTTTTGTAACAGATTATGTAATGTCAATATTTTTTTTTTCCTCTCAGCTGTAGGAAGAGGATTCTCATTCCAATGTCTGAAAAAGATAGGTGAGAAGTCTTCGGATACCAAAGACTAAATTGAGAAAGAGACTGAAAGAGACTGAGGAATGGGGGTTTTGGGGGGAAAGGAAAACAAGAGAAGGAGAGGACATTAGAGAAGAAAAAATACAAGAGATCTGATTTCTAGAAGTGTGGGTACATGAACAGAAACAAAATAAAAATGTTCTTGACACTCTTAATCATAGTCTCCATCCAGCTTGGCTATCTGCACTTCCTCACCATATTCACTCTTGAAATACAAAAATCAATCCCAGTTCTCTAAACCTACTGTAGAGGGTCACCATTAATATTCCAATTGGAGAAACTGCCTTGAGATTTTTAGTTTTGTATCTTAATCAAGTTCCAGCTCTCTTTCTTCTTGGTAATGTTCTTCTTATGTATAATATCCTGGTTTCTCCTTTTGACTAGTCTTTTAGGTCTCCCAGACAAGCTTCTTTGACCAATTCTTCCTGTTCCTAGATGTAATCTTCAGGGTTCCCTCCCCTGTTCTCATCTTATTTACCCTTTTTTCTGGGTGGTTTCATTCATGGCCTCATCTACCAACAATATATCTCATGAATCCCTAATCTCCAGCTCACTCCTCACTCCTGAGTTTCAGTCTGCTATGGCCAACGGTTTCCCCACTGGGTATTTATAGCTAAATGTACCATTGCAAATGCGACACGCTTAAATTGGAAATGACCTTTTCATACATCCCGTCCTTCAAAGCTGTACTTCAAAGCAGGTTAAATGATAGATATCGTTATACAAATAGCTGGATGAACAAAACAAGGGATTTGTTTTATGAGTTAAGAAGACAGCAGAAAGCTTAATATTTAGTAATTTAGAGTTGAAGATTTTATCATAAAAGCAAAATACATTGTATGACTGTAATTTTAAATTGTAATCTACTGTATGATGTTTTATTATTTCACTAGACTGAAATTCTACTATGTAAAAGTTTTATTATCATTTCAATAGACTGTAAATGTGGGACCAGATCTTATCATTGTATTTCAATTCCTACAAGAGTGGTGATTAATAAATATTTGTGGAGGAATGATAAAATTATAATGATGATGATGATGATGATGACATTGAAAGTGTTTTGTGGCAAATTATACCTCCCACTCTTTTTGGTATATCTTAAGTACTCTGTAAACGTCTTTGGATAAAACACAAAAGAGTAACTTCTTACAAATGTATGAATCATAAGTCACTCACAGCCAGCTCAAGGTATTTGATAGAGATTTTTAATACTGGAGATAGTTTTGCCAGGCACAGGTGTGCAGGGAGAAGGGAAAAGAAACTGATACAAGAGGCACGGTTCTCAAGGGTTGGAAGGGAGCAGGGGAAGTTGGAGGATAGGAGTTGTATGCTCCTTGCTCACCTGCATCCTGATGTCTCAACTCCCTGGGGAATGGAAGAGGAATGGAAGAAATGGAACTATATGAATTCCTTTGTTCCAGTCCCAGAATATTCAGAAACACCAAGGATAATTTTAGGGAAATCATGAGGGGGACTCCATGTGTATAATGTGTATAGAAATAGTAAAGACAGTGCTGGAGCATTAGTAAAATAGTAAACGGAGAGGGGAAAAGTGTCACTCAGGTTCGGGGTACACAGGGGGCCACTTTTTTTCTGATCGTAAATAAAGAATATTCATGAGAAGGAGAACCCCAAGTGTTTTTACTACACCCAGTCCAGACTGCTGGGTATATAAATATAAATATAAATATGTATAACATATAATATACACACATACATACACATGTTCATACACATATCTATATACATATAATATGTACATAAATGAATATATTTGATATATATAAATCACCATATATATTCACTATGTATATGTATGGATTTATATATATATATATAGAGAGAGAGAGAGAGAGAGAATGAGAAAGTCTACTTTGCTAAGTGAAAGGATAGAGCATTTACCAAGAATTAAAAGCAGAGTTACGTTTGCAACTAAAATAGTATGGAAGTTATTTGAGAGAAGTCCTTTGTGAAAGGTAAGAAATCAGTGAAATGAAGAGCAGTAGTAAAGCTCAAGGGAGATCAGCCCTAGATTTTAGTGGAAAACAATGTTTTCATGATTGTCTTCAGCTAACATTATTTCATTTAACCTTTCAAAATGCTTGGAAGAGAGAAGCTACATTTCTCTTTTCACAGATGAAGAATTAATGTGCAGAGAGGACAGCCACACAGATGGTGAAAACCTCACCTTTGCTACTATAGCATTACTAACATTTGTCACATAAGAAATCGCTGAGGATGTTTAATATATTGTTTAACTGCAGGATACAGTTTTATTACTTTTTCCAGTTATTCGTCTTTAGCTTTCAAATTGCTGGTTGAAAACCAAAGCTCAACAGAACTTCTCATTTATTGCTGCGAGGCTATAAATGGTGTGGCCATTTTGCAAAGTAGGTTGGCAATTTCTTACAAATTAAATATATCCTCACCATATGATCTTACTATTATGCTCTTAGATATCTACCCATATGATTTGGAAACTCATACATACGACAGCCTGAAAAGAATAGGGTACTATTTAATGATAAAAAGGAAGAAGTTATCAAACCACACAAAGACATAGAGTAATCTTAAATACATATTGTTAAGTGAAAAAAAAAAAAAAACTAGTCTACTAATCTGAAAAAGCTACACACAGTACATACCACTTACAAGATCTGAAAAAGGCAAAACCATAGAAATAGTGAACAGATCATTGGTTGCCCATAATTCAGGCATAGAGGGGAGGATTGAGTCAACGAAATATAGGGATTATTTCAGGACAATAAAACCATACTGTATAGGGCACCTGGGTGGCTCAGTGGGTTAAGCCACTGCCTTTGGCTCAGGTCATGATCTCAGGGTGCTGGGATCAAGTCCCGTATCGGGCTCTCTGCTCAGCAGGGAGCCTGCTTCCCTCTTTCTCTCTCTCTCTGCCTAACTCTCTGTCTACTTGTGATCTGTGTCAAATAAATAAATAAAATCTTTTAAAAAAAACATACTGTATAATACTGTAATACTGGATATTTAACTATGCATTTGTCAAAACTTATAAAACATTATTGTACAAAGACTAACCTTAAAGTACATCATCAAAACAAAAACACTTAGAAGTCTGGGGATCTCAGGATGGAATATGAAATGTAACAAAAGCATGCATCTCTGTTTACAGATGTGTGCAGCCTCCCTGAAGGAGATGGGGGATAAGGATGCTGACTTAAATATTTTTGAAAATGAGTCTATAAAACCAAAAGAAAATGTATCTAAGTACTGCATTGTAGTTGATAAATTTGTTTCCTATAAAGGTACCAGTCAACAATTCTGAAAACACTATGTACATATACTACAACTGAGCAAATAAGCAAATGAATAAATAAGCTGGGAATGGGTCTCATTGTTATTCAGTTCAATTAGAAATATAATAATCATATGATCCATCAATTCCACTTCTGGATATATAACCAAAAGAAATAAAAGCAGGGACCTGAACAGATCCTCATATACTGAAGTTTATAGCATCATTATTCACAAGAGCTAAAAAGTGAAAGTAATTCAAGTGTTCATTGGATAAATAAAATGTGATATATACACATAAGGGAAAGAAAAAAATCTGACACATATCACAAGAGAAATGGACCTTGAAGACAATGTACTATGTGAAATAAGCCAGTCACTGAAAGAAAAACAGTGTATAGTTGCACTTATACAAGGTATCCAAAATAGTCAAATTGAGGGTAGTGGTTATCAGGACCTAGAAAGAGAAGGGAATGGGGAGTTTCATTTAATGAGTATGGAGTTTCAGATTATGAAGTTTAAAAATGTTGTGGAGATGGATGATGGTGATGTTGCGCAACAGTATCTACGTATTTAATGCCATTGAACTGTACATTTAAAAATGGTTAAAATGGTGCATAGCATGTTATGTATATTTTGCCACCATAAAACAAATAATAACTCATGACATGAAATTGTTGAGGAATCTGATATGTATGTTTAGTCTGCTGTTAACGGTACTGGTTACTCAAAAAGATTCATGTACTTAAATGCCTAGAAAAAATTGGACTAAAACACTGATATTAAGGTTTAGTGATTTTCTAAGAAACTGTAATTCTGTGAATAAGGAAACAAAAAAGAACATAAAGTTTAAATGTGCACCAGCAGATAACAGCACTCTCATCAGTAATATAAGAAAAATACACTCCATTAAACAAATGCATTGCCCTCTCTGGTACCTCCACCTGCACCTTAATCCATATTATTACTTGCATCAATCTTGAGTCACACAGAATCACTTAAGCCTCTGAGCTATGCTCTCTGACTTTTAACATTGTACACTTCCCTCATGTAGCATATTTGTTGCTCCATAAGTAATTTGGATAGAAAACTCTTCTAACAAAAGCCCTATTAAGTTTCACTATTGCTTTTATTCATTAAGCAGTGACAGTGAAAGAATAAAAACACCCAATAACAATAACAAAACTGAATAGCTTGTACTTTGTAAAGCCAACTGTTCAATGTGCGTTTGGGAATTTTATATTGAAAATCTTTTTAAAAATTCTAGTTTTGATTACTGGTGTAGAATAATTTTGTATGGAAAAATACTGACATATAGCTGTAAATATGTGTACCACTTATTTCTCCTAAAGCTCGCATAGGCATTTCCAACATCCAGTGGTAGTGGTATTGCTCATTCTTTTATTGCATGGAGATAGGAGTTAGCCTGCTCTTCCATGTCATGTGCGTTAAACAGTGGTGACTCTCATTCCATCAAAATAAATTGACTCAGAGGTGAGTACATCCTAAAATAACCCTGAGTCTGAGGAAGACTGCATAAAAACATGACCGTAACGAATAACTCTTCAATAAATGCTTCTCATGGAATCAGGTAGATTCAGGATTTCTTCTGCACTCATTTCAGGTAGTTGGAAGAGATGAATAAAATTATGGAGAATGGGCCAGATGGCATATTTGAAACCCAGTGGGATCAGCCAGATGGAATGCTGCTATTTTGCCCATTTATCTATGAATAGAAAATAGGTATGGGGATGGTCTTGAAGGCTGTTAATAACAATGATTTTCCAAAGATCTCTTATTTCTGTTGGTTGTTATGTGTATAAGTATGTATGTGTTTGATGTAGTTATATTAAATTAAAAAAGGAAAAATGTGTGGGAGTTTGTCATCATCTTTAAAAATTACTTCTGAAAAAATGAAAAAAAGTAACGATTTTAAATAATTATGAGGAAAAAGCAAACAAAAATTTTGAGCTAATTAGCATTTGTCAGTGTAATATTCTGTGGGATATTCTTTATGAGAGCTGTGACCACGTGTGTGTGATGTTTGTGTATGTGAGAGAAAATAGAAATAGAAATTGGGATAGGAAGGGAGGACTCTTACATAGGGATGATAAAGTGGTTTTGAGAAGTAAATATTTGGTGAGTTATTGTGCATTAACCACATAAAGGATTATTTGTACATTCATGGACATTAGTTCTTTTCAATTTGCACCGGGGGCGGGGGAGGGGTAGTGATTTTCAAAGTTTGGTTTTGTTTTTGTTTATTTGAGAGCAATAGATCTTTGTTGTTGTTTTTTCTTTCACTCATGGCAAATACATTTGTAGCGTAGAGAGCCAGAACACACACACACACCCCTACACACACACACATTTCATCAAATGACACTTGCCCTTACTGTAAGTCATGCACTTTGATAGTTTCTATCATATTTTTCTCTATTCTAGTTACTAATTAAATGCTGGTTGTGATCCATTAAATTGATTTTATTTCTCATTAATAGGTTACAATCACAAAAGTATTGCCGTAGAGAATGTGATAAATTAAAATGGTTTCTGCTTAAGTGTTCATCCTTAATCTTCCGTATTTTACCTCTCCTTTGTAGACATTTCTGATAACCAGTCAAAAACTCCCAAAATAATATTTTCCTCTCATTGAAACCATAATAGTTTTAATTCAATTGCACTATTACAGTTTATTTTGCAACCCTCTGTTCATTTAAGATCAACTTTTCCTTAAACCAGAGACACTTGCTAAAGAGTCAAATTACTTAAGTTGCAGCAAACAAACTGCAAGAAGTGATGTTTCTTCTGTTAAAAAGAAAGCCACAGGTACAAACTGGAGCCACTTAGGTTAAGGCCCCAAGTCAGCAAACCGAGATTTAATTCACTCTAACCTAATTGTAGTTTCAGCCCCCCAGAACTGCAACCTTTAACCACTCAACATGGGAATTTCCTGGTCAGCACTAGGACATGCATTGATAGACTCCTTCCATTCCCCTTGGAGGGCGACCTTGCCTAAAACAATGGATTCTATAATTTCCTTTTATGTGCTCCCTCTCAACCTTTAAAACCCTCCCCCCACACCCCCGCCTTTGAAACTTTTCTTCACTTGCTAGATAGGATGCTGCCTATTCAAGAATCCATTAAAAAAGGCAATTCGGTCTTTACATTTTTTGAACTTTTGTTATTTAACACTTCTAATAAGCCAACATCTTTTTGCCTCATGTAAAAACTAGCAGGAGTAATGGGAAGCAAGTTTCAGGCAGTGGTCTTCCTGTAACTTGCCATTTGTTGTTTTCCCAAAGTTCTAACTTTAAGGGGGATCAAAGTGTGAGATGAGCAAAGAATGCATTTCGGCACTGATCTCCAACCCCTGAAGACCTGACGATCCAGGCAAGTGCGATTCACACTGGTTCAACCTCCCATCCCTTTGCCTCCTCTTTGTGCTCCAGTATTTTTCAAGTTCAATTCCTTGTTGTTGCCCTGCTTATCATTGTACTTTTACATTAACCTTGAGCTCAGCAGTCCCAGTTGGTATAGCTCTGTTACTTGAAGCAACAACCAACTTTTTTCTTTCAAGTTAGAAACTTTTTGTACTACTTTTTGATGAAAATAGTTCACTGCTGGAAACTGCTAACTCCCCCATAAGACTAGTCCATGGTCCTGGATTTTCAGAGGCCTTTCCCAACCCTAAGGTGCTTTTCAATAGATCACTTTATTCAGTTATCTATAGGGTGCCTTCAAAATGTTCCTGTGAAGGCGTGTGTATGTTTGCACCTCTTGAAATCTTTCGAAGCTTGACTGAACACAGCTAATGGTAAACCGGAATCAGGTTTAAGACCCAGGCCTTAAAAAATTTAAGAAGATAAAACAATGCAATTGACTCTTGAGAAACTAACTGTGCTTTTTTATGATTTTTGCTTTATATCTATACCCACTTACTTCATGGCAGGATATGCATCGTGCCTACTATTAAGTATGTGCTTAATGTACTTTGCTCTAAGTTTCATTAACACTCTAAACTTTTTCATGTTTCTTTCGTCATTCTAGATCATTCACACATAATCTGAAAATTACTTGGAGATTGATGTATAGGAATCTAGGAATTAAGGGACAACCTGCCACCAGATAGAAATCTAGAGCCCTGAGTTCTAGATGTGACTCACCCAAAATGAGTTGTATTTCATTTGGTCAGATTATTTAAAATCTTGGATCCTTGGTTCCACCAAATGAACACTAGATTAGGTAGGATATATGATCGTTACAGTGCATTTCTAGCAAGAATGGAGATATAGAGATATAAATAGAGACAGAGATATGCCTTAGCCATTGCAATTTAGAAACTAGTAATAAAAGGGAGGATTAGCAAGCAAGCCAACAGACCAGTTTCAGATGCTGTCTGAAGAAATGTTAAATATTCTGGTTGAAAACATTTCTGTAATTGATCACAATTTGAGTCTTACAAATAAAATTTAGATTTTACATAATCGAATGAATATAGAATTGGTGAGAGAATTGAACACTTTAGGTTCTTGTTTTGGTTTCTCTTTGTTTTGTGGATATTGCTTTGCTTTTGGTTTATTCTTCTGGTTTTAGTATAGAAAATTAACAAATTATTCAAAATATCTGGTTTTGAATTCTTAAGAACAACGCCATCTCTCTTCTACTTTATTTCAACTCCATAGGTTTCTCCATAGTCTAAGGAAAATACCCAAAGTGCCCGTTATTAGCAATTATAATAAATTATGTAGTGTCTAAAAATGGAATGTTAACTAAATAAAAAAAATCAGGAAGATGATTTTAAATATCTAAATAAATAGATTATAAAGTGTTTGGGACAATTAGCGTGAATCAAGGAGAAAAACAAGCAAATAAAAGAACACTTTCTGTTATTCTGTCGAATTATATTTTAGATATATTTTAGATGGTAATTTAGATAACTGGTTCACACACTTGCAATGCTTCTCAAAATGAGTGGAAATATTTAGACAAGCAGCATTATTTTTAAAATGTCACTAATACAAACTACTCAATTTATTTGGAGTAAATTTTAAATTGCAATTTCCATTTTCACGCCTCAGATCCCTTAAAAAGCTTTGCCACTGATGTCAGGAGAGGTTAATTGTATTCTCATATAGCGATGTTATTAAAATATTTAATATTCAAAGATCTGAAATCACTTCTCAAATACTACATTTTTAGCAACCTATACATGTTTCCTTTTTTCATTATAAAGCAGACTTTTCTACATCGTGAAGTTATATTAATAGTTTGTGTTCACCTCATTTTTTAAGCCTTAAGTTTTCTTTTCTTTTCTTTTCTTTTTTTTCCCTAGCAATAGTTTAGGGCTTTTTTGCTGCTGTTGTTGTTGTTGCTGTTGTTTTGCTCTATTCCTAAAAATAGTTTATTTCCCCTCATGGTGTTTTTAAGTTTTGGCTTCACAGAATTTGAATTTTTTTTTTTTTATATTTTACTGATTTCCATGACAATGCTATCACTTTCCTCCTTGCCTTCCTTAGTTTACAAAATAGTAATTGGCAAATGATATTTACTCTCGCTCTTAATGACAATTAAATGCAACTTAACAAAATACTTTGCTTAAAAGTATAGCATGCTAAAAAAAAAAAAAAGAGAGAAAAAAAGAAAAAAGAAAAAGCCATTCAGTAAAGTCTGAAATTTAAGTTGATGTCCAATACAGCAGGTTTGATATTAAATTTTTCTTATGAAGAAAACATCACAAATCGAGGGTGTGCAGAGGTATGCTGTGTAACTTCCTCATTGCAAAGGAGTTGATCTGCGAGGAAAGATAACAAAGAGGAATTTTACACACATATTGAAAATAAAATGAGAGAGAAGGAAAGGAGCAAGAGAAAAGAAGGAAGTGTTGTTGAAGTATGTGTAACCTGAATGGCACTTAGAAAGTTCGTTCATTTTTGTTAACCTGGGCTACCCACTGGCATTGACTGGGTATAAGCACTAGCTCCTCAACCCTTGTCAGTGCTCATAAAGGCCCTAATTCCTGGCCAGCAGCAATGGTAACATTCACACCTGCTAATTGTCATGGTCATGTTGGCAATGACTATGAAAGCAATGGAGTATTTGGGACACTGCAGGAGAAACACAACTCAGGAGAACAGTCTAGGGAATCTTTGATATGGGCTTAAGTTACCAAATATTTGCAAACATACTAAGCCAGGACAAGAAAGATATGCATGCCAAAGTAATTACAACTTATGAGCATCTCATTTCTGCATAGAATATTTCATTGAGTGGGGTGCCTGGGGGACTGTTGTTTAAGCATCTGCCTTCAGCTCAGGACATGAACCCCGAGTCCTGGGATTGAGCCCCGCAGCATCGAGCTCTTGCTCAGTGGGGAGCCTGCTTCTCCCTCTCCCTCTGCCTGCTGCTTCCCCTGTTTATATTCTCTCTGTGTCAAATAAATAAATTAAATCTTTTAAAAAAAATACATTACAATGACCTCCTCCTATTCTTTTCAGCAACTTTCAGTTTTGTTTTTTCAATCCATACTTACTACAAAAGGCTTCCTTTCCACCTAGAAATATTTTTTTCTTTGCATTTAAAGTGTCAGAGCCTCTAGCTAAAGGCCACTTCTACACATTTCGGTGTATAAAGTGAACACAGGCATACTAATTATTTTTGCAATTTTCTTCTTTTTTAATAAGGTCCCCTAAGCATTGCCCTGATTTCAAAAGGCTAGAGATGTATCCAGGCTCAGAATTAGGAAAAAGTCTTGTTGATAAGTCCTTGATTCCAATGACTCAGTTTATGTCAAGGTATGACAGTTAGTGCACATTAATTAATATCTTCAATGTCAACATATTTTGATTTCTGAATATATGTATAAATCTATGTTGCTCACTTCTTTATTGTTTTTGATTACCTTCAATAGTGAAAAATATTCTTTGGCTATTATTGATAATTGTTTCTATATTTAATAACTGATGCATAATTTAAGTATTATTTTTACATATGTTGACTCAATACAATTTATCTTTATTTTCTCCAACATTTAAAATAGTGAGGTTAGCAGTTATTATTTTGAATATCAGGGTGTTGGGTACCTTGAATTCAATTTTCTTAACATTACGGCTTTTGTTCATTCTTTTTTATTCTTTGTTCTTTTTTTTCTTAGTAAGTATGTATATGAGACTGTGGTATGAACATTTGTAATTGTTGTTTGTGTATGTTATTGTTACTATTTTCAGTTAAACAACTGAAACTGTTTATAACATTTTTCAAAAAGTTTCTCTTTTTTTATTACTTGAGTAAAATAACAGAAATATCATCATAGGTTTGTTTAATACAGGCAAAGTCTATGCTAAAAAAAATATACATTGAGGGGCGCCTGGGTGGCTCAGTGGGTTAAAGCCTCTGCCTTCAGCTCAGGTCATGATCCCAGGTTACTAGGATCGAGCCCCACATCGGGCTCTCTGCTCGGCCGGGAGCCTGCTTCCTCCTCTCTCTCTGCCTGCCTCTCTGCCAACTTATGATCTCTGTCTGTCAAATAAATAAATAAAATCTTTAAATATATATATATATACATTGAATAATCTAGTGGAAATAACAGACCACATTTCAGGAAATAGTAGGACAACTGAAAGAGAATGCGTTAGGGATGCATGGATATTTAGATAATTAGCCTTATTTTATACTTTACCTGGTTAAAAAATATATCTGTTTTGAAATGCAAAGTGATTAAAATTAGTGGAAGCTTATATGTATAAATATAAGATTTTATGAAAAATTAATAGATTTTTATATATAAGTTATACCAAACATACATTTCTTATTCTAGAGAACTTAAAAATATATATATACTGACATGAAATTTAAAAAACAAAATCTACTGACATGTTATTTGGATTGGTGAATTGTATGATTTTTAAGAATATGCTTTTTTGACATTAAATTTGTATGTTTATACATGGAAATAATATTATTCTAATTAACTCTTTAACTTACCCAACTTTGAGCACATATCTTTCTTGAAGTGGATCAATGAAAAGGAGGCATTTTTAGATTACTTTTCCCAGAACAATACTAATATATAACAAAATCTAATGATTAAAAGCCCTTGCCTTCTATAATTTCTGAATAAGTCCTATTTTTTGCTTCTATTTATAATTTCACACTTAAATTTAAGTGGAGCAAATAAAGTGTATGTTTAAGAAAATAATACAGGTAAGTCAGTGAAGTTTTATCAACATCCTCTCTCATGAATGTTTAACAAGCTGAACCATTTATACTTTAGTAGATTAATGCAAATAACTTCCTAGTGTGCTACTTAATATTTAGAGTTACCTGTAAAATTTACAGTTTCTCAAGAAGCCTAAAGCAAGTTTACTGAATCTGTGCATATCTGAAAGCACATGTTTTGATCAGAAACACTATTTTAATAGTTATATACATTGGCATGCTAAAAACTTGAAATGCTTTCAAGGCTAAAATGCATTTAAGGGCAGCCTGCTGATACTGTTTTATTCAGAGATTCTGTCTCTTCTGAAAATTGTGGGGTTTGGAGATGGGGTAGGGGTAGGCAGAAAAGGAAACCTGTGAGGGACTTTTTATATACAGAGCCCAGAAATCTGTACCTACTTCACCTTACAAAGAACATCTTCTGTAGGACCAAAACATTTGTTAAACACATGACAAGACTCTAGTGCTCTTTGTAGACCTTCTGTCTCTTCTTTTCCAGAGGATATAATTTAAAACCAGTCTATAGACCCTTCCTTAACCCTAGACTCTACTAGCAATCTAGGAGGCAAGTCAGTCTTATGTCAGTAGTTTCTCAGTACTGCTCAGTGCTTAAATCTGGTATTCTCTCTGCTAAATAAACTGGTTTGATTTGCCTTTTGATTCTCATTCTTCTGGATTGATAGTCCTCTTTGGTATCTAACCTTTTCTTTCCAGCAATTAGAGACCTTTTCTCAAACTTCCAATCCATTATCAGATCTCCTTAAATCTATCTCCCTATAATTCTGTATCTTAGCCTCACTGGTTGATAAATTCGATCCCAATGTTCAGACTTTCTGGATTCCTCATATCATCTGTTGATAAGCCTTGGCTCAATTTCTTGAACCTTTATATGCCAGAATAATTTTCATCACCAAAGCTGCTATTGTAAAACAGAATAAAACAAGAATTAACAATTTGACCAGCCTGGTGGGTATGAAGATGTCATATTTATTGAAAATATTTAATATGTTTTATCATCATAAATCAATGATTACATTGAAAATATGATGGTCCTTTAAATATATAAAGCCATATTGCAATACTCCACTTTTATAACTATAAATTGATGATTCTTCTAGTTAAATATGATATATTCTAAATTTATTATACCTGTTATACATTTCTGACAAACAAGTTGTGATCTTTCAACATTTATTACATTTCTATTAAGTGCTCATCATCATAAGACATTTTGAGTAAATTTTTTAAAAACACTAAAAATATATGGTCCTTCAGGAACTTTTTAACCTAGGAGTAAGGCATGGAATAAATGAATCCTGGTCCACTGGACAACATCAGTTTCAGTGCAAGGGAAATACAGAGTTAGCTACTCTGATTAAATGTAAATATATGCTTAAATTAAAGGATTTGAAAACTCATGAAGGCTAAAAATCCAAAGGACTGAGGAGTGGTTAATGCAAGATTGTATTAGGCAACCTTTATAGAATGGTGATGCTGTCAAGAGTCAGGGGCATTGTTATTCAGCAGAAGTCAGCATGGATTAAAAAAGATTTATGAAAATATTGGTACAAAAGTTCTCGCCTTAGAAAGTTCACAGGAACAATTTTATGTTGAGAGTTATCTTGCCATAGTCTGAGTGGTATCAAAAATACATGAGGAGCTTTATGCTGAGTGACATGACATCAGAACCTATTACTGGCTTTGAGAGTGATTTAGGATTAGGAAGGATATTGTAAAACAAGAAGTTATACATGCAGTCATTAGTCAAACATAGCTCTAGTGTGACGGAAACTAGATAGCAGGATGCACGGGATATTTTAACTACATTTAAAACTGAAAACCAAAGTATCAATAGAGATTAAATAAGAATAAATGATTGGGGAAGAGTATTTCATAATGGCATAAGTCGTTTCCTCTGAAAAAGTGCTTCAGGAAACTGTATTTGCCACACATCTGAATATTGTTTTATCTAATAATAGGATTCGTTTTCATATGCATGCTCAACACATTTTTTTTTTTTTTTTTTGAGACCATCAAACCCACTCT
Organism: Mustela nivalis; assembly: GCF_964662115.1. Taxonomy (NCBI): domain Eukaryota; kingdom Metazoa; phylum Chordata; class Mammalia; order Carnivora; family Mustelidae; genus Mustela; species Mustela nivalis. The sequence goes on from NC_139020.1 coordinate 38,589,678, forward strand.
GAGACTTTAACAGCTCTTTTAGGGACATCACATTTTTACTATGAGAACCCCTTGCACAAAGAGGAAGTAAAAATTCCAGCCAGACAGTACTATTATTTAGTTCAGTAAGATGAGAACTCGAGTAAATTTAAGGCTTTTACCATTTCCCAGAGTTTTAGGCTCTCCTAAAGTAGTCCCAGTGGGATGTATAAATCTCTTCTTCACAATTGTAGGCGCAGTTAAAATTATTAAAATTAGAAAACTCTATCAGAGTAAAATTCAAATTGAATATAATTAAATACATGGAAATTATATGGCTATCTTTTTTTTTATTATATGCAGTGCTGTCTGGTAAATCAGTTCTTAATTAATTTCCTTATTTGTAGTGTTTGCCAATTTCTGAATTACAAATACTCGCTCCATGGTCAATATCACGCTACCAATGCTGTAATAAGTGGCTTACAAAATTCTAGAATATTTAAGGGGTGCCTGGGTGGCTCAGTGGGTTAAACATCTGCCTTCAGTTCAGGTCATGAGAAATAATAAAATAACAAACAAAATAACAGGTCTTGAGAAATAACAAAATCAGAGTATTTAATTTATTACATATAAAAAGAGGCTATAATGTGGAGCATAGTGAATGATCTTTTTAAAGATTTTATTTATCTATTTGAGAGAGAAAGAGAGCACAAGCAGCAGAGGGGGAGAGGGACAAGCAGACTCCCTGCTGGAGCCAGACTCCCTGCATCACACTCCCTGCTAAGTGGAGAGTCTGCTTTTCTCTCTACTGCTCCCCTCTGCTGTGCTCTTTCTCTCTCTCTCTGTCAAATAAATAAATAAAATTTTTAAAAAATTCTAGAATATTTAAAAATTGGTGCTCATGAACCAGTCTTATGAGTTCCAGCACAGCTCTAATAAATGATTCTTTAACCTAACAGGTATGGGAAAAGGCCTCTTTATTGCACAGGATTTTGAAAGAATAATAAGTGCTAAATTTAGTAAGCAAATATTTAAAGTTATAGTTTTCCACCTGGGAGTTCTCAGCAAAATGATCTTACCCTAATTAATTAGTACTCCTATTCTCTCCATAGCCCAACCCATAGTGAAATCACTCAGTGATTTCTAAGACTGGATGCTTTAGCCCCATTACAGTCATTTTCAAATGACCATCCCTGGGTTTACAGGTGAACTTTTAGTTGGTTTTGTCCTCAAGCAGAATGCAAAGAGAGCTTCACTAATTCCTCCCATAACCCTTTTGATTTTTCAAAAAAAAAAAAAAAAATCAAAAGTTGGACTGGAAACCTAACCAAAGAGGCAAAGAATCTATATTCAGAAAACTATAAAGTACTCATGAAAGAAATTGAGGAAGACACAAAGAAATGGAAAAATGTTCCATGCTCCTGGATTAGAAGAACAGCTATTGTGAAAATGTCTATGCTACCTAAAACAATCTACACCTTTAATGCAATTCCTATCAAAATCCCATCCATTTTTTTTTCAAAGAAATGGAATAAATAATCCTAAAATTTATAGGAACCAGAAAAGACCTCGAATAGCCAAAGGAATATTGAAAAAGAAAGCCAAAGTTGGTGGCATCACAATTCCGGACTTCAAGCTCTATTACAAAGCTGTCATCATCAAGACAGTATGGTACTGGCATAAAAACAGACCCATAGATCAATGGAACAGAATAGAGAGCCCAGAAATAGACCCCCAACTCTATGGTCAACTAATCTTTGACAAAGTAGGAAAGAATGCCCAATGGAAAAAAGACAGCCTCTTCATCAAATGGTGTTGGAAAAATTGGACGGCCACATGCAGAAAAATGAAACTGGACCATTTCCTCACACCACACAAGAAAATAGACTCAAAATGGATGAAGGACCTCAAGGTGAAAAAGGAATCCATCAAAATCCTTGAGGAGAACACAGGCAGCAACCTCTTTGACCTCAGCCGCAGCAACTTCTTCCTAGGAACATCGCCAAAGGCAAGGGAAGCAAGGGCAAAAATGAACTATTGGGATTTCATCAAGATCAAACACTTTTGCACAGCAAAGGAAACAGTCAACAAAACCAAAAATCAACTGACAGAATGGGAGAAGATATTTGCAAATGACATATCAGATAAACAGCTAGTATCCAAAATCTATAAAGAGCTGGACAAACTGGGCAGAGGACATGAATAGACATTTCTGCAAAGAAGACACCCAGATGGCCAACAGACACATGAAAAATGCTCCACATCACTCAGCATCAGGGAAATACAAATCAAAACCACAATGAGATACCACCTCACACCAGTCAGAATGGCTATAATTATCAAGTCAGGAAATGACAGATGCTGGCAAGGATGCGGAGAAAGAGGAACCCTCTTACACTGTTGGTGGGAATGCAAGCTGGTGCAGCCACTCTGGAAAACAGCATGGATGTTCCTCAAAATGTTGAAAATAGAGTTACCCTACAACCCAGCAATTGCACTACTGGGTATTTACCCTAAAAATATAAATGTAGTGATCTGAAGGGGCACGTGTACCCAAATGTTTATAACAGCAGTGTCCAAATAGCCAAACTATGGAAAGAAGCTAGATGTCCATCAACAGATGAATGGATAAAGAAGAGGTAGTGTATATATATACAATGGAATACTATGCAACCATCAAAAGAAATGAAATCTTGCCATTTGCAATGATGTGGATGGAACTAAAGGGTATTATGCTTAGCGAAATAAGTCAATCAGAGAAAGACAACCATCATATGATCTCCCTGATATGAGGGAGTGGAGATGCAATGTGCAGGTTTGGGATGTAGGAAAAGAATAAATGAAACAAGATGGGATCAGGAGGGAGACAAACCATAAGAGATTCTTTTTTTTTTTTTTTTTTTTTTTAAGAGATTCTTTTTTTTTTTTTTTAATTTTATTTATTTATTTGACAGAGAGAAATCACAAGTAGATGGAGAGGCAGGCAGAGAGAGAGAGGGAAGCAGGCTCCCTGCTGAGCAGAGAGCCCGATGCGGGACTCGATCCCAGGACCCTGAGATCATGACCTGAGCCGAAGGCAGCGGCTTAACCCACTGAGCCACCCAGGCACCCAAACCATAAGAGATTCTTAATCTCACAAAACAATCTGAGGGTTGGGGGAAGAGGGGCCAGGAGAGGATGGTGGGGTTATGGATATTGGGGAGGGTGTGTGCTGTGGTGAGTGCTGTGAAGTGTGTAAACCTGGCAATTCACAGACCTGTACCCCTGGGACTAATAATACATTATATGTTTATAAAAAACTAAAAAAAAAAAAAGTTGGACTGGAAAAAAAAAATAATGGAGAATAAAAATTTCAGCTTTTCAGATGAGACAACTACAGCTCCGAGGCATCTGGTAATTTTCTTAAGATCATTCATGCAATGGTTCAGATACTTCCCAGCCCTTTCTTTTTTTACTGTATGTCCCTTGGCCACATTTTATGTCAATTTCTGATCCCAGGAACATGGTGAGATGGATGAAAGTGGACTTCGTCTATTAACATATATAGCTGTGCTGAAAAGAAGAGATCCATGAGTACAAGAAAAGAAGAGGCTATAAAGTCAAAGTAGGTGTCCTGAAAACTGATGTTACACAGAGAGTACTGGACCAGATATAAGCAATAGGGATGAGGGAGTCAGCTTTCAATACCCAAGAAAAACAAATATGCTTTGGCCAGTCCTAATATAGAAGGTAAATTTGTATTCCATTTATCCAAGGAAGAGATTAAAACAATAACAACTACAACAACAACAACAACAAAAGAAAAGAAATTAAAAAAATTTGCATCTGTCCAGATCATTGGACTTACAAAGGTAAGAAAATATAGGCTCAGAAATCTCAAAGTCCTTGCCTTTTGACACACTCAAAAAAATGAATCCAGTTTATATACCATGTTGCTCCTTTCCCACGTTCAGAAATTAATAATTTAAGTGTGGACCTATGAAAACTGTAAAATGTCAGAGAAAAACAAATGTCAAAAGATTCTGTAAAACAATTTGACTACCTAAGCTATGCATGATTTTACAAGGAAAAAAAAAATAAAACTCTTAATGAACATGAGGTAACAACACAAAATTTCAATCTCAAAAGGAAAATTATGATCCTGAAGTACCTGCTGACAGAACAAAGGATAGGAATTAAAATTTTAAGAAGTTATGATGGTAGTACAACCTATAAAAAATAACAAAATCAGAGTATTTAATTGATTACATATAAAAAAAAGGCTATAATGTGGAGCATAATGAACAGACCTTTTAAAGATTTTATTTATCTATTTGAGAGAAAGAAAGAAAGAAAGAGAAAGAAAGAGAAAACAAGCAGGGGGAGAGGGTGAGGGACAAGCAGACTTCCTGCTGGAGCCTGATGTGGAACTTATCCCAGGACCCTGAGATCATGACCTAAGCCAAAGGCAGACGTTAAACCAACTGAGCCACCCAGGCGCCCCTATAATGAACAGATTTTTAAAATAAATAAATTCTAGCAATAAATGTGTATGTAATAATAAAATTGAAATGCTGAAGAAATAGATTAAATATAGCTAAAGAGAGTCTTGAGTGTCTTTCAGATGTAAAGCACCAGACTTGATGTTAGGTGTATGCCTGAGCATAACAGTCAAAATTTAGTTTTCCATCTATACACCTTAGGCCAAAATGATAAATAATGGCAACTTTATGGATTCCTCCTAAGACATGATTTCTAATGACTCAAAAATTTTCTTATATTGAAGAACATAAAAAATCCCAAATGCCCTTTTGTACACTAATACTCATAAAAAGTATAGGCTTTAGAGGATACTTTTCTTTTGAATACCAGAATGCATGGCGTTATAGGAAGTGGTGCTCATAAGACAAATCTTGCCATGGGGTGCCTGGAGGCTCAGTCAGTTAAGCATCTCCTTTCAGCTCAGGTCATGATCCCAGAGTCCTGGAATCAAGTCTCACATCAGGGTCCCTGCAAAGCCTCCCTTCTCCCTCAGCCTCTGCCTCTCTCTCTCTTTCTCACATGAATAAATGAAATCTTAAAAAAATAAAAGTATTTCTTTAAAAAAAAAAGACAAATCTTGCCTTAATTGTTATCATTAAATTTTTCTTTTGTTGGTAAGGTTAAATGTGAAATCCTTAGTGTCTAGTATAATGCTTATCATATAGTCTGTATTCAATAAAATAGTAGTTCTTTTTGATTTTGTAAACAGAATTTAAAATATATTGCAAGAAGTAGACTTATCAAACATTTTAGGAAATTTCCAATAAAATAAATAAAATCTACAGTAGAATTTAAATAGTGGTATATAATCATGCTCCAGGAGTTTCACTTTCCCAGAAACTCTGTGGTACATATCAACATTCTTAGAATGCAGCTACTGCTTCCTCCTTCCTATTCCAAAACTGCACTCTAGCACTTGTGTCTTACCAATTTCTCTCTCTACAATTTCCTTCCTTCAAACTTAGAAGTACTATGTATATTCCTTTAAAAGAATAATTTCTAACCCCTTTTGGTCTTATAAAGAAAGATCATATTAAAATCTTCATTTTAGAGATTAATGTAGTCATTTTGTTTTGCTGCATTTCAAATTATCATAATTTAGTGGTTCAAAACAATACATATTTACTACCTCACAGTTTTGTTGGTCAGAAGGTTGGGTAGAGCATGAGTAGGTTTTCTTCTCTGAGTTTTGCAAAGCTAGAACCAATACTTAGGTCAGGTTGCATTCTTATCAGGAATTCAGAATCTTCTTGTAAGCTCATTGGTTGTGTCAGGTGATTGCAGGACTGAGGTCCCCATTTCCTAACAGGCTGGGATCGGGGGTTGTCACTCTTAGTTCCTAAAACCCTTCTGCATTCTTTGGCATGTGACCTCTCAACCTTAAAACCTAGCAATAGAAAATTCCCTTAATGAATCAAATCTTCAATGCCAAAAAGAGCCCTGTCCATTCTAAGGGCTTACTAGATTTGGTTAGGCCCACTAGATGGTCTTATTTTTAGTCACCTGATTTGGGATATTAATTATAGCTGCAAAACCCTTTTACTACAGCACCTATATTTGTTTCTGATTAAAGAGGGAGAAGGTAGGTATACAACAGGGCATGGGAATCATGGGTCTATCACTGAATTCTACCTTCCACAATTAAAAAGTGTAGGCTCAGAGAAAAATAATAATTAAAAATCACATGATTGGTAAAAAAAAAATCCGTATAATATTAAATTCTACATAATTTTGTTAATTTTTTTAATTTCCCTGTACTACACTCTCCCATTCTTTTCCCAATATCTTCTGGTGTTCCTCAGTTACTCAAGAAATTCCATACATATTTTTTCTTCTTTCACTCCTATATTTTTTCTTTTACTCCCCTCACTTTAAATTTATTTCTTAATTATTTACTCAACACAAATGCTAAATAAATGAGAACGAATAAATGAATAACTAATTAAATAAATAAATGGTGCTTATTCCATTTGCCCTTGGGATGATAGAGGATAAGTACTGAAAATGGAAGCAGAAGTATTATTAGGAAGCTATTTTAGTAACATATGCAAAATATGATGATTGCTTAGACTAGGATGATATGAGTGGTGATGAAGAGATGTACTCAGATTCTGAATTTATAGTTAGATTGGGTGTGAAAGAAGTCAAGAACAAGTGACCAGGGTTTTTACTTGACCCCATGTTAGAGAGGACATTATGTACAAAGTCAAGAAAGACCCATGGATGGGGAGATTTTAAAGGTGAGTTACGTGAAAAATTCAAAAATTGATATGCTGATTTTGAGGTAGAAACTCAATTATTGAATAGGCAGTTGTGTATGTGAGTCACCAAGCATTACTATGCTGAGATATAAACTTGGAAGTCTTTGGCATAGAAACTACTTAAGCCCAAAAGTAGTTCAGTTAGTATAAAAAAGGCAAGTTTAAATAGAGAGTATGGGGGTCTATGAATTGATTCCTAGGTTATTCCAACATTTAGAGGTTAGAAGGATAAGAGCTTTGTAGCAAAGTGGAATGTGAATTAGAAGATTCAAGAGGCAGATAATCTCAAAGGCCAAGTGAACAAAGTATTTCAAGAACAGAATAAGCAACTATTTATTTAACATGTAGCTGGTAGATGAATTCAAGTCGATCCTGAGAAAGTGACCATTTAACATGACAATGTGAGTATGATTGGAGAACAATTTCAGTGGATTAATGAGAATCAAATGAATTAATGAGAAAACAGAAATCAGGGATTGGAAACAATGAGTATACATAATCTTGTTGAGGAGTTTTGCTATAGGTAGAGCTGAGAAATGAAGTGTGAGAAGTGAGAGAGAACCTTTTTTTGAAATTGAAATGACTATACCATATTTGTATGTTTATAGGACTGAGAAAATAGAAAGGAAATTTGGTGTTACTGGAGAAGAAACAACTTCAGAATTGATTTCCTTGAGATGTGATCCATTGCAAATGGAATGGTTATCTTAGATTTTCTACAAGGAAGGAAAGCAGAAAGTAGAGGTTGGTAGCTTGGTGAGAGACCATGTAAAATTTCTCTCTTGATTGCTTTGTTTTCAGTTACCCATCTGTCTGTCTGTCTATCTATATATTGATATATTTCAGATATATAAATCTGTAAAACCTATAATAAATTAATTATGAGAAATTCACTATGAGACATAAGATTACCTCTAAAGACACATTAAGTTGCTCTAATCCTAACTGGTGTTTGTCTTTACTCAAGGTTATCACACAAAATAAATATCCATGCATAAATTTTTAGTAACTTCTAGAAATGTAGAGGGAATATGACTAGCATACAAAGAGGAAAATACCTTTGTTATAGGGATTTGGTTATTAATGAATTGATAATGAATAATATAATTATACTACCTCTCCAAAATAATCTAGAGGTACAGAAAATGTATCTTTACAAATTTCCCCATAGTGGAAAAAAAAAAAAAATTCCAAAAAGTTAACCTAGAGACACAGAGGAAAAGTCATGTATGGAGCCTTGCGGATCAAAGGACATATCACGGTTACAAAGCAATTTCCTAGTCTTGCTAGAGAATTACACAGTGAAAAAAAGATTCACATTATTTTTTAAGATAACATGAAAACTTTCAATTTTATACTCTAATGGTCTTAGTCCCTCACAAAATACATTATTTCCTGTGCATAAGAAGCTGTTATGTATTTGTTTAGTCTACAGATATGTGTGGGGTTTTTTGAATTACATTCAATTTAAATCTGGTATTAAAAGGAGACACTGCAAATTAAGAGTCATCTTACTGACTCTTTTAGAAAAAGAAATAAGATTGTATACAGGAAAATGATTTTTTTTTCCCAAAGCTACAATTCAAAATGACATTGAGCTCTATACCACTTTCATCGTTTTTTCATTAGAAATATATGTAACATGATCTGTAGCTATAAAATATTAGGCCTGATTTTAACATACCAGACATACATTTAGTGATCTCCTTTCAAAGGTGGCCATTATGCTGCTTTTTCTGAAATAATATTTGGAAAATGCCTTTTGAAATGGTCTTCAGTATCTCCTAAACAACGACAGCAGTGAAGGTAGCATAGTTTTTGATCTTCCCTAACCTCCAAATATAAACAGAATGACTATATTACATTAAACACATGTAATCAAAATTTATAACAAAGCTAAATGAAAAGGTCTTCCCAAGAACCACAAGTTTTAAATAGGTAGCATTAAAATGGCAATGTACAACAACTGTGTGTTATGCCCATCTTTTTTTTTTTTTTTTAACTTTTTATTTTTTATAAACATATATTTTTATCCCCAGGGGTACAGGTCTGTGAATCACCAGGTTTACACACTTCACAGCACTCACCAAAGCACATACCCTCCCCAATGTCCATAATCCCACCCCCTTCTCCCAAACCCCCTCCCCCCAGCAACCCTCAGTTTGTTTTGTGAGATTAAGAGTCACTTATGGTTTGTCTCCCTCCCAATCCCATCTTGTTTCATTTATTCTTCTCCTACCCACTTAAGCCTCCATGTTGCATCACCACTTCCTCATATCAGGGAGATCATATGATAGTTGTCTTTCTCTGCTTGACTTATTTCGCTAAGCATGATACGCTCTAGTTCCATCCATGTTGTCGCAAATGGCAAGATTTCATTTCTTTTGATGGCTGCATAGTATTCCTTTGTGTATATATACCACATCTTCTTGATCCATTCATCTGTGGATGGACATCTAGGTTCTTTCCATAGTTTGGCTATTGTGGACATTGCTGCTATAAACATTCGGGTGCATGTGCCCCTCTTTATGTGCAAAAGAAAGCAGAATTAATGGGTGACTGCTGTAAGCAAAAACATAAAACCTCCAAAGGGCAAAAAGTATGCACTGGAAAGCACAGACAACTGGTTGGAACTTGGTGGCCAAAACTGGAAGGGGTTTTGTTCATTCCAATAATGAATGAAGTTCATATTGGAAGTTCTGAAGCTACCTAAGCATTGTATATCCTGTGAACTCTTGCAACTAACCAGTAAGAACTCTCTTCTAGGAGGATGACCCACACTTATCAGAAGCTATTTAGAATAGAAAGAAATTGAACAGAATAAGAAAAACAGAGATCAAGTAATGAAAAGATCTAGTTGAAAAAACCAGAGCTTGAGAACAGAGCCAGGAAATGTCATAAAATAAGTCATCATCACTGTTTAACACTACCTTAAACTTTCATAAAGGTAGACAATCTATCTGATTCAAGAATGCTTAGAATTTAAGTAAACTAAAATTACATATAAGGACACCTGGGTGGCGCAGTCAGTTTAGCAAACGACTCTTGGACTCTTGGTTTCAGCTCAGGTCATGATCTCAGGGTGGTGAGATTGAGCCCCACATCAGGTTCTGCACCCAGCATGGAGTTTGCTTAAGACTCTCTCTCCCTCTTGGGGCACCTGGGTGGCTCAGTGGGTTAAAGCCTCTGCCTTCAGCTCAGGTCATGATCCCAGGATCCTGGAATCGAGCCCACATCAGTCTCTCTGCTCAGCAGGGAGCCTGCTTCCCTTCCTCTCTCTCTGCCTGCCTCTCTGCCTACTTGTGATCTCTGTCAAATAAATAAATAAAATCTTAAAACAAAAATAAAAGACTCTCTCTCCCTAAATGATAGAAAAATGTATATAATATTTTAGACAGAGTGTAGATTAGTTGCTTTTAAAGCATGGATGTAATTTAATTTTTCTATTTTTCCTGCTATATACTAAATGATTGTGCCCTTACAAAAGTGTTATGGGGAAACATAATCCCCAGTGTGATGATATTTGGAAATGGGGGGACCTTTGGAAGGTGATTAGGTCATGAGGGCAAAAACCCTCATGAACAGAATTAATGCTGTTTAAAAAGAGACTCCACAGATGCCCTTTGCCCCTTCTACCATTTGAGGACACAACCAGAGGACAATGGTCTAGGATCTAGGAACTAGGAAGTTCCTCACCAGACACTGAGTCTGCCTGGCTTTGATCTTAGACTTCCTAGGCTCCAGAACTATAAGAAATAATTTTCTATTATTTAAAATCCACCCAGAATGTGGTGACTTTTTATAGCAGTCCCAACAGATTAAGATAGTACCCATCAAGTTGGGTAACTGTCTCCCATCTTTAATTAGGTCTTGTAACTGCTTTGACCATTGACATTGAGAAAATCATTAAAAGACCTTGCAGGAGCGCCTGGGTGGCTCAGTGGGTTAAAGCCTCTGCCTTCGGCTCAGGTCGTGATCCCGGGGTCCTGGAATCGAGCCCCGCTTCAGGCTCTCTGCTCAGCAGGGAGCCTGCTTCTTCCTCCCTCTCTCTTTGCCTGCCTCTCTGCCTACTTGTGATCTCCATCTGTCAAATAAAATAAATAAAATCTAAAAACAAAGCAACAATAACAAAAAAAACCTTGCAGTTTCCCCTTTATTCACAAAGAGTAACAGAGCCCTCTGTATCCGCGTAAGATATCTCTAACATTGAGATCCCCATCTGTAGAGAAAACATGTAGATATTCCACCAATAGTTTGAGCAATCCTGGCCCTAGTCATCCAAATCTAGTCACAAGAAGTAAGTGAAAAAGCTATTTAGTCATCAATTTTCCATCCCAAAATATCATGGAGTATCTTCTCTCTATCCTTTCCAAATATATTTTCCAAGAAATCTATAAGCTTAATAACACAATTGTATCAGTTACTAAGTTTTGGGGTGGTTTGATAAGTAACATTATATATATGGGACATGATCACATAATCTAGCACATTTTCTGGAATTTAAACAAAAAGAAAACAAATCCTTTGGATATGTAAGGGGAAATTGTAACTTGTGGAAAAGGAAGTTAGATTATCAAGATTTCCCATTTTATTTCAGAGGAAAATAGGCTAAATATATAAGATTCTTAAAGAAAATATAAGCTATTTATATCCAGTAAAACTCATCTTCAATTATGAAAGTCATAATTGATTATCAAGACACAAAAACTCAAGGAATATACTTCCCTTGGTTTTATCCTAATACATATAATAAAGCTCGTAGAGAATGAGCTTCCGATAGCTGAATGGACTGTCAAAAAATGACTGGAAAAACACTGATATAAGGACATGGGGTGGGTATAAACATATATAAACAGTTGTAAAACTGAGGTTGAGGATTAAGTAGGAAAGAGTATAGTATTTAATGACTATAAAAGTTGATATTGTAAATATAATAAAACATTAAAATATGCAAAAGGAGTAGGTAAAACATGTTGAGAAGCATTTTAATGCTTTTTTAGTAACCACGATTGAAATAGTATTACTGTTGTTTTTGTGAGACTGATATATGAATAATGTGAAATAGAACAAATAATTAACATCCTCTGTGTCCTTCAGAACCAGGATTTTTAGTGTGGAAGAAAGAAGATCTAGATATATTTGGAATGAGTTCAAGTAAAAAGCCTATAGGCTAATTTGAATTGAAATTATCAGTATGAACTCGCAAGACATTTTATCTTTAAATATATTGTGGTAGGTATCTATCACACCACCTGAAACACCACCTGAAAACCTAATGGCTTAAGACAATCATTTCACTTATTCATAATTCTTTGGATTAACAAAGAATTTGGGCTTAGTCGGTCTCCTGGACATCATTCATAGAATGAAAGTCAGGTGATAGTTGAGGGTGGGCTGATCATGCTCCAGAATGACCTCCTTCACACATCTGGTATTTGGTTTAGGTTTCACCTGGACCTTCCCTTCATGTGGTTTCTCCTCCTCTAAGAGGTTTGCCCAGGCTCCTTCCCTCGAAATTTTAGTCAGCAAGAGGCTGTTATAAGCATTCCTGAGGGCTTTCAGTAAATAGCAGTAAGGAATCAAACATTTACCCTGTCTCTCCTTCTGACATATAACAAAATAACTGGTGAGGAAAAGCATTTCTTCATAAAATTATTCTGGTTAGTAAATGAAAAGAAAAAAATATATAGGCACCATTTTGCAACCTTCAATCAAATACAGATCTAGGCATTGGTCAGCAACTGAAGCTAATATCAAAAAGAATCCAAACCTTGGGGCACCTGGGTGGCTCAGTGGGTTAAAACCTCTGCCTTTGGCTCAGGTAATGATCTCAAGGTCCTGGGATCGAGTTCCACATCAGGCTCTCTGCTCAGCAAGGAGCCTGCTTCCTCCTCTCTCTCTGCCTGCCTCTCTGCCTACTTGTGATCTCTGTCAAATAAATAAATAAAATCTTAAAAAAAAAAAAGAAGAAGAAGAAGAAGAAGAATCCAAACCAGTTAAGATGTGCCTCCTGAAAAACAAAGACAAAAACAAATACGTATATACATAATACCCCTATACACGATCTCGCCAAAGGGATCAAACTTAAGCCTGATCAGGTCTCTGGATCTAGTGGCCACTTTGCAAGGAGTACAGAGGACAAAGTTGCATTTTGTATTACACAAAAAGCATGCAATCTACAACATCCAGATTGTGGGGAAACTCTACAGGTCACACAGCCTAAATATTAACATTCAAAAACTTTAAGAGAAATAAAAGGGTAGAAAAGCACCCTGGAGCTTAAAGGAGATTTAAATATGTATCATTTTTTTAAATGGGCAAGACTAAACAATGATGTCTAAGAATGCACACTTGAATGATTAAAAAAAAAATCAGAAAGAAAGGCAAGAATATTTCTGATGATAAAAATCAATGAAGTGGAGAGTGCATGAGTGACTCTGTGGGTTAAGTGCCTGACTATTGATTTTTGCTTGGGTCACAACCTCAGTGTTGTGAGATTGAGACCCTGCCACAGTGGGTGTGGAGCCTGCTTAAAGATTCTTTCTCTCTGGGCGCCTGGGTGTCTCAGTGGGTTAAAGTCTCAGCCTTTGGCTCAGGTCATGATCTCAAATTCCTGGGATTGACCCCCTCATTGGGCTCTCTGTTCAGCAGGGAGCCTGCTTCCTCCTCTCTGCCTGCCTCTCTGCCTACTTGTGGTCTCTGTCAGTCAAATAAATAAATACAAATCTTAAAAAAAAAAAAAAAAAAGATTATTTCTCTTTCCCTCTGTCCCCACCTCCACTCAAGCATGCTCTCACTCTCAAAAAAAAAAAAAAAAAAAAAAAATCAGTGTAGTGATTATTTTGGAAGGAGCTCTGAGATCAGTATGGAGAAGAACATCGGGGCCCTCTGGAGCGCCAGGCTCAAAGTTCCTTTTTTGACAAGAAAGAATGTTTGATGAGGTCTAGGACAGTGATGATACAAATATATTCCTTTTTTTAAATTAATTATTTTTTTAAAAATAAACATATAACGTATTTTTATCCCCAGGGGTACAGGTCTGTGAATCACCAGGTTTACACATTTATTCTCTTAATGAGTAAAGAATTAGAGAAATTCAACAAATCTATTACAGACATTCAGGCCAATTCTCCAAGAAAAATTCAAAATGCTTTTTTTGCAAAGTACTGGTTACACAACCTTTAAAAGTGGCTACTTGGGAGGTATTAGTAGGGGATGTATATACTCTGTTTACTTACAAATTCATGATGACTTATAGCCACATATGTTATTTTCAGTATTACTTATACAGTGGAGAAAATTTAATCATGTGGTATGAAGAGTGGGAAAATTTTATATAGAAATGTGTAATAAAATGTTTTATTTACCAAAAACATGTTGTTAGAGTTCATTTCATATGTGCATACACTCACACATTATCTAAAGGGAGGTCTATACATTTAAAAAGTGTTTCCAAGAATAAAATAAGAAAATGTATGAGGTCTAGACATTTTGAGCAATGGTGTTTAAGAGAGTGGAACCGTCTAACAGAGAGGACATTTGATTGACAGGCTTGGGGATGACTCAACTTGTGAAGAGAAGGATAACAATAGTGCTTCAAGCAAACTTTCTATTTCTGCTTGGATTATTTGAGAAATTCAGGCAAAATTCAAGCAGTTGCTTCAACTGTTCACATCACCTCTGCAGTAGAATAAGGCTACACTGGGAAAACGAAGCACACTGATTTAATAACTGACAAGGATGCAGGATATGTAGAAAGTACCCGTGACTGGCATTACTACGCCAATGCTCTGATTTCGATTTTCCATCACTTACGAGGAACGTATACAGGTAAGATAATCAGTTTTGACATTCTAAAAAAAGAGCCTTTCTCAATTGCCTTAATATTTTGATTAAAAGTGGATATAAATAACAAGCCAAAATGCTTTGGTTGTTAATGTTTCATTGTAAATAGCACTGCATATTTCAGAAATCTTGCAGTATTTTATTGTATAACAATATAAATACCACCTATTTCAAAACAGCAGAAAATAAAGCAAAAGGGATGTTGTCCTTTGAAACATGTTCAGATAAGGAAGAAGAAAAAATATTAAGTTTTTAAAAATGAGAGAGAGAGAGACAAAGAAGCATATAACAAGAATTTCTTTAATAGAATTGAAATTGGTTTCCCTGGACTTAAAATACTAAGGAAGGTAGTGAACTAGAAAGTCTCTAGGCCAAAATCAGCCGGGAGGTTATTGCCAAGAATCTGAGTTGTCATTCTATCTAGGGAAAATTCACAGATATAAGAGTAGATCACACTCATTTGACTCTAATCTTAATGTGTTTGGACCTAAATGGCAACCAAATTAATACTTTTGAGAGGGATTCCCTTCTTATTGCTTCTGCATCTAGGCTTGAAAATTGTATGACTTCTACTTCTCTGTTTTCCTACGCCTGCTAACCCTGATTACAAAAATTCCTTTTTGGTTAAATTTACATTATCTTCATGCATCTATGCATTTCTCTTTCCAGAGGAATAAATGCTGATTTACACAAAAATGAACTCTTCATTGCAGAAGCAAAAAATATCTTGAGATTGTCTTTAGTGAGCCTTACTATCCATGATTTTTATACCACAGTGACACTTCTGTTAGACATCTCTCCATTAACTGGTAATTTAAGTGACGTATTTCATTGTAGGTCTTAACAGTAAGCTTCTTTTTGTTTACAAATTGAACCATATTCTTCCAAACCATATACATAATCTGGTCATCTGAAATAGCAATGGATGAGTACATATTTATGTATTTGGACTCACATAAGTTATACTGGACCACAGATCAATCTATCGGCCCATTTTGATCTTATACACATGTATATGTGTAGGCATGCATAGTGTTGGTCTAGATGCTAACTAATATAAATTTATATAAATATCTAATAAAATATTAATTGGTTTTACTTGTATAATGAACAAATTAGTCTCCAGTCTCATCATATGCAATATGGGCATGGTTACTGTGCTTATTTCTTTGGGTTTCATTTGTTCAAAAAAATACACACACTAGAAAAAATAATGGTTCAAATGAATATCTAAATATTCTAAATATGCTCTATAGACAATTTTCTCAGGGAGATAGTAACTTTTAAGACTATTTTGGTAAAAAAAATATTTTTATATTTTTATAAACACAAAGTCTTCTTTAGATACACATATTTATTTTTTTTAAAGATTTTATTTATTTATTTGACAGAGAGAAATCACAAGTAGATGGAGAGGCAGGCAGAGAGAGAGAGAGGGAAGCAGGCTCCCTGCTGAGCAGAGAGCCCGATGCAGGACTCGATCCCAGGACCCTGAGATCATGACCTGAGCCGAAGGCAGCGGCTTAACCCACTGAGCCACCCAGGCGCCCCTAGATACACATATTTATGTTTGAAAACAGTTATTACTACATTTGTTCAATCTGCTTTTCTTTAATATAATAAATAATTATATAATACACTACATGGAAAAATAAGTAGCACAAATTATTTCAAGTGGGTAAGAAAGAGATTAGCCAACCAAATTCAGTAAACCAAAACTCAGTCTTCAGTCTAATATATTATTTCCTGAGAAATCTTAAACAAGCTCATGACATGATTGTTGGAAGCCATTTTGATTTGCCCCCATTAATGAAGGTACTTTAAAACAAGAGTATAACAAATGTTTCACAACTACACAAGGCTAACCCCAAAAGGTTGGCTGCTTCTGTCAGTCTCCAAACTCTCCTCTGAGACTAGACTACTTTTAGAATGCACCACTAATTCTGATGAGACAGCTGCAAACTTGCACCTAATTCTAAACACATTTATAATTTCACTGCTTAGGGCCTCTTGGTGTCTCAGTATTAAACATCAGGTTTGGGCTCAGGTCATGATCTCATATTCCTGAGATCAAGCTGAGAGTCAGGTTCTGCGCTCACTGCGGAGTTTGCTTCTCCCTCTCTCACTTACTGTCTCGCCCTCTGTCCCTCACCCCATTCATGCTTGCCCTATCTCTCTCTCTCTCTCTTTCAAATAAATAAATAAAAAGCTTTAAAAAAATTTTTACTAGTTAATAAAATGGGTAGTTTCCAGGAGCTCAGGGCGGGGTGGGGGAGATATTGGTTAAAGGGCATAAACTTACAGTTATAAGATGAGTTAAGTCCATCATATGTCAATAGAACAGACTAGAAAACCTAGAAATTGACCCTCAGCTATATGGTCAACTAATCTTCAACAAAGCAAGAAAGAGTATCCAAAAATGATAGTCTCTTCAACAAAAGGTGTTAGGAAAACTGGACAGCAACATGCAGAAAAATGAAACTGGACTGCTTTCTTATACCAAACACAAAAATAAACTCAAGATGGATGAAAGACCTAAATGTGAGATAGGAAACCATCAAAATCCTAGAGGAGAACACAGACAGCAACCTCTTTTACCTCAGTTACAGCAACTTCTTCCTAGACATGTCTCCTGAGGCACGGGAAGCAAAAGTAAAAATGAACTATTGGAACTTCATCAAGATAAAAATATTCTGCACAGCAAAGGAAACAATCAAAATAAATGAAGAAAATCTTCTCAAATGACATATCGGTTTGAGGGCTACTATCAAAAACTATAAAGAACTTATCAACCCCAAAATCAAAAAGCCAGTCTAGAAATGAGCAGAAGACATGAACAGAGATTTCTCTAAAGAAGACATCCAGATACATGAAAAAAAATGCTCAATATCACTCATCATTATAGAACTATAAATCAAAAGCACAATTAGGTATCAGCTCACACCAGGCAGAATGGCTAAAATGAACATGTCAGGAAACAGCAGATATTGGTGAGGATGTGGATAAAGGGGAACCCTAGTACACTGTTGGTGGGAATGCAAACTGGAGCAGCCACTCTGCAAAACAGTATGGAGGTTACTCAAAAAGCTAAAAATAGAGCTATCCTACAACCCAGCAATTGCACTACTAAGTAAATATCCAAAGGATACAAAAATAGTGATTCCAAGATACATATGCACCCCCAATGTTTATAGCAGAAATGTTCATAATAGCCAAAATGTGTAAAGAGCTCAGATGCCCATCAACTGATGAATGGATAAAGAAGAGCTCTTCTTTACACACACACACACACACACACACACACACACACACACACACACACTGAAGTATTACTCAGCCATCAAAAAGAATGAACTCTTGCCGTTTGCAATGATATGGATAGAACTAGAATATATTATGCTAAGCAAAATAAGTCAGAAAAAGACAAATACAATATGACTTGACTCATATATAGAATTTAAGAAAACTGATGAATGTAGTGAAAGGAAAAGAAAAATAAGATAAAAACAGAGAAGGAGGTAAACCATAAGAGACTCTTAAGTATAGAGAACAAACTGAGTGTTGCTGGAGGGGTAGTGGGTGGATTGATGGTTTAATTTGGTGATGGGCTTTAAAAAGGGCATTTGATGTGAGGAGCAGTGGGTATTATATGCAACTGATGAATCTCTAAATTCCACTCCTGTGACTAATAATACACTATGTGTTAACTAACTTGAATTTAAATTAAAAAAAAAAAAAAAGATGAGCAAGGTTTGGAGATCAAATGTACGGTATGGTGACTCCAGTAAAGAATAATGTATCACAAACTAGCCTTAGGCTCCTGGGATGGAGCCCCACATTGGGTTCTCTGCTGGGCAGGGAGCCTGCTTCCCTTCCAATCTCTCTACTCTCATGAGAGTAGAGCTCACCCCAACAGTAGCGAAACAGTAACTATGTGAGATAAAGGATATATTAACAAACCTTATTATGGTAAACATTTTCCAACATATATGTTTATCAAATTATACATTGTATACTTTTAACTTATGCAATAATGTAATGTTATAGGTCATTTTTATATCAACAAAGCTGAAAAAAAATTACCATTCCAGATATCCTGTAAGACTAACTCCAAAGGGGGAAAAAAAGAAAAGTACATACCTTAATAGTATTAGCACCACCACATTTAAATGACTGCTTTGTATAGAATTCTCCCAGCTTGTTTCTCTGAGTTGATTTTCATCTGCCTAATTATACAAGTATAGGAGCCACTAAAATCATACAAATCAATATAATAACTAAACAGATGAAAAACAATAAAGCAGAAACATATGTGCACATATTATTACAACTAGCCAACTAAAATAAAATCTGCTAAAATTATCCCACTTGGGAAAGCTCATTTTAATGGTTTTTCTGTCATAAGAAATAGTGTTTCAAAAACACTCTTTACACACACACAAAAAATGCAACTAATGAAGACACACACAGCCTGCTTTCTAAAGCACCTTAATGAATAGATATTGCAGCAGCAAATCAAGAACAAGAACAACACCACTATTGCTTACAGAGTTATCACTCAGCTTCAAGGCCACTGCAGTACTTCAGAGGAGAAAGAATTTGGCAAATAGACTACTCAGGAAGCAACAGATCTATTTTGTGAAGTAATGGAAAAACTTCTATGATTTAGTTATATATTGAAATATTTCTACACTTTTTCATTTGTTGATCCTTGAAGCAGCAAAGAAAGAAAAAAAAAGTCAGTTGATGGGAAGCCTAAGTAAAATGTTTCCTTCATGTTTTTTGTTCTTCCCTTTTCATTAAAGAAAAAAATATAGAATGTGTTTTTATGAGACCATTGAATCAAAGATTTTAATGCAAATTATTTTTAATCCTTTTTATGCAAAGATAATTTTAAAAGGAATGGAATGGTATCTTCATAAATGTGCCATTCTATATTCAGAAATTAATGATTTCTGGGCTCTTAATGTGAAGGTTAAGAAGATATAAAGTATAAGAGTGTGTGTGTGTGCGCATGTGTGTGTGTGTGTATGTGTGTGTGTGGTGTGTCCATATGTATATGTAGAGTAGGGTAAAAATAATAGACAACTATTTCTTCTAGGTATGATTCTATTTTCCCCAGCAAGTTCTGAATTACTAATCAAACCTCATAGCTCTTAAAGTTGAAGTAACTTCCGATTTCCTTCCTATCTTTTGTGAGGCTGATTAAATTTAGCACTCATGATATATAGGCTTTTAAAACAGAAGAGCATATTTGACATTAAGCAATTAGACTAGGAAACACTGTATAGATTTCTTTCCTCACATTTTTTCCCACACACACCTGTGTTCTAATTTCTAGAGATAGATATCTTTTACTGAAAGGGCTCCATGGGCCGTGCTCCTTTATTGAAGAAACAGTGAAAGTGATGGTATTGACCCCTCCTGAAGCTGACCAGGGATGACTGGCTTTCTGGTTTTTCCTCTTGGGAAAAGGTCCAGATCAGGACCAAGAGTCCTGAGACAATTTAAACTTCCACTTAAATGACAATAGAAAGAAGTTTAGGCCATATTAGTGGATACTTATAAAATACTATATATCCGAACATCAAGAAAGGGATTCTTTGCAATTGCACATGAAACCTACACCAAGCGCAGACAATAAATCAACTCTTATAAGTTTAAAGAATCAAAATTTCATGGAATATGTTCTCTGACCATTACGCTATTAATTTAGAAATCAGTAGCAGAGAGATATCTGGAAAATCTTCACATATCAGAAATTAAATAATCTATTCCTAAACAAATCATAGATTTGTAGAATAAAACTCAATGAATATTTAAATGGTGTTTCTTTTTTTTTCCTTTTTTAAAATTATTATTGTGTGTGTTCCCTTATACCTTTTTAAAAATTCAATTAGCCAACATATGGTATATCATTAGTTTCAGTTGTATTATTCAAAAATTCATCAGTTGCATATAACACCCAGTGCTCCTCACATCACATGCCCTCCTTAACGCCCATCACCCAGTTACACCATCCCCCTACCCACCTCCCTTTCTGCAACTCTCAGTTTGTTTCCTAGAGTCAATTGTCTTTCATGGTTTATCTTCCTCTCTGATTTCTTTCTATTCAGTTTTCCCTCCCTTTTCCTGTGATCCTCCACACTGTATCTTATATTCCACATAGCAGTGAAACCATATGATAATTGTCTTTTTCTGACTGACTTATTTTGATATATCTAAATAAATAATAATGAAAACTCAATATTTCAAAACTCAGGATTCCCAATTAGTCAATGTTTTGAGGGAAATAGATATATATAAGTATATATATATATATATATATATATTTTTTTTTTTTTTTTCTTCTTAAAGATTCCATCCATTTATCTGACAGACAGAGACCACAGGTAGGCAGAGAAGCAGGCAGAGAGAGAGGAAGGGAAGCAGGCTCCCCACCGAGCAGCGAGCCCGATTCAGGGCTGAATCCCAGGACCCCGGGAATATGACCCAAGCCAAAGGCAGAAGCTCTAACCCACTGAGCCACCCAGGCACCCCAGAAATATATATATTTTAAATGCTTCTATTAGAAAAAAGGAAAGATGTAAAATCATGCTACTACTTTACAAAGATATTTTATAAAAAGCAAAATTAAACAAAATTAAAAGAAATAAAATAGGGCACCTGGGTGGCTCAGTGGGTTAAAGCCTCTGCCTTCGGCTCAGGTCATGATCCCAGGATCCTGGGATGGAGCCCCACATTGGGTTCTCTGCTGGGCAGGGAGCCTGCTTCCCTTCCAATCTCTCTGCCTGCCTCTGCCTCTCTGCCTACTTGTAATCTCTGTTTGTCAAATAAATAAATAAATAAATCTTTAAAAAAAAAAAAAAAAAGAAGGAAAAGAAATAAAATAATAATACCAGAAAAAAAAATAATAATAATACCAAGAATCAATGAAATACAAAATAGATAAATAGTAAAATCAATAGCCAAAGTTAGTTCTTTGATGTAGTTAAAAAAATTATTAAATTTCTTGGAAGACTGATCATGAAAATAAAAATGAGAGAGAGAGAAATATGCACAGTACCAATATCATAATAAGAAGGAATTTTATTAAGGAATATTAATATTTAAAATATAACAATATTGTACCAATAAAATTGATAGGTAAAATGTATATATTCCTTAAAAATCACAAATTACCAAATCTGAATCATAAAAGCAAAAGAGGGCACCTGGGTGGCTCAGTGGGTTAAGCCACTGCCTTCGGCTCAGGTCATGATCACAGGGTCCTGGGATCGAGTCCCGCATCGGGCTCTCTGCTCAGCGGGGAGCCTGCCTCCTCCTCTCTCTCTCTGCCTACTTGTAATCTCTCTCTGTCAAATAAATAAATAAAATCTTAAAAAAAGAAAAAAGCAAAAGAATTCTAAGTAGCCCTATATCTGCTGTTGAACTTTTTAGTTGAAAAAAAATAATAAATACAGGGGTGCCTGGGTGGCTCAGTTGTTAAGCGTCTGCCTTCAGCTCAGGTCATGATCCCAGGGTCCTAGGATCAAGCCCCACATCAGGCTCTCTACTCAGCGGGAAGCCTGCTTCTCCCTCTCCCACTCCACCCGTTTGTGTTCCCTCTTACTGTGTTTCTCACTGTCAAATAAATAAATAAATAGATAATCTTTAAAAAAAGATTTTTAAATGCCAAAAATTAAAAAAAAAATCCAGACACAGATAGCTTTGCTGATGAATCATACAAGGCATTTAAGGAAGATACAATATGGTATCATACAAAGTTTTGGGAAAACCATAAGAGGAAAGAACATTTCCCAGCTTGCTCTTTAGAAGCCCACTTAACCTTGAAACAAAAGTCAAGCCTTTTACAAGCCAAGACAAATGTAGACTGATATTCTTCATGAACATTAAAAAAATTACTAAATTCCAGCCAACAATACATAAAAAGGATAATATATCATGACCAGATAGGTCTTATTCCAGGATTGTAAAATGGTTTAGCACAAAAATCAATGAATATTATCTGCTACCTATATTTAAAAATCATATAATGACATCAATAGATACAGGAAGCATCATTTAACAAAATTCAACATGATTCACAATAAAAACTATCAGAAAACTAAGAAGAGAATTTCCAGATCAAAAAGTAGACAACCATAAAATAACCTGTAGCTCATATTTTATTTAATGGGAAAATATTGAATACTCCTACATCTCAATATTGAGAACAAGAAAAGATGGTCTCCTTTTAACAGGATTTATGTCACATAGGTGAATTATGGATGTCTGGTGATGAAAAAGTGCAGCTTTTCTGGTTTTCTAAAATCCATGTTAATGGTAAACGATCTACAAGTTTAATATTTCCCATTATCACATGACTAGATCAATAAGCCTTTGCAAAGCACATCAAGCTTTATATAATTATATAATTACAACAGTATTCAAAGGAAACAGGTTAAAACTTTATAATCTCAGTGAATTGGATTTGAAATCTCAATGTGATACAAGATGGTAATTCAAAACATGTGCTTAGACTATAACCATTTGAGGAGATATAACAGGATATTTTATGGCATCTGTGGAGTTTTATAATTGCAATTTTACAAAATATTATAGAGAGGCATATAGAAATCTGAGAACTGATGTGGCAACTATTTATTTTATAATAGCAGGAAAAGTTCCCACTGACAGTCTAGTAGGAATCTAAAAGGAAAGAAGGCATTTGGGGGCACCTGGCTCAGCCAGTTAAGTCTCTGCCTTAGGCTCATGTCATGATCTCGGGGATCCTGGGATTAAACCCCACATGAGACTCTCTGCTCAACTGGGAGCCTGCTTCTCCTTCTCCCTCTGCTGCTCTCCCTGCTTGTGCTTCTCTCTCTCTCTCTCTCTCTCTCTCTCTCTTTCTCTCTCTCTCTTTCTCAAATGAACAAACAAAATCTTTACAGAAAAATAAAAGGAAAGAAGGCATTTGAATAGCATTCTTCCTCTCAGATGAAAGAAGAAATAAATACCATACATGAGAAACAGCCAATCAACATTAATTGTAGTGCCTTTAAATAAAATTTGAAGAATAATTTGAGTTACAAAATATTGTGCTAATGAATTGGAAAGAGTGAGCAGTTTAATTTTCTGAGTGTGCTTTCCCAGTCTGATTAGGGTCATTCATTCATTTTCCCCTGAGCAATTAGTTATGGAGAAACAACCATATGCCTGGTACTGTGTTTGGTAATGGAAACTGGAAATAGAAAAGTAGAGAAGACATGGAATTCCTGATCCAGTATAAGAAATAGAGGAGACAATTGGTAAATTATTATACCAACACCATGTAGTAACTGGTGCGATTATATAAACAGATGTGGAGTATACAACATCTAGTTAACTCATGACTTGAAGAGGAAGGAGCAGTGTTACCACAGATGCTTTCTTACAAGCTTGTTTTCAAGTCAGGGTTTGCATAGAAAACTGGAAGTTTGCTATATGAGAAGGGGAAGAAAGTTCACTCCAGGCAGAGAAAAAAAAAAAGAAAAAACAAAACAAAACATTGCATTATTAAATGTTACCTTGCTTGTTTGAAATGTTGAAAAACTCAGAGAGATGGGGTCCATTATCAAAGGGATGAGACTGAGACAAAGTGAAAGTTATGCAAAGCTTTATTCTATGCCAAGCATTAGAAATCAGACTGACCTTCCAAAGAGAGCAACCTCGTCCTGATCTCACAGGCTGGTTTTATAGGGCATAACCACAGACCTCAAGGTATGTGGTTTTGGCTAATTGGATGTCTCTTACCTGTCTGGCCTTATTTAGGTGTGTGTTTTAGCAAAACAGTTACCCAGAACAGATACCAGTAACTGCTGAGGTGTTTATTAAACAACAAAATGGCTATCTAGGCAACATGGAGTCACTCTGGCTAAGCAGGCCCAGGCAGGCCCTAGGGGTTTAACAGGTTTTAACGTGGAATCGGCCCCCACAAGAGTAGTGGGATCCCAGGTTGTACCTTGTAGCAGACAGGTGGAGAGGCTTGGGGAAATAGGAACAGGAAGCTTTAAAGAGAAGCTTAAGCAAGGTGGTGGATCACGGTATAGCCTAAGGCAAGGTGGAATTTTTTTCCCATAGACAGCAACAAGGAAGAGTTGCTTTAAAACAGGAAGTTACATAACAAATTGTGTTTTTAGAAAGACCTTAAATGTGGCAATTTCTCAAATGGATCTGACTAGTGAGAAACTTACAGGATGGTAACCAGTTGGGAAGCTAAAGCAGTATTTCAGGGGAAAAAGGAGAAGCTGGACTTGTAGAGAGGTAACAATGGCATCTAAAATAGAATTCTGTCCTATTGCTATGTAGATGAGAGATGCTGGTTTTTGTAATTAGGTACATTGCATAAAAACGCCTATGACATCTGTAATCCTTTTAGACGGTTTCTGTCTTTGTTTCTTTAATAATTCCTCCCTTTCCTTTCCCTGTAAGGCTAACCACGCATCCTTCACGCTAAAAGAGCGTAAAAGTGATCTGTGTTTGATTCCTCATTGGTGCATCTGAATGATTTAAAAAAACAAAATTCTAGATGGAGATCCTGAAATTTCTTTAGCATGTGCAGAAGCACTTTTTAGAGATAAAAATCCCTAATAATGCCAATTTTCCTCTCATTCTCTATTGATTTTGGTGAAGGAAGAAAATAAGAGGTTTATGATTTTCTCTGTAAGAATGATCATTTTATGCTCTTGCAAAAACAGTAGGATATATGTGTGTATTTGTGGAGCGGGGGCTTGCTACTGTTCATCTTACCAACATAGAGAAGAGATGAGATCAAAGATCCCAGCATTGAGGTCTGGTTTTTTTTTTTTTTTTTTTTTTTTAATTTGCGTTTTTAAACCAAATTTTATCAGAAAAAAATAATACACCTTAAACTGCTGAAGTCGGTTTTTAAAAACTTTGCAAAGCACAATGCTTGGCAAAATGAATTGTATATAGTGATGGTCATGTTTGATGAAATAGTCTGTTTTATGATGAAATTTCAGCAACACCATACTTTGCTCAGAATTTCAATAGTTTGGTGGTCTGTTCCTCTCAAATTCCAGCAGATTCTCAAGTTGACAAGGGACTTAGGTCTGCTATTTTGCAGGGAACCACATTTAAGTCAGGTAGACCTGTTTATGTGCTCAGAGAATGTGCTATTCCTAGGGGTGTGTACAGCCCTCTAGGTAGAGATGTGAAGGATAAGGGAGAGAGGTGCATTGTCCCACTGAGGCTTATGACAGGCTGCTGTAACCTCCTGCTAGAGAGAATTGGCCGGTTCGTGCAGCCTGGTGACAACCCTTAGCCTTCGCATATATAACAGCTCAGTGAGAGTAGCGGAGACATCTTTCCCTTCTATGTATCTTACCACTTAAAATAGCCATGAATATGGTAGACACTTAAAAACTTTATTCAATCAAATGAGTCTAAATGCCCAACATGCTTAACGGATGGTACATTTTCCCTATCTTTCCAATTACAAAGTTATGTGAAAAGGGTGCCTCAAAGGCAAAACAAAATCCGTATTTTTTTAATGTATTTTTTTTCAATGTATTTTTTAATGCAGCCTTTGAGGAAAGTGTGGGAGAAAGCTGGGCCATGATAAACCTTTGATTTAACTATGAGTCCTGCTGCAAACTAACTAAAAGCAAGTTTCCTAGCCTCACTCAACCTCACTTTCCTCACATTAAAAGTGAATGGGGGTGCTTGGCTGGTTCAGTTGGCTTGATGTCTGCATTTGGGCTCAGGTCATAATCCTGGAGTCCTGGCATCAAGCCCCAGTCGGCTCCCTGCTCAGTGGGCAGTCTGCTTCTCTTTCTGCCCCTCACGTGACTCGGACTCCATCTTTCAAATAAATAAATAAATAGATAGATAGATAGATAAATAGATAAATAAATGTGATTCTTCCATCTCTTCAATGACACAGTTTCCCTGGAGATTATGAATTGTGATCACAGACAAGGAAAGAGGGAACGTTAGTTTTGGGTACACACACATACACACACACGACACAGAGGAGTATTTAACCGCGGGATGCTTTAAACAATGGAACTTCTACCTTCCTCCTACATCTCACCACCCACTCGCCTACTTCTCTGCCACAATGAAACATGATTCCATTAAGGACAGAAGTGCACTGGTTAAGATGATCACTCACCTCGCAAGGGACACAAAGTCAGCTCTATCCAGAGGCATAAGCTTCCATTCTCTTTGCTATTTCTGCATCGTGATTTTACTCTTCCGTCTATTCATTTTATATCAGAATAAAGGTAAGATGGCTTGCGACATTGAAGATATAATTTGGCCAAGTATAAACAGAGCACCAGAAATTGCTGAACATGGGGATGATTACCCTGTCATCTGAGATACGCGGGCAGGTTTGGGGATAACAAGTAATCACAGCATTCACAAGCTGAACCTCCTCCTCCCTTCATAAGGAGCAGCTAGTGACATTTAACTTGTCACTTTGTTATGTCAACACTTATGTATTGGGTTTTTTTCAATGGTGACATGAAGTCTCTTCACCTTACCAGTATATTTTCACTTTGTATTATATCAAAATTATAAAAACTGCTTATGTTACAGTTATTCTTTAAATTGGAATGCTTTACGGGTATACAGAAAAAAAGCACAAAACCAATGTAGATGGTACTTGCGAATGTATTTTTAATAAACGGTTTTTCTGCCAAAAAAGATAACTAGCAAATAACTATTCAGTGCTTTTAGAATCAAACTCATCCTGGAAGCCTCCACAAACCCTCTGTCACACCCTCAAGTCATGATTGACAATAAAGTTTCTAGGCGCTACTAGGACGTCTAAGAACTAGAAAAGTTTCTTGCAGCTTTTCAAACTATCCAGTTTCAAATCACAAATATTTATTAACACTAGAGACACTAGAAGTCTAGGGGTCTCCTGTGTCCTGGAGAAATCTCTGCAAAGAGGTGGTCTGCACCTGTGTTTCTCAGAATTTAACCTGTGGATCCTATTAAAATGCAGATTCTGGCTTCCTAGCTCAGGGATAGGGCCTGAGTCGGGAGCTCTAACAAGCTCCCAAGGGAAGCTAGTGCGAATGGATGGTGGAACACACTTTAAGTGGCAACCGTATAGACTCTTCCCTCCCCAGGAAACACTAACTGCTGGTGTCTTGCTGCATAAACCACATTAAAGGTGAAGTTGTGGAGGCCTCTTTTGGCAGGTGCTGTATCAAGTGATTATCTCTACTAGCATAGTGCCTGACATAAGTAGGAATTATTGCTTATTTGCTGAACGATTAATCTAGACTGTGAAGTTTGATCCAAACAAGGGCCCTGTTCATGTAGCTATCGCAACTACAGGAATGTCTGAACCGTGTTAAATAGTAAGGATAATAGTAAGGATGTGAAGAAGTGAGGAATCCTTTGCAATCTCTAACAAAATATCTTTTAAATGGAAAGAGTCACAAGATACTGTTCTCTGATGAATTCAGGCATTAATTCATACAGCATTAGGAGAAGTAAACTGAACTTTTGGAGTATGAGTGTGGAGTCTTTCAGTTATGAACTTATTTTAAATTTCTGTCATTTTGTTATGCAAAATGATGTGGCTCATGTTCGGTGTCGCCATGTGATTATTTTTGAATATCATTTAAATAAATATATGAACTTTTTTTTTTAAGATTTGCTTTACTTATTTGTGTGTGTGTGTGTGTGTGTGAGAGAGAGAGAGAGAGAGCATGTTTGAGTGCAGGAGCAGAGGGAGGGACAGAGGGAGAGGGAAGAGCAGACCCCCCCATTGAGCAGGGAGCTTGTGGGGGGGGAGCTGGATCCCATGATCCCAAGATCATGCTCTGAGCCAAAGACAGACACTTAACCAAGTGAGCTACCCAAGTGCTGCTATATGTGAATGTTACATACCACATTAATGTTATTAGTGGGTCAACATCTAGACAAACAGGTACTTTCTAGTTTTATTTCCATTGTTTAAAGAAACAATTTATTAAACACATTACACTCTATCAAAAGAGAATTTCCAATATACTCTCAGAGTCACCAATAAGACAAGCCATAGATCTTTGGGAGATAGCTAGAACATAGCTTTTCATTTGACCACATAATGTGTATGGGGGCTATGAAAAGAAATCTGCCCCTTAATGTTAGTATAGTCTGAACTTCTTTTTCTTCTAAACAACATGGTTAAGGAGATTAAAAAATAATAATAATAATAATATGAAAAGGAGCAAATACTGGTATGATAGCTGTGTTCACATATTTTTTAGTATCATTGGCATTTCATAAATTTGAGGCAAGATTAAAAATAGGATGCATTTCTTAGTGAAGAACAACAACAAAAGGAATTACAAAAAAATTTGATTTTTAATTTGTTTTAAAACATAAAAAGAAGTCAAACTGATTTAGGCAGTTCTTAATCAATTAATTAATTAATTATATTATATTAATTTAAAAAGGGACTGTAATTGACTTTAGGATTCTGCAGCAATTACTTTCATGAGCATCCACTATTGGTTTGACTTTAGACTGTAGAGAATGGCTCCCTCTACTGGTCAAACAATTGGTGATGTATATGTGAAATAACTTGAATGACCCAAATTCCAAAACACTGAGTATGAAAAACATTTGGCACTTTAAGAATAGCTGTTGACTAAGTTAGTGTTATTTTAATGCTCTGAAAACAAAAAGAATTAGGTGTGCAGTAATACCATAAGTTCTTAACTTATTAAAAAAAAATGTGTTCTGTTCCCTATTACAAATTAACCAGAAGAGTGAAGATAGTTCTGAAAATAGTAAAGATAGATGGATAGCCAAAAACATTTATTTAAATATAAAACACTATATTTTGCAGCAATTATACCCTCTTTCTAAACTAAATGATACCACAGAATACCTACTTTTTTCTGAATTCAAATGTCTAGATTGCCTCTAACTGAATAATATTTAACTTAGACCCATACAGTTTGTCTTTCCAGCTAAATTATGCATTTCCTGAAAGGAAGAAATATTTTCCATATTCCTAACTTAATAGTCAAACTTTTAATACATTTAAAAGCCTTTTGTGACTTTTGAAAAATTTAATCTGGCTGGATGCAGTTTTTCTTCTTTCATTTCCAAATTCTTTACAAATCAATTTCAAACCTGATGAAAAAAGAGACTTTCTTACTTCAGTGCTAACATATAACTACATTTTAGATCACATATAGAGCGTACTAAAGGAATTATTTTAAATTACTCTTATAGTGTATCATTTTTTCTTATAGTTTTCTCTTTTTAAATCTGGTTTTCCATAAACATCAAGATTTTTTTTAATTATACTAAAAAGTTAACAACTTAGTTATACTAAAAACTTAATAACTTGGAAGATCTCAAGCTTTTGTTCTAATTGCCAGTAACAGTGATCAAATTTTTTTTATGTTGAAGAGGAAAAAAAAAAAGCACAAGCATGTGAAGTTATTGTCCCAGCAAAATTCACATAGTCATTACTTGGTAGATTGCCTCTTGAATGTCAAATCAGAGCTCATTCAACTAGAACCATCTCAGTGATGCCTTTTAAGGTTTATAAGACCAAAGTTTTGCTACACCTGGCATCTTTCAACATTACCGCCACAAAAGGTATTTCTGTACTCAAATCCAGATTTTGAATTCTGCCTATCTTTGTGGAACTAATAATTTTCTTTTTGAATTATATTATTTTTTATTCTTTTTATTCTAGTTATTTTGCAATCCACCAACAGCTAAACTGCCAGAAAATTAATACATGTATTTTAAATTGAATAACATTTTCAATACAATCTTCTTGAAACCTTATAGATTCAGAGTTCGTGTCTTTCTCTAATCTCTTAAAAATATTATTACGGAGATGTTCACACTCTTCTCTTGCATATAAAACATTGACAACTATTCAAGTGAACATATCACATTAGGCACAACGTAAACTCATTGGTGTGAATACAAGTCAAAGTTGTAAAAAAATAACAAAAATTGCAAATTCCTCCATTCACAATAAAGAATTGGGTTTTTTTTGAACATCACCCTAATAAAAGGATGTGAAAAAAACTGTGTTTCTATGTATAAATTATAAATCTATTTTAAATTGGAATGATCTTTGAGCTTATCTAAATGTAAAAGTATTACTATAAACTGTTCTCAAAGTGAAAAAGTATGCAAATGAAATATGTCTCTAGAATTAGAACTTTGGGAGCAGGTGGCTAGTGGTATGACAAGTTTAACTGACGCTGAACATTTAACAAGAGAAGTGAATAATCTTACTTTTTTCTAAGCGTTTTCTGATGGAAGAGCAGGTTTAAAAGCCAAAAATGGCCTGTAATTTTTAATTAAATATAAACCTAAAAAACATGTGACTTAAAGACGCTATGGAAATGACTTAATATCCCATTAATACTTGTCTGAATTTTGTGTTTCAGTTTTAGATACATTAATGAAACTCCAAAAATTATCTTTAAAATATATGTAAACAAATTGATCTAATCTTAGCATTTTGAAGAATCCCAGAGGTCACCTAATGCAACCTTTAGTTAGTGCATCAATCTTACACCATTTCTAACAAATTGTTATCTAGCTCATGCACAAACACTTTTATCAGTGGGTTGTGTAAAAGTTTTTGATGATATTAGTAGGATGGTACAACTTTTTAAAAGTTTATCTATTGAATGGGTAAAAATGTGGTGTGTGTGTGTGTGTGTGTGTATACATATATATATATATAGAGAGAGAGAGAGAGAGAGAGAGAGAATGGAATATTACTCAGCCGTCAAAAAAACAACAAAAAAACATGAAATCTTGCCAATTGCAACAACATGGATTGAACTAAAGGGTATTATGTTAAGTGAAATAAGTCAACCAGAGAGACAATTAACATATGATTACCCTCATGTGGAACCCAAGAAACAAAATAGAGGAGCATGGAAAAAAGGAGGGAAAAATAAAACAGGATATGATCAAAGAGGAAGACAAACCATAAGGGACTCAACCATAAGAAACAAACTGAGCATTGCTGGAGGGGGCGGGGGGAAGGGTAACTGGGTGATGGGCATTAAGGAAGCTATGTGAAGTAATGGGCACTAGGTGCTATATACATCTAACAAATCACTGAACTTTACCTCTAAAACTAATACACTCTATCTTAAACAATTGAATTTAAATTTCCTAAAAAAAAAAAAAAAAAAAGTTTGTCTATATATTATCTGAAAAAAAAAAAAGTCTCCTTTTAATTTCTACCTATTATTTCTTTTTCTGTATCTTGGAAAGTGTTGGTGGTTTTTACTCCATAATTTCTCATATGACATAATCACAAAGTATTTTATTCTGAATACCTTTTTCTGAATGTTTCTTAGTTTGCTATTATTTTCCTAAAAGTCTACAGTCAAGAATTGATCAATTTTGGGGGGGTGCCTGGGTAGCTCAGTATGTTAAGTGCTTGCCTTTGGCTCAGGTCATTATCTCAGGGTCCTGGAACAGAGCCCCATGTCAGGCTCCTTGCACAGTGGGGAGTCTGCTTGAGATTCTCTTTCTGTCTCTCTCTTTCTTCCGCTGCCCCTCTGCACCCATTCATGCTAGCTCAAATAGATAAATAAAATCCTTTTTTAAAAAATGAGCAATTTTTCACATAGAGTTAATAAAAATAGAACATATTAGAAAAATGGATTCTTCATCATCACAAAATATTTAATGTACATACATTACATATATTTAAATACTAAAATATATTTATAGCATTTTCTTATAAATTAAAAAATAAATAATGTCA
Organism: Mustela nivalis; assembly: GCF_964662115.1. NCBI lineage: Eukaryota > Metazoa > Chordata > Mammalia > Carnivora > Mustelidae > Mustela > Mustela nivalis. The sequence continues at coordinate 38,622,021 of NC_139020.1, forward strand.
AAACTTAGAACAGCTTATTGGTTATGTTTATAACATTCCACAAAAATTATGTGAAATGCGGGCTGTTGGGACAAAGCTGCAGAAATTGATAATTAATTATAAAAGGTGTTGTGGGATTATTAAAGAGCTTCATCATTTCTTTTAATTAAATATGAGGCTCCAGACACACCATCTCCTTCCCAAAGTTCACTTTGACCAGTCCTTGTGCCTCCTTCCTGAAATATTGTAGCTACTGTTGCTTTATAAAAATGTTTTCTCTCATAAGAATAAGTGTTATATAATTGTGCATGTAAATATAGTATATGACGATGGGGAAAGAGGAAGTGGAATTATTTTTGCTATTTGAATTGCTTTCACTTTGACATTTAATAACTTCATGTACATAAGAAATAGTACGTTTACCTTTTAGCCTTTTCATTTTTCAAAGATGGTAAAGATAAATCTGTTTCCTGCTGGGAAAATTTTCAAAGAAGTTATAGAGTTTTCAAAATAGCTATAGCCAACAATTCTGAAGATTTCCTTCTCAAATAGTATGAGGTAGTTTGCAAACTAATCATTTGATAGAGATTATAGTTCTTTTCTATAGGAAATGGGTTTTTAGATTTAAATTGTCAGGGTTACACTGCCTTTATTTATTACTCTGATCGTTTATAGATATTACGAATGCTCTCAGATGAAGAATTTCAAGAAGAGAGGTAATAGTTTCACAATGAGTGGATGGACTTACAACTAGAGCCTCTAGAAGATGATATATACTAAGAAATGTACTTTGCTGAATTGATTTTATCCTTAAATAATTCTTGTTGAACACAACCTTTTGAGTAAACAAGTGCCAAAAGTTACTCCTAATTTTTTGTTCAGTATTTACTCAATTTTATATCTAAAAGGAAGCTAAAGTTAATTGCTACAGCATGAAATGTCAAATTACAACTTTACATGTACCATTGAATGTGTAAGATCGAAAAGATTTTCCTGATTTTTTAGATATTAGTATTGAAGACTTACTTTTTTGTTAAGCTACACTATTTTACCAGGATTTCTGTCTCTGTAATATAGGTAAATCTTGCTAGAATCCTCTTTTTGGAAATGGATACTATACATATTTATACAAAATTAGTCATTATATCATTGTTTTTTAAAGTAAACATTCATAATTTTTTAGTTTCTTGTAATTACTTTAAGGTGTTGTCACTATGTGAAGCTTGATTTTCATATGTATGAAAAATAAATGTTGCTCAAAATGGATTATATACCTCAATGTAAAATGTAAAGCTAGGAAACTCCTAGAAGACAGCACAGGAGAAAACTTAGATGATTTTGGGTATGATGATGTTAATTTTTTAGATACAATACCAAAAGCAATGTTCATGAAAGAAATCATTAACAAGCTAGACTTCACTAAAATTAAAAATGTCTGCTCTGTGAAAGACAAGAGAATGGGAAGACAAAGTCATAGACTGAAAGAAAACCCTTGTTGAAGATGCAGCTGATAAAGGATTCTTTTCTAATAGATACTAAAAACTCTTAAGACTCAACTATAAGAAAACAACCCAAATAAAAAATGGGCAAAGGACCTTAAGAGACACTTCAACAAAGATTTACAGATGGCAAATAAGCTAATGAAAAGAGATCCCGGCACCTGGGTGGCTCAGTGGGTTAAAGCCTCTGCCTTCTGCTCAGGTCATGATCTCAGAATCCTGGGATCGAGCCCCGCATCAGGCTCTCTGCTCAGCGGGGAGCCTGCTTCGATCTCTCTCTCTCTACCTGCTTCTCTGCCTGCTTGTGATCTCTGTCAAATAAATAAAATCTTAAAAAAAAAAAGAAAAGAAAAGAAAAGAAAAGAGATCCCACACCATATAGCATCAGGGAAACGCATATTAAAACAACAAGAAAATACTAATACACACTTGTTAAGATGGCGCAAATCCAGAACACTGACAACACCAAATGCCGGTAAGGATGTGTAAAGACAGGAACTCTTGTCCATTGCTTGTGGGAACGCAAAGTGGTAAGGCACTTTGGAAAACAGTTTGGCAGTTTCCTCCAGAGTGAAGCATACTCTTACTGTGTGGTTCAGCAATTGTGGTCTTTGGTATTTACCCTGAGGAGCTGAAAATTTATGTCCACACAAGAACCTGCACATGAATGTCTATAGATGCTTTATTCATAATTGTTAAATCATGACAGCAACCAAGATTTCCCTTAGTAAGTGAATGGATAAATAAACTCTCTGTACATACAATGGAATATTATTCAGCATTAAAAAGAAATGAGTTATCAAGCCAGAACGTTTTGTGGAAACTTAAATGCATATCACTAAGTGAAAGAAGCCAATCTGAAAAGGTTATATAACTATATGATACCAACTAAAATCCTATTGTTACTTAGTTATAAAGCTTTAACATATTTAAAGTTCAACACAGAAAAATTATTTGAGAGGGGTTCTATCTAAAACTCAAATTAAATATAAGTATCTATTTTCAAAATTGATTTTTTTATTAAAAAATTTCCCCAAGACTAAAAATCCCTTTCATTTATAAAATCTCTTTTATTTATGAGGGAATTAATTTTCTTTTCCTTTACATATAATAGCAAAAATTAAATACTGACAAGTTGAAACATCACAAGAAAACCAATATTCTTTGAGTAATGTCTTCCAACAACAAATGGTTATGTATAAAATCCAGAAACTATATTATGTTAAATTTCTGAAATGATAAAACATTATAACTCTAATTCCTAAAGTTTACACTTCTATATTCCTTTGAGGATATGTATGAACATTATTATCCCTTACCTAAGAAGAATGGTCATTTTGAGGAAGATAAAGAATATCCATATAATAGGAAAAATCCTTCTTTAGTGGGATTTTTCCATATCTGATAATTATCAATAAACTAATAATTAAATTACCATCATTATTACCCATGATGAAAACCCAAGCTTAGAACAGGAAGGTGCAATAACCTCATACACTGCTTATCTTTGAGTGATTCATCTCACTCACTGTATTAATAACTTCATTTCTGGATGTATTACTTTCCTTGCATGAGCAGAGCTGTAAGTGATGATCAAAGGCCATTGCAGTGCTAAATTGAGGAAAAGTTTTCTTGTATGGTCTTTCATTTTTTAGCTGATTTTCTCATGAAACCTGATGTCACTCCCTAGCCTCTCTCCAGAAATTAATTCCACATGATTGGAAACTCATCAGCATTTTGCATTAGCTGGGGCATGCCTGAGAATATTAACTATGGAAATACATATTACCTTTTTAAATCCCTACCTTTTCTGTCATTGCAGTGAACACTGACTTAGTAGAATTCTCTCCTTGGGACTCTTAAAAGGCACTGTAGAAACATAGGGAACCAAGAAAATTGTAAACTGAAAAGCTTCATACCTCTAACACTGCATATGAGGTGGCAGCTAAATGAAGGCATTTCTGTTCACAGGAGTAAGTGATGTTACATGAATTATAGCTACATGGATGATGAGACTTCCATTTCAAAAACAGGTGTTTAAGTGTCTGCTGTGCTTGTTTTTGTTTTGTTTTTAAATCCCTTCTTTTGGCAAGATTAAAAACATGGCTTCAGAAAATCATTTGTGTGGAATTTTTCAAAAGTTTACATCATATGTATTGACTCGCATTTAGAATTTTCTAAATATTTGAAGATAAAGGGGGACTATCATTTGCATTATTCATGGGTACAGAAAAGAAACAAATTAAGATGCATGAATTCTGAGAAACAGGGAAGGAAACATTCAAAAGATTATAACAAAGCAGTGCTAAATTTAGAAAAATTGATAGTATATAAATTAACTTTGCTTTTAAAATAAGAAGGAAACATCTTTTTCTCAGACTTCCCTTTAAAATGAGAAAGCATCAAACATTTATAAGAAATAATTTATGAAGATGATACTTCTTTAATAATGATGAACAACACTAATATTTGCCTTAAGATGCTATTTTAGCTCATCATGCCATAACCAATTTTTTTTATTAATCTATTTTGTTCTGGCATACATGATTTGCTTTTCATGATATATGATTATATAAAGGAATAAGGCATATTTTAAGAGACATTTATTATATTTCCAAAGTAAACTTTGAATACCATGTCAAGATAGAAACTGATGTAGTGCTGGCTGAATAACAGTGTAGCACAAACAAAATAACTATTTTGGCTCCAAGACTTTAAAAGTCTTTGAAATAAAATTTGAAGTTAGTTAAATCATAGGCTTATAAGATTTCAAGTATGTTTTACAGACAAGGCAAGTGTTTTTACATTTTTTTTCTTGCAAATGTAATTTAGATATTCAATAGGGTGTAAGAATATTAAGTACTTATTTACATGGAAGAATTCACTAATAGTTTTTTAAAACAATTTAATAGACTTAAATTATTTTGGCTAATTTTAGCAATATATAAGAACTGATGGTATGAGACAAATCAGAATATTTTAATTTATAGAGAGCTGAGCTAATCACAGAGCATTGTAAGGATATTTTTATTTGTACAAAAAAGAATATTTCCTATTATTAAAGCATATTTTTTGTCTTTAATGGACTATATGACACAAAAAATTATACATACTACACTGATAGGAAAAACTGAAACAGGGCAAAGAACCTCCATTAAATCCCATTTTGATAAACTTTTACCAAAAAAAAAGAAAGGCACACATTCCTTTTTCTCTATCTCTATTTCTATCTCTCTATTAGAAGAGCTGAAGAGATTGATTTCCATCAGTAACGTCCACACATATCAAGATAATCTTTGTTATATATTTGGATTTTGGTGATGAATTGGGCTGTTCTAAAAATTATGTATTTGCGAGATTTTTCCCTCATTCAAAGGTCAACTATCTTATTCAAAATAGAAACACTAATTTGAAAAGTTATATGCTCCCCCGTTGTTATTGTGGCATCATTTACAATAGCTAATATACTGAAGCAACCTAAAAGTTCATCAACAGATGAAAAAAATAGATATGGTATTTATATATGTGTGTGTGTATACATACATACCATGGAATATTACTCGGCCATAAAAAATAAGATCTTGCCATTTGCAAGAACATAGATGGACCTAGATGTTATTAAGCTAAGTGAAATAAGTCAAGCAGATAAAGACAGGTGTCATATGGTTTTACTTATATGTGGAATCTAAAAAACAAAACAACAACAACAACAAAAGCAGAAACAAACCTGCCACTACAGAGAACAAACTAATGGTTGCCAGAGAGGAAGGGTATGGGAAGATAGGAAAAATGGACTAAGGAGAGAGGAAGGTACAGGCTTCCAGTTATGAAACGAATAAATCATGAAGAGAAAACTACACCATAGGGAATATAGTCAATGGTACTTTGATAGTGTTGTATGGTCATGAATGGTAGCTATACCTGTGAGCATAGCATAAATTATTTGTTGACTCACATGTTGTACACCTGAAACTACTATAACAGTGTATAACTATACTTGAATTAAAAAAAATAAACAAAGAAGCCAGCTATCAGTTTACTTCAAAATGGTTCTAAGTGATTAAAGTCTATTAAATATCAGGATGAAATATTTTTACACTTACTTGTTTGAATTCAATTTATCTCATTATCAAGAAAGGGATGTAGGATACTTAGGCTAATAGACTCCCTTAATCTACTTTAAAAATGTTTTAAAAATATTTAAATATTAATATTAATTGAATATAAACATCAAACAATTTTAGGAGGCTTAAGTGGGTAGGAGAACAATTTTAAAAATCTTTTAAGTAGTTCAGCTTTATAGCACATTTTTTAAACAGTATGAGAGAATCTCATTTAACTCAAATTATTGACTGAGTGCACAATGTCAATGGTATTTTTTACTTCAGAGAGCCTTGCACACATGTCAAGGTTTTATACTTATACTTTCTTCAATTATGATTATACTGTCCTCAATAAATTCCATAACTTTCAAGGATTTCAGTTTTAAAGACAGTTACCTATAGAGAGCTTGACTTAGGTCTATTCATATATGCACAGTAGAAAAGGAGTCCTCTTATGATAGTTTCCATTTGAACAAAAAATGGATGCTGAAGAATGGTATTGACAGAAGGATAGTACAAATAATTATAAGATACTCTGGTTACAATAAAAATAGCAGAATGGTTAAAAAACAAACTCTGGAACCAGAGTCAGAATTATATTTTTAGAGTTCTCTGTCAACTTTGACCATCCACACTTCTAATCTCAATCACTTCTTCACTCTGTGACTTTGGGCAATCATTTAACTATCTGGAGTTGGTTTTCTCATTGACAAATGAGAAAAATAATAATAGTATCTATATTATAGACTATTTACAAGGACCAAAGGAAAGAACTTATATAGGTACCTGAAATATATTGTGTACTTAATGGTTTTAGGATTATTTTCTCCAATTCTGTTCTGTTTTGTTTTTCATTCCACCACCCTGAAAAATTTACCCAGGGAAAATGCCAATAAACTGCAACCAAAATAACAGATATCTTAAGTATTATTTTACAATGTACTTTAGAAGAGATTGCTTTATTGTCCTTTACTTGAAAAAAGACATCCTTAATATTAATTAAAAGTTATCATATATATACATAACATATGTATAATTTATATTTGGTACTATCCACAATTTCAAGCATCCACTGGGGGTCTTGGAACATATCCTCCATGGATAAGGGGAAAACTACTATATAAATTTAATTTAATAAATTAAATTTATTATTTATAAATGACAGGAAAACAATAAAGCTTCAGTATCATTAAGAATTCAAATAATAAATTATATTTGCCTTGTTCATTGTTATTCATATCATTAATGTGATATTTCCCGAAGTTATTTAGTTTCATTACTTTTACTGCTATTCATATAATGTCATCCTTTACTTAGTGTTATTCTGTCACAAGTGATTTTAACAATATGGTATCAATTACAAGCTATTGAGATTTTACTACATGTAGAAACTAAGCTTTTCCTTCATAAGAGGTTTATAAAACTAAAATTATAACATATTTTGGAGTTTGATCTACCTTTGATTCAAATAATAGAATATATGTTAATTTTAGTTATGATATCCAAGAGATTTAGTTATTCATTCATTCCAGCCAATCTACCTGGTAGTTTCGCTTGTGGTGAATGAAAGATTTGGGATGTGTGATCTAAAGTTAGAATCCAGATGTGGGATCTGAATTGGGTTGCAGCATTACAGACTCACAGTGAAACTGAAATAGCAGTTGCCTTTTAGCTCAAAAAATTAAATTGTCAAATATTTAGCTTAGTATGGATTAACTATTTCCAAACTATATGTAGTTTTTTTTTTTTTTTTTATTCCTCTTTCTCCCTTCTTCAACTCATCCTTTTAGAGGAAAACATTCATATTTGGAACACTTCTTAAACCTTGTCTGCCACATTGTACAGAGGGAGAGACAAGTCCTACCTTCTTTTCATACCTTGGCCAGGCTAATAAATGGAAATTTTGATGGTCAGTACCCATGTGAACAGGACATTTCCTGAGCTATGATTATGACTGATGTCATCACCCTTAAAAGCACAGGATCAGAGCACACCTACAATGGTACCATCTAATACCTTTAAACATTCTTAAATATCAGTGATCTATCCCCAGACATTATCCATTGTCTTTAGATAATAGAGTTCTGAAGGCAGTCTTACATTTTTAATGAGAACCAATCAAGAGCTGTTTGATATAGTTTAGGAGAGTTTCTTTCTTTAAATGTGCTTAGAGCCATTTGTAATTTTCTTTGAAAATCTAAGTCACTAAAATAATTTAGCATAAGATAATAATATATACATATATTTACTTATAACAAATACATTTATATGCACACATATATGAATTATATATAATATATGCTTATAATGCATATATAATATATAATGTATAATACATAATGTATACATTTATGTGTTATATATTATATTCACTATACATTTATATATGAATATATTCATTATATATGTATATGTATATATATATGAACTGAGATTTAAAAAAACATTTTAAATATAAATTCCATGATTGTGCATCATATCCACTTATTCTATGTCTATAGTCTTGATTTGTGAAGGTGAATATACATAAAATGCAGATAATAAAGTTTATTATCCACCCTGAGTCCATGGGAGTCAGAGCCTAGCTCACTCAGTCAGTACTGCCTGAACACATACACAGGAGGATCCATAGACACATGTCTTGCACATAGATAAAGGTGTGGTGTGATAGTTAAAGAACATTAAAAGAAGAAGAATAGCATACTTTTGAAGAATAATTAAATTTGGTCACATTCTCCTCCTATGGAAAAGTTATTTCTATTTTAAATATAAGGTTGTGGGGCACCTGGGAGGCTCAGTGGGTTAAAGCCTCTGCCTTCAGCTCGGGTCATGATCCCAGGGTCCTAAGATCGAGCCCCGTATTGGGCTCCCTGCTCAGCGGGGAGCCCGCTTCTCCCTCTCTCTCTCTGCCTGCCTCTCTGCCTACTTGTGATCTCTGCGTGTCAAATAAATAAATAAAATCTTTAAATAAATAAATAAATAAATAAGTATAAGGTTGGGATAATCCAGGCTGATCTCTCGGCTTCTGGTTGATGTCATTTTTAAAGATAGGTATAAATTCTCTGAAGAGTAGTTAGTGCTTAAATAGTAGAGTGTAAGCTAAGATGTCACTTAATGCAAGATATAACCAAGTAACTATCATCATTTTTAATATATATCATGTTTCAATCACCAGCCCATCTGCCTATGAAAATCAGAGCTTCTGTAAGCATCTCACATGGCATCCTTCTCAATGTAACACATACTTAAACAGACGTGAAATGGAAGCTGTTTTTCTTAGTGGAATCTCCAGGGATATATTGTGTCCTACATACCTGTGGAGCCAACCTACATATTTGTTTAAATGTTCAAGAAGGCCAGATTTATCAGCAAATATAACAATCTTCAAAATGATAGAAAGTCTAGCTGAGAATTCATTTTTATTTCATGTTTATTTAATGCTATAAAATTTAAAAATTATGACATGGGCAGGGTATGGGATAAAGAGCCATAAAATATGCTTGTTTTTAATGGTATTGTTACATACTGGAACCACATCGTACTTCTCTAGGAATAGGCCACAAAGAATCTTGTCTAACTTTTATTGGTATCCTGTGCATTGGGCCAGTGCTAAACAGTGAATGATTCTTTTTGTCCCAGTCTCTTTGACTTTCAAATAGATCTTGATTTGTACAAGAAATAATGGCATCTTTCTGCCCATAGACTACGAACTGCATTAGCTACTTGTACACATTATCTCACATAATTGTTAATACAATCCTATAGGTGTTGTTATAAGAAGAAAATAATATTCCAAGATTTTAGAGGACACAGATCAAGGTAACATAGCAGTTACAAGTGCTAAATTTGGGATTTGACACTCAAAGCTTCTCTTGTGCTAGATAGTATTTCTTTTCTTTTCTTTTCTTTTCTTTTTTTTTTTAAGATTTTATTTGTTGATTTGGCAGAGATCACAAGCAGACAGAGAGGCAGGCAGAGAGAGAGAGGGAAGCAGGCTCCCTGCCGAGCAGAGAGCCTGATGCGGGACTCGATCCCAGGACCCTGAGATCATGACCTGAGCTGAAGGCAGCAGCTTAACCCACTGAGCCACCCAGGCGCCCTGTGCTAGATAATATTTCTAAGCGTTAATTTCTTTTTTCAGAGTTCTTGGTTGTCATATAGTCATCTAGTAATGCAACAAAAAGTCATGGGATAGAGACAAACCTAAACTTATATTTTAAAACTTTTAAAAAATTTCCTTAAGGGAATAAATCTTTCAATAATTGGCCTTCATTGATTGTCAATTATTTTATTTTAACCTTTATCCATTCAACAAGTAGAGATCTACTAGGGCTTGGCAGTGCAGTATACACAATGATATATTTTTCTCTTAATAAACTTTATACTTTAACAGGAAAATTTTTTAAAATGACACAATGGCATTTTGTGATAAATGCCATGCTAGAGGTGTAGGTAAGATATTTAAGAGCATATGAGAAACTGTGGAGAATCTTTGAATCATTAGGATGTCAGTTCTGAGAGAAGAGTCCTTAAGGAGCAATAGGAGATAGCTAGATAAAGGTGGGAAGCAGAACCTTCCTGACAAAAGAGTAACATATAATAAGGACTCGCATTCAGAGGACAAGTATCATGGGTTATCTGGAACCCAGAATTTGAGTGGGTATGATGAGATACAAGGATGCCACAGTGCTGTGGGGGGTGGGGGTGGAGAAAGAAAGAAAAAAGACAGAGAGAGATAGCAGTGCCATATTTCTCATCTTGATCCTTCGCTCTTGCTAGAGAAACAAAATAATTGGTCTAATATAAGTTTTAAATTTTCAAATCAATGAAAATATATGTATTAGCAAGTGAGAGGCACTGTTTAGTTCAATGGATCTCAGCCTAGACAATTTTTTCCCCTAAAGTGCTTTTGACAATGGAATATTATAGAATAGAATGACAGAATTATAGAATGATTGTTAGGGAGAATGAAAAGAGCACTAAAGAATTCTCTTCCACAATGGATGATGATGATTTATATATTCATTCAATAATAACATATTAAGAACATAGTATATTCCCAGTACTAGGAATAAGAAAAGCAGGAAGGAAAACAATAACTCAAAAAAATGTTCATTTTAGAAGACAAAAGCCAAAAAGTAATTACTATATGGCTAGTGGATACTTTAACTTACCCAATATTTGTATCTTATTCCTCCATTCTAAATAGAACCCTGATTTTCATTTTTTCCTCATCCATTAAGTAATGACTCCTGGGCGCCTGGGTGGCTCAGTGGGTTAAGCCGCTACCTTCGGCTCAGGTCATGATCTCAGGGTCCTGGGATCGAGTCCCGCATCGGGCTCTCTGCTCAGCAGGGAGCCTGCTTCCTCCTCTCTCTCTCTGCCTGCCTCTCTGCCTACTTGTAATCTCTCTCTGTCAAATAGATAAATAAAATCTTAAAAAAAAATAAAAGTAATGACTCCTGATGTTCTGATTAGAGTAACCCAGTGCTTCTCGGTTGGGGGAGATTTGTCCCCATGGGACATTTGACAATATCTAGAGACATTGTTGATTGTAATGATTTTTATGGGATGGCATCTAATGACTACAGGACAAGAATGCTACTGAACATCCTACAATACATAGCACCCCCCACACAACAACAACAAATTATTTGAATCAAAATGTCAATAGTACTGAAGGTGAGAAACCCTGATGTAATAGTTAAGAGCATAATCTGTCTGGTTTTGAATTCAGCTCTACATATGCTGGCTAAGTGACCTAAACCCTGAACAAGTTTCTCTTTTTTAACAACTTTAGTAAAGTGTAATTAATATACGAAGAACTTCACATACTTACTGTGTACAATTTGATGAGTTTGAACACTTTCAAACACCCATAATACCAATACTCTAATTAAGGTTAGAGATGTAACCAACACCTCCTGGAGTCTCCTTATGTCCCTTTGTGTTTGTTCGATTTCGCTTTTGTGGCAGAAACACAATATGAAATCTACCCTCTGAACAAATTTCGAGGTGCATAATATTGTACTGTTAATTATAGCCTCTACGTTGTACAACAGGTCTCTAGAACTTCTTCATCTAATATTACTGAAACTTTATACCCATTGAATTTCTTAATGATATACTTAATATTTTATTGCTTTATTTTCCTCATCCCTAAAATTATAGTAATAGTTCCTATTTCACACAATAATTTTAAGTGACTGGCATACAAAGCACTCAATAAATATTAGCTAGTATTAAGTTCTTCAAGAATCAGGGAATGGGTCTATTTACAAAATGGTTCAAGGTTGTTTGAAGCATAATGTGCCCTTGACAAGTCAGGGTTTGTTTGTTTGTTTGTTTGCTTGTTTTTGGTTTGCTTGTTTGTTTTAATATTTTATTTAGTTACTTAGTTGACAGAGAGAGAGCACAAGCACGGGGAGTGGCAGGCAGAGGGTGAGGGAGAAGCAGGCTCCTGAGGAGCAAGGGAGCCCAATGCAGGACTTGATCCTAGGACTCTGGGATCATGACCAGAGCTGAAGGCAGAGGGTTAACTGACTGAGCTACCTAGGTACCTGACACTTAGTTTTCTTATTTGTTTCTCAAGGTCCTGGCCAGTATACTTGCTTATATTTGAAGTTTACATTTTGTTGTTTGTCCAATTTTTTTTCACTAGAATATACTGAGTATAGAAAAATCTACAATTTTTACTCATACACTAACTAAAGTTTGCAAGTACACTTGAACTAATTATTTTGGACATTTAAAATTGTGACTCTCTAGGGCTTGGCCAAACTATATCTTTCACATAGTAAGAAAAAAAAAGTTTGCTGATCATCCAAGATATCACTGGAGATATTCATATTTTTCAGGAGTTAAATTTTTCAACTTTTCAAAAAAACCTTGATATAAAATAATGTGCCAATTACAAATACTTCATCTATTGATCTATTAAAGCAAAATATCAAAGGACTTCTAGAATAAAAGCATAACTTCCTTCCTAATCTTTAATAATTCAACATTAAAAAGACATTTCCCTGTATTATACTTGAAATAGTAAATAGGAAATAGTAAATCTCTGCTTTACCTAACCAAGACTTTAACCAGAAAACAAACAGCTACATATGTGTGTGTGTGTGTGTGTGTGATTCTTTATTACCAATTTTTCAAAACAAATTTTAAAAGTTATCAAATGCAGACAGATGCTAAATAGTAACACTCATAATATCCTTACATGTATTCAGTATCTGGACATTAAAACTGTTATATTTTAAGTCATCCTTCAGAAACCATCAAAATTAGATTTAGAAAATATTAAGAGAGTTTACATATAAACATTTGTCTGAATATACTATTGTTTTCTGTGAGTATCATAATATTATCCAGAGAATTTAGTTTTAGAAATGATCTCAAATTACATTTAAAAATTTGGATTCAACTGTCAACACTGTCAGTAAATAAAAGTAATTGCATAAATATTCTTTTTGAAACAAGTTTCAAACTTCAAGAACCAAAAATTACAAAACAAAACTGTGTGCCACTTAATATTTTTAACACTCTGAAATAGAATAATCATTTTTTGAATTTTGAAATTATAATTAAAGATCTTCGTACACACAGACACATATAATGATGCATAACTATATAAACAATGCTGTAATAGCCATGCATTTTTAAAAGAATGGTTTTTTCCTTCTTTTTTCTCTTTTTTGGCTTTGCTTTTTTGTTCTTTTTTGTTATCTTCAAAACAGCACCATTCTGCACACTGCCTCTCTCAAGAACTTGTTAATCATGTAGTATGGACCCTTCTCTATTCTCTTCATGCTTAATCTTACAATAATAGGGATATGCTGTAAGTTTGGGCATGCATACACATACACATACAAAGGGTTTGGGGCCATTGGGTGCTTTAACACAAACTTGTATACTTCACTTTCCTGCATGTTGCTTTCTTCACCTGTGAGTACTTTCTAGTTAACTCTTTCAGACTACTGTTACTACATTTGTCTTGTTTAATGGGCCCATAATATAGTTGCACCATGAATATTCCCTAATTTACTTCACCTTTTCTTACACATGGTCATTCAATCTGTTTCCAGGTTTATTACTACCTACATACACAGATGCATATACTTGTATTTACCCGATACTGTTTTGTTTTCTACAACATAAAATCTCAGAAGGACTGTGAAAACTAATCCAGAATTATTTAAGAGAGGTGTCTGTGAATATAATGAAAGTATTTACGAGAATTATTGAGCTGTCCTATGGAGTAAGAATGCTACACAGCTTCAAATAGATCTTAAGTAACACACACCTCACTGTATTCACAAAACAAATAACAAATGTGAGAACAGTGAAGTTAATCTTGAGTCTCTCCTTTAAGAAACTAGAGAAAACTTTCATTTGTCTTGTCTGTCTGGGAACAGTTTTTCTGAGTCTTATGTTATCCACATTCTGCTGCTCCACTGTTCTGCTACTGGGGCATCGCTTTGGCTGTACCTCCACCCCCAGGATCATCTATACCAGTGCATTCTTTTTTTTTTTTTTAAAGGGAGGAAATTCTAGATAACTTTTTTTTTGAGATTTTATTTATTTATTTGACAGACAGAAATCACAAGTAGGCAGAGAGGCAGGCAGAGAGAGAGGGGGAGACAGGCTCCCCGCCGAGCAGAGTGCCCGATGTGGGGTTCGATCCCAGGACCCTGGGATCATGACCTGAGCCGAAGGCAGAGGCTTTAACCCACTGAGCCACCCAGGTGCCCCTGCACCAGTGCATTCTTACATTATTTACAGAAAATCTATGGCCTGTGTTTATACAACTGCCCAATGGTCCTGCTAGGCACCTTACCTCTAGGCTGACATTTTGCCTCCCCTTAATACGCTCAGCCAAGCATGGAGGCCAGTTACTTCAGCTGAAGAAATTCCATTGCCCCTTTCGCCTCCCTTCTGCTCCCCTTTCTGTGCCTCTCTTACTCATTGCCTCTATAGTCTTCTTTTGCTACTGTAAAGGGAGGTATTCTCTCCTGCCAGCTTTTTACACAAAAAGTACTTTTTTCCAGGCGGAGTCTGGACTGAATGATTTCTTGGTCAGACACAAACATGGGCTCATGCTTCCTGTGTACCCCCCATTACACAGGCCCCATAGCTGTTGAATGAATTTATGCTTACAAACTACATCAGCTTCACTTTCACACAATTTTTTAAGCTTTCTACCTCCTCCTGAAAAAAAAAAATAATAATAATTTTGCCTTTTTTTGAGTCGATTGGATAAGAGCAAATAATTATTTCCTGAATGAGCAAATGTTAAACAATTGTTTATTTACCTTTTCACATAACCTGTACCTGGGTTCTGTACTTAATAGAATAAACCTGTAATCTAGTAAATTAAGTGCCAAATCTGAATGTAGAATTCTTTGCTTTTATCAAACAATGTCACAAATGGACATAGGATTACATTTTCTTACATTGTGTGGACACTCAAAAAATGCATTTTAAAGTTCCATTAAATGCTGCGATTTCTTCCCAGCACTGTTTTAAAAAGACTGCAAGTGTGAGTGTGTGCATGTGTGTAATTGTATTGAAAGATACAGAAGACTTAATATTTATTTTTATTCATAGATTTCAACCTGTACAATTCCAGAACCAGGGCCTTTGTAAACTTTGAAATTAGACTAGTATTTAAGTAATTTCCTAAAAGTACTAAAATTGATTCATAGGTGTGATGTCTTTGAGAATCTCAGATTATTTTTTAAGGATGGCAGTTTTACTCATTATTTTATCCTTGTGCATAGGCCGATATTGAGCACATAATAAACATCCCTTGAATGTTGAGAGGAAATTAATGAATACCATGATTTTGAAGGCTTGGATTAGCCTCTGAAACCAATTAGAAGGAAATTTTAAAGACCAAGAAACAGAACTTGGCATCTTCTCTCTTACTCATCTGAAGGCAATACTAAAGAAAATAAGATATACTCTCTGAATTTGTCTTTCTTAGTGCTGAGATCAATTTCTTTCTTTAAATATCCAAGAGTCTGTCATTATTTGTTCTGTGGGCACACACAAAGGGGTGTTATGGCATCTACTGCTAACGCAAGTTAGAGATTGCTTAAAAGAGGCAATGTCCTCATGTTTTTTTTTAATGCTTTTAGAGCATACGTGCCAGGCACAAATGAAATTCAATCATAGTCCTGTTACCTTTGCAGAGGCGGGTTCAGTTGGCAGTTTTCTCTACCAGACCCATGAACTTTCAGATTAGTGGCAACTGGGGCAAAAATATTTCATGAGAATTTTACAAGGCTACATGATTATTTCTTTTTGTAGTATTTATAATTTTTAAGCTTTTTGATACTTTTATTTATAAATACCACTGTTTTCCCCCAAAAAGACATAAACAGAAACAAATTATTAGCTGTTCTGTAAGAACCAGAGGTTTGTATGATTACAAAGGAGAAATAGACCAGGAATGTCACAAACAAGTTTTGTATTCATTTATAAATTACATTTATAAAATAGATGTATTTCTAAAAAATAAATATATCAATAAAATTTTCTAAATCAAATCATATTTTAATGCTCTTAAGGTTCTTGTTATTAGAGGTTAGTCAGGAATGTTTTTATAGCACTGATTATTACTTCACTTATCTCCATTTATAGGTGGATGTATTTGTATACTAGATTTCATTAAAAAAGAAACATGCTTATACATTAAGTCTTGCACCCCCCAAGTAATATAATTGTTTTATGTATTATTTTTAGAAAATATAATCTCAGTATAATCAGATTAATTATATGTTGTTATGGCCTCATGATTTGATTATATTAACTTCCTTACAAATCCATAGTTTGAAGCCAACTACATTGTAAGATCTAAAAGTTGATGGACTATCATAATTCTAGATCTCATGTTGCATAGAATGATAAACTATACTTCGTAGGTGTTTATTTCATATTTGAGCTAAACTTTATTTTTCCTTCAGCAGCATGTCTGGTTCCTTCCCATGGCTTGGAAAAATAGTGACTCAACTCTCAGACTGAGGAGAGTAAGCTATCATACTCTAACAGTTCAGAAAAGAGGGAAGATCTGCTTGTAACCCTATCAAGGTCAAGAAAAACAATTCCTGCTTTTCTTTTAAAAATCTTGTTTGCTTTTTTTTTTTTTTATAAAAATCTTGTTTGCTTTTGATGAAGTCCCAAAAGTTCATCTTCGCTTCTGCACAGCAAAGGAAACAGTCAAGAAAACAAAGAGGCAACCCATGGAATGAGAGAAGATATTTGCAAATGACAGTACAGACAAAAGGTTGATATCCAAGATCTATAATGAACTTCTCAAACTCAAAACACACAAAACGGACAATCATATCAAAATGGGCAGAAGATATGGACAGACACTTCTCCAATAAAGACATACAAATGGCTATCAGACACATGAAAAAATGTTTATCATCACTAGCCATCAGGGAGTTTCAAATTAAAACTACATTGAGATATCACCTTACACCAGTTAGAATGGCCAAAATTAGCATGACAGGAAACAACATGTGTTGGAGAGGATGTGGAGAAAGGGGAACCCTCTTACACTGTTGGTGGGAATGCAAGTTGGTGCAGCCTCTTTGGAGAACAGTGTGGAGATTCCTCAAGAAATTAAAAATAGAACTTCCCTATCACCCTGCCATTGCACTCCTGGGTATTTACCCCAAAGATACAGATGTAGTGAAAAGAAGGGCCATCTGTACCCCAATGTTTATAGCAGCAATGGCCATGGTTGCCAAACTCTGGAAAGAACCAAGATGCCCTTCAACAGATGAATGAATGAGGAAGATGTTGTCCATATACACTATGGAGTATTATGCCTCCATCAGAAAGGATGAATACCCAACTTTTGTAGCAACATGGGACTAAAAGAGATTATGCTGAGTGAAATAAGTCAAGCAGAGAGAGTCAATTATCATATGGTTTCACTTATTTGTGGAGCATACAAAAAGCATGGAGGACATGGGGAGTTAGAGAGAAAGGGGTTGGGGTAAATTGGAAGGGGAGGTAAATCATGAGAGACTATGGACTCTGAAAAACAATCTGAGGGGTTTGAAGTGGCGGGGGGGTGGGAGGTTGGAGTACCAGGTGGTGGGTATTATAGAGGGCACGGATTGGATGGAGCACTGGGTGTAGTAAAAAAATAATGATACTGTTATGCTGAAAATAAATAAATGAAAAAAAATTTTTAAAAAGATACAGAAATGGTCAATAAATACATGAAAAAAAAATCTTGTTTGCAACAGTGAGGACAACAAGTTGAATATGTCCATTTTGGGGGATCTATTTATATTTGTGGAGAACCAGTATGACTTTGAGAG
Source organism: Mustela nivalis (assembly GCF_964662115.1). NCBI lineage: Eukaryota > Metazoa > Chordata > Mammalia > Carnivora > Mustelidae > Mustela > Mustela nivalis. The sequence continues at coordinate 38,639,943 of NC_139020.1, forward strand.
GTAAAATTTGATATATTCCATCTTCCTTAAAAATATATTATATTAAAAAACAAATAAAATACTGAAAAGTAATCACAATTATGTGAACTAAAAGGGTAAGAAGATTAAAAGAATAACCAGAGTCTGTATCCTTGAGAAAATTTACATTCTCTGTGATTTTTATGGTGATGTATGCTGTCATGTTTTGGAATACTTAGCTCATGTTTTAAACCTGATTAACCCCATAATATTATTGACCCCTTTGGCTTAACTCTATGAATAGAGCTAACAGATAAATCCATATTTCATATTAGAATGATCTCTGAGGGTTCATTGAAGCATTCATTTTTTTTTTTTTCCTGCTGTTAATGACAGGCAACTAAGAGCACAGATTTCTAGAAACATCTGCCATGAGGCAAAACTTTAGAACAGGGACCTAGAATCAACTTAGCAATTCTTTAGAATATTGGAATTGACCAGAATAGACTTTAAAATTGTGTCCAAACTTGAATTACAAAAGTAGTTCTAAAAATCATTCAAGGAAATTATTGAAGGAAGTAATTGAATGAAAGTTCAGAGAGAAGAAAGATATATTCTCTTTGATTGAAACAAGCAAGACTCTTTGTGCTATTTTTGAATAAATGAATGAAAAAAGGTGAATAAGCAAATGAAACAATATTTAGAATCAGATGTTTGAGAAACCAAAGAAATAACTCATGCTGTGATTTTGAAGAAACTTCTTAATAAAATTAATGAGTTTTCTTATCATAACTTTAAAAATCTAAGATGACAAAAATAAATGTTCAATGTGTCTTTAAAGAAAATGGAAGTATGTAAGGTTAAACGCCACAAGAGTATGAGATATTGAAATATAATGAGTTAGAGCTTTGCTAGATTTCTTGGTATCCTCAAAGGACAGTGCTATTCCTAATGATGATCCCCTTCCTTTAAATTAAAACTCCTCTGCAATGGAGGCAAATTGTTTTCAGTGAAGATAAAGAAATCCTTTTAAAGTAGTAAATTTGGGGGAACCAGAGTGGCTCAGTAGGTTAAAACCTCTGCCTTCGGTTCAGGTCATGATCCCAGGGTCCTAGGATTGAGCTCCGCATCGGGCTCTCTGTTCAACAGGGAGCCTGCTTCCCCCTCTCTCTGCCTACCTTTCTGCCTACTTGTGATCTCTGTCTGCAAATAAATAAATAAAATATTTCTAAAAATAAATAAATAAATAATAAAGTAGTAGATTTCTTTTCTATAATACAGTATTCAACAAGCAACCTCTTGATCTTCACTTATCTGAATAAATCTTTCACTTGGGAGGGACAATGGTGAGCAGATGCCAAGTTCTCCTACCCAGCTGTAAATAATTAGCATTCTGGCTTATAAGTCAATCTCTTTTAAGTATGATCACCAAGAATGAGAGACTGATCACACTTGGATGTACCAACAAAGTGAGCAGCTGAATCAGGAACCCGGGTCATGGTGAATCTGTGATGGTGTTAACTCCCCAGCAAGTCCTGGCCTGAAAAATCAGCTGATTTGAGACATCACATTATTATCTGGAGGTCCAGAGAGCCTGCAAATTTCAAAGCCATGGCCTGGATTATAGAATGGTATCGAAACCTGTGCCACACTGTGGATGTATGGAGCTAGTAGACTACAAAATTTTAAAGCCCACAGCTTAATGAGCAAAGTAGAGATTGGAGGGAATGCATAAATGAGCACAGATAAATATCCATGGATTGCTTCAAATGACAGATTATTAAAAGCTTTTAGAGAGATTTAGTGAAGATGATGGCATAGAAAGACCCTGAGCTTACTTCATTCCACGAACACAAATCTACAGTGACATGTCAAACAATCCCCTCTCAAAAGAATCTGAAAGCTAGCTGAAGAGCTCCTCTGCAACAAAAGGGAAATGGGCCACACTGAGACAGGTAGAAAGGGCAGAGACATGCTCTTGCAAAAATCTCACTCCCCACAGTGGGGAAGGATCTCATATTGTGGCGCTTGTCCCTGAGAAGCAAAGCATTTGTGTCCCACATCAGGCATCCCAATCCTTGGAACTGCACCAGAGAGATGAACTTCCAAAGTATCTGGAATTAAAAAGCTATGAGGCTTACTTCCAGGAGAACCACAGGGCACAGGGAATCCAAAATTTGTTCTTAATGGGCATACACAAAGACCCACACACCCTGGGATTCAGTACAAAAGCAACAGTTTGAAAAATGCCTAAAACATAGGCTAAGGCATTTGTTTTCTTAATGTGTCTGCTGAAGAGGTAGGAATCTCTTGGGACTGTCTCTGGGGCTGGAGGCAATAGTGGGCACCATTTTTTGCATTCTCCCCAGCTTTCTTGGTGCCAGTGCTGGAGGATGCCATTTTTTGCACCACCCCTGACAACTAGCCTTAGTGGAAGTCTACCCCCACGCACCACAGCTGCAGCCTACACCCTCACCCCAGGCAGCAAGCACCTGCAACCCACACAGGGCATGATCTATTAGCACCTGGCTATTGTGGGCCAGAGAGGATTGTGTTTCTAGAGTTCAAGGGTCTAAAAATAAACACGGAGAGAGTCATTGGCAGGTTACTGTCAGGGCACTACACAAACATTAGAGTGAAACATACCCCCAATCTTCATGTGAAAAAGGCCTATTTTCCTGTCCTGGAGTTTCAGACTGAGGGACAGCCCTAAAGTCAGCCACACATCCAGACACTAGTGAGGCACCTCTGGACCAGAGAATGTGGGCAGGGAGTCACCATATTAGTGCCTTCCCTCAGTCTCTCTGCAGTTTGCTGATACTTTCCAGAAAGGGGCTAATACACACAACAAAAGTCACAATTTTTGCAAGTGTCACCCAAGGGACATTTCCAGATCTCTTGGTCTGGAAGTTAGAAGAGCTTAAAACTACTGCCTGAGGGTCCTGCTTACAATTAACCTGAAGCTAGACACTGTCTGAGATTCTTTCCTTCAGAACAATGATAGCACTTGGCATACTCTCAACAATTGAGACCTAACAAGAATAGATCAGACTACTTTGAAAATCACAAAGGGCCAAGAAACAGCAAAATCCAGGGAAAGGTTGAACAGTAAGTTTGGAAGATAAGGAAGGTATTATATAATAATATATACACACACAATGAACTACTACTCAGCCATAAAAAAGAATGAGACCTTGTCATTTGCAACAACATGGATATTAAGGGTATTACGCTAAGTGAAATAAGTCAGGCAGAAAAAGATAAATCATGAATGATTTCACTCATATGTACAAACAAAACAAATAAACAAAACAAAAACTCAAAGATACAAAGATGGGTCCAGAGGGGAATAGAGTTAGGGGGACAGGCAAAATAGGTGAAGGAATTCAATTTCAAGGTGATGGGAGGTAACTAGACTTATGGCAGTGATCTCTTTGTAGTATATACAAATATCAAATTATAATGCTGTATACCTAAAACTTATTTCATATTATATGCCAATTTACCTCAATTAAAAAAGAAAAAGGCTATGAATGCCTGTGGGATGGATAACTTGTGTAAAGAAAGAAAAGCAGGACATTGAGCACTGAGTAATAAAGAAAGCTGGTTTGATTTTAACATAATTCTAAATATCTAAAGTTGATATTTTTTTTTCTTCTCAATTCCCTGATTAAGGCAATTTACAAAGTCATTTTGAATGCCCTAGTACATTCAGTTAGATTTTTAAGTGCAACATTTTCTATTTTAAAAGATTCTGAGGGCACCTGGATGGCTTAGTTGGTTAAGTGTCTGCATTCAGCTCTGATCATGATCCCAGTCGCATCAAGCCCCACATGGGGTTTTCTATTTAACTGGGAGACTGCTTCTTCCTCTCCCTACCCGCCCTTCCATCTGCTTGTGCTCTCGCTCTCTCTCAAACAAATAAATAAAATATTTAAAATAAGTAAATAATAAAAGAATTCTGTACCTAGGCTTTCCATTCTGATCATAGAAAACAAGCAAGCAGGGGCGTCTGGGCGGCTCAGTGGGTTAAAGTCTCTGCCTTCAACTCAGGTCATGATCCCAGGGTTGTGGAATCGAGTCCCACATCATGCTCTCTGCTCTGCAGGGAGCTTGCTTCCTTCTCTCTTTCTGTCTGCCTCTCTGCCTACTTGTGATATCTCTCTCTCTGTCAAATAGATAAATAAAATCTTAAAAAAAAATAAAACAAGCAAGTTATTCTTTTTAACAAAGATGATGAGAAAGTTATTGATATGATATCTCTCCTGTCAGTTCTTAACAGTGTTTACATAAAACAAAACAGAATGCTTTATTGTGGGTTGCAAAATCTAATTATGAGTGTGACTCCATAGTTCTATTAGAAAAGTATAGATTTGGTTTCCAAGTTAAAGTCACGTTAAGAGTGACATCGTTCATGTTTACTGATACTTAGACACAAAGTTAATCTAGAGAAGACACTATAAATTTCACACCTCATGTAAATAATATGTTAACAGTTCAGAAGTGTTCGGAAATGATCATTTAATGCTATTGGACTATATATTTTGAACTTCAAACAGGCTACTACTTTAACCAAAAAATATGACACTGTTTTGAAACAATTCAACAATAACTTTTAAGAATGATTATCTTTCTATTTTAACTATTTAGAGCATATGGTTCAAAGCCATAGTGATATAACAAGAAAGTTCTTGGTCTTCTCCAAGCACAGGTCTAGCATAAAGTAGGTACTAAATTAGTGTTTGTTGAGTCAATAGATATGCCGTATTTGAATTTTGATTTGACCAGTTTGTGGCTCTATGTGACTTTGGGAATCATGATACTCTATAGGAGCCACCATTTTTCCATCTGACAGTTTTCACACTACATGGAAAGAATAAATAAACTTACTACATTAAACTACTTTGAAAACTATGAAATTATGTATCTATATATTTGAATATTTTCAAAATGCTATCTTTAAATATTTGCATACATTTTAGAATATACCTAAAAATAACTACCTATTTTGAAAAAAAATAGAACCACAGAGGTTCTATGATTTTTATTTGTCATCCTGTTGACATCACAGGAGATTGGTAGGATTCAAACACTTAGGGTCTCCCTGCTTCATGTACTTCTCTTCAAAGCTTCTTCCTTACCTGAAGTGAGCAATGAATTTTTTTTTTTTTTAGAAAATTTGTACAGTGTCTTTTATACTAAATATAGCAGACATCTAGCTGCATTCTATGTACAAAAGCAGTGACAAGTATGTTGTATAGAGCTAAAAGTTCACCCCCTGGGTTGAAATCTGTGCTCTTTGTCTTATCATAATAGTCTAAATTGTCATGCAAGTAGTTGGTATGTGGACCTAAGGAGGGAAGATTTTCAGAAATAGGACACCTCTTGAGGATACAAAAATCTGTTTTTCATTCTTTGGTAGTGGGGGTAAATGGAAGCTGGTATATGCTCGGAATTATCACAATGTGAGAAGATGACACAGCCGCTACAGGAAAAAGCTTTGGTTGTGATTTATTATTTAACACATTTGATATGGTTGAAGAGTCAGACACAGTTACATGAGTAGAAAATAAAATAAACCTATGGAGCCAAGAATGTGAAATCTAAACTAGGTCAGAGCATGGAGCCTGGCCCGGATGTGTGAGAGGGTAAGACCCAGGAGATCAGCCCACCTCAGAGGCTGGGCTGAAGTTGTGTCTACAGGTGCAGTCCAATGGTCCCAGAGGTACTAAAAGGGGAAGTTCCAGAACACTGGTTACCAACGGAAGTGACATTTTCATTACATAGAAAGCCCTGTGGTGTTCAGTAAAGGTTTGGACAGGGTAAGTTTAAAGGTCCTTTCACATCTATAAAGTCCATATTAACAATAAATAATCTCTCCTAATATTGTTTCTCCAAGACACAGCTTGTATCTGGAAGGTCTTTCAAGTAGAGCTTCTATGATCAGATTCGTACACTATGTCTGCATACGTATCAATCCTGTCAGTCTCTAGCATTGAACCAGGGGGAAAGCACAGCCTCCTATCTGAGCTTTCATGTATCCCATCTACTCATAAGAGATGCACGTTTCCATGGCAGAAATGCCACCCCAAGTGTCAGGTCTCATCAAGACTGATCCAATAGAAGGACATGCACAAAGTGGATGGTCTCACATCTCTGAAGTGGTGCTGCTGCTCTAGCCACAGAAGGCTGATTTTTAAATTTCAAAATGTGGGTATCTCACACAATAGGACATTGTTTATTTCTATCTGTCTTTCTCACTCTTTTCCTGAAGTTTTTCACTAGGCCATGAAATAAAAGGATTGTGCCTAATGTCCTATATTAGTTTCCTGGGGCTGTTGTACCAAGACATCAAAAACCAAGTGACCTTAAACAACAAAAATTTATTGCTTTACAGTCCTAGAGGCAAGAGGTCTGAAATCAAGGTATCAGTGGAGCCTTGCTTCCTCTAACAGCCTAGGGGAACATCCTTCCTTGTCTCTTCTGGCTTCTGATGTTTGGAATAATCCTTGGCATTCGTTGGCTTATAAATGCATCTCTCCAGTCACAGGGCTGTCTGCTCCCTGTGTGTCTCCCTATCATCTCTCCTGTGTGGATGTTTGTCTGTGACCAAATTTCTCCTTTCTATGAGGACTCCAGCAATACTGGATTGGAGCTTATCCTATTGACCTAATTTAACTTGAGCTTTACCTCTCTAAAGATCCTATTTCCAAGTAAGGTCACATTCTGAGGTGCTGGGGCTTAGGACTCTAATATATCCGTTGGGGGGGGACACTAATCAACCTAAAAGAGCCCTCCATGCAATTTGTGTACTTCTATGGTCATATGCTATTTTTGCACACTGGTATCTCACTTTGTGGGTGCTTTTCACAAGATTCCAATGTGGTAAAGTAACTGTGATTGAGTTTAGGAAACTTCTGCCTGAGGATTTACAATTCCATGGGTAAAGACTGACTTACAGGACAGAAACACATTTTTTTTCCCTCTCTCATTTGGCTTGTGAAGGTCCAGAACACAGTTTGTATTTTTTCAGGGTGCTATGCTACCAACATACAAGTCAGTAAAAATAATGTTTAAGTCACAAGATATAGCAAAATGAAGGAGGAGACAGACTATGAATAAGGTTTGTTCAAGGAGTACTTCTGTCATTCTGTTCTTACCGTGTTGCTACTCAGACAAAATTTCTCTTTTTGCATCAATTTGGCACCTTTGCTCAAAAAGGAAGTCTGACCTGACTTTTAAAGTTACTATGAAGAGAACTTTGTTTTATGTTATACAAAAATGGCTCTAATATTAAAAGATTAATCCCTTTTGCCTCTAAACATATGATTAACCATAAATTATCACACTAGACCTGATCACATCTTTCAAAAGCCTATTAAAAAACAAATTAACCTTTTCTCTCTAGTCTGAACTCCCTTGTTAATATGAAAATCAGGAGCAATTCAGGACTCTCAGCTTTTGTTATCCCAACCATATTCCTTTGTGTTTTTCAAGTTGAGTTGTGACTGGAGACTGAGTCATACCAGCTTAATTAATTTAGTTAAGAACCAATTAAAAGCAGTATTTTGTGCATGAGAAACCTTGTCTGAAGTGTTTTGAATTTCATCAGGAGTTTGCTCATTACCCAGGCTTCCATATAGATAGCTGTGCCATGGGGTTGTGGGGGAAGGCGGTGGACACACTTCCATACTGTGTTAGACTTCCTTTAATTCATACTCATAAGTGAGTTTTCAATTCTAAAGCAGGTACAATTTATATTTACACTCATAAACAAATTGCACACATCAAAAATTATTACCAAATTTTTTATTGTGATAATAATGTAGCAAGGTTTATGAGAAACTAACTCATATATTTTCTTCCTCCAGTAGACTAAATGATCTAAACATGCCCTGTAAGAAGATTAAAGGGAGATGTATTCTTTCTGTATCCTTCCCACCTCATTAATTTGCAGAGGAACAATGTGACATAGTATATTTTTAAAGTAATGTGGTTTAAGAATAGTGAAGTTTAAAGCAGTCTGATCTTCAGATTTTTGCCCTATGGAAGCAGATGTGTAGACAAAGCACTAACACATGAATCTTTTTAGAAGTTCTGTAGGTCTCTGTGTATTATTTGTACCTATTTTTGAGGCAAATCCAGCAAACAAAAGCTGTGTATTTGGAAAGAGTGGGAAAAGTTTTGGACAGTGAAGTGGCTGATTTAATGCAGGAGTCAGAAAATGTTTTCCAAAAGGGACTGACAGTAAAAGTATTTTAGGCTTGGTGGACCAGATGTCTCTGTATTTGTTCTCTGTTATAACTAATCAACTCTACACTTGTAGCATGAAAACAGCCTTTGGTAATATGTAAACTAATGGACATGGCAATGTTCCAATAAAACTTCATTTACAAAAACAGAAGCAAGACTGAATTGGACCTGAGGGTCATGGTTTTCCAACCCTTAATGTAGGATATAGTAATGGCACGGACCCTTAATGGGTGGAAAAGAGTCTCCTCTTGCTAGTGTTCAGTTTCCTCATTCTAAAATGAGGTTAGACTAAGGAAGTCAGAAGGACTCTCCAGCTTTGCATTTCTAGGTTCACATAGAGAAATGGTCTCTAGAGATACTTCCAAGCATAGCTCTAGGGTTAGGAAGCTGATTCTCCAGTGTCCTCTTTGCCAGGATGGAGGGGTGGGAGGGGGTATGGAGAGGGGAAGTTCTCAATAAGAGAAAATATAAAGAAACTTCTTTGTGTTCTTTGTGTATGGGTGTTATCGAGATTAAACATGAGAAGTGAAAATGGTTATGCCTTTAATACTTTGAGTTCTTTATTCTCTAGAGGCCATAGCTCTGCTTAGGATAAAAGGTAGATATAACTATTTAGAAAGATTTCAAAAACACTTGCTTTGGAGTTAGTTAGCTGTGGACCTTTCAAACTTGCAGATGACAATCTCAGTATTAGAGGTTTCAGGGCTGGTAGACCACAGGCTAAAAAGTGGCTTTCGGAAACTTTTTTTTTTTTTTTTTTTTTTTTTTTGAAAGGGTAAACGTCACTGGGAAAATTCTCTTTGTTCGAACACCTCATTACCCAGCAATGCAGAATAAATGGGGCATTGCTCTCTATTGATTTGCCACCACAGCCTCTGTAACTAAACATGACCTGAGGCAGTTCTCCAAACAAGAGGTTCTCTGTTTAATTGTTGCTTGAATAATTTTTCATTATCATTACTCTGGGAATAGAATTTCTATTTTTACTTGGTGTTACTTTAAGTGTACCCTTTGTGTAGTGTATTTTCCAGCATATTAGAATCAGTCACCTATTACAAGAATATCATCAAATGTACACACTGAGAGTAATTCCACCGCAGTGTTCTCAGAACTATAAATACACAAATAATCAGCCCTCATTACTTATTTCCACTGGGTTAAGGTAAGTGCATGTATAAATTTCACATGTTTAGACTGTATTCACCTTTATTTTGAACCCCATTCTTAATGAAGCCCCTGTCATAGCTCAGAGGAACAAGAATTCTATATATTTTATCTACAGGTCTCCACATGAGCTGGAACTGTTCTCAATGAAATTATTCAAATAATGGCTCAAGTGGAGTCCATTTGCAGAACTTTTCCTACCTTGGGCTTTCCTTTTTCTTTTTCTTTTTTTTCCCTTAAATCATTTCGAGGGATACAGCAGAGTTAGTTATGTAATTTGATCTATCTCTTTATATTTGTCAAAAGCAGCATATGTAAAAACAAATTAAAATGTAGTTACTAGATACTTAACCAGACCAGTAAATACTGAGTATTCACGGTATCTTGAGTTTTCACAATAAGGAAGAGATACAGAGAATAACTGAATTACATGGCTACTCTATGGTTTGTTTTTTGGATTAGGTTAATGTGACTCAATTATGTAAGTCACAGGGTTTGGTTCACCTCCCAAGCCCTCAAATATTATAAAATTTGATATCATTGCCACTTTATCAGATAAATGTCTCTGGCCAAATCTAGATCCTTGTTCTAGCAGAAATTTTTCTTTAATTTTTTCTTTAATTGATTTATTTAATTTATCTTGCTAATACCTTCGGCTTATGACTGCTATCTCTGGTAATACTTGAAAAAGTGAGATGGTTTATAGGTATCTACTCAGCTACTTGTTTCATTTACACTGTCCAAGGCTTGACTCCCATAACCTTAAAACCCTAGGTAGCTGAGTGGTTAAGTGTCTGGTTTCAGCCCAGGTCATGATCTCAAGGTCCTGGGATCAAGCCCCGCATTGGGCTCTCTGCTGGGCGGGAAGCCTGCTTCTCCCTCTCCCACTCTCCCTGCATTTATTCCCTCTCTCACTGTGTCTCTCTCTGTCAAATAAACAAAATCTAAAAAACAAAAACAAAAACAAAAAAAACTTCTGGTTTTTACTAAAGTCTCAGATGTAGGACAAATATAGGCAAATTTATAAATTTTGAAATCATGGTAAAATATTGTATCTCTGTAAAGAATGTCAAGTTATTTGAAAGTTATTTAAGAGAGCCTAAAATTCTTCAAATTGTTCAGTCCATTTTAATTTTATAAGAATTCTTTAAAGATTGTAAATTTCTCTTGAATATCCTATTAGATGGAGAGGGTACTGTTAAAGTAAAAATAGATGAGAGATAGATGAGAATTACAGTAAAAATTGAATCAAGCTAGCAAGGGGAAAGTAAAACAGTAAAAGTAGAGTGAGGAAAGCCTCACCAATTTTTTGTTAAGGAATGTCCTTAATATTGTCCATGAAAGCAAATTTACTTCAATTCACAAATCTATTCATTCTTCCTCAGCTTCATAAAAAGTAGTGACTTTGGCCTGATTATATAATTACATCATATAATAATTGTTTTGTATTTTGATATACCTGTAAATAAACCACCTTCACACCCCCAGAGATTTTAATAATCCAATATTTGAAAGAAGGAGAGAGAATAAAACAAAGGGAACAAGTGATTCAAAATTCTTATCTTCTAGACATCTCTAATTTTATACTGTTTTAGTGTGTGTATGTGCTTGTGTGTGTGTGTTAATCTTTCACAGCTTTTAGCTGGTAATCTATCTGGCACTCTGACTGAATTGACCAAAAACTGTACACAACCATAAATGGAGAGGATGAAAGGCAAAGTGAGATTTACAGCCTTGATCTTGAAGATAAAACCAAGGAGGCTGAGAAAAAATATTGTCTGTTAGAAAAGGAATTATTTCTTTTGGAGTATATCCTTTATAAGAGGTATTTTTATTCTCTCTATTAAAATTGTTCATCACCAATGCTCTTTGGGATTATATCACCCAGAAAAAACAATGCTCGCGGCAAAGGTTGAAGATTTTCTTAACAAGAAAAAAGCACTATGAGATTTTCAAAGGAAATACAGAATGTTTCTCTAATAAACACATTAATAACTTGCAAATGTGTTGTCACATTTAGGGCAATAATTTATAGTACATTTCTCCCTACGTATAAGATTTTCTGCATTAATTTAAGGAAAATGTAAAGAAGAAATAAAGCAAAATTACTTGAAAACAGTTTTAAACTTAAAACTTAGTTGATTCAGTTCTTATACTGACTACATGTTGACAGTTTTTCATAAACTATTCAGTTACTTTGCACATATGCATATATCTTAATTCAGCTTTTTGAATTATTTTATATCCCTTTTTTAACCTTTTCATTGTTATATGGTTTATCACCCAATTCCATTGTAAATTTGCATAATAAAAACTTGCTTATAAGCAATTCAGAGTATCTTACATGTTGACACATATCACCATACTATAGAGTAAATAACTCAATTCTAATACGATAAAGTAAAAATAAATTAAAATTAATAATAATCATCAGCGCTAGAAGGATTGCTGCTGCTGCTATGACTACTTCGTTATTTTTCGAAGGCATTTAAAATACTGTGTGTGAAGTACACATTAGGAGAATTTTGGTTGCAAGAGTCAAAAACCAAAGACAAGCAGGATCAAGAGCAAGTGATGTATACTGAAAGGATAACAGTATGGAAAGGATTACTAATGGTTGTTTAGAGTTTCAACTCTGCCATTTACTTTCTGTATGACTTCAGACAAGTTAACAAACACTCTGTGTGCCAATTTCTTCATGTGTAAAATGGAAATAATAGTATCACCTATCTCATAAAGTTTTTGTGACCATTAACTGACCTTGTTTTTCAAAAGATACAGAACAGAGCTTAGATGTTTAGTGCTATATGATTGTTTATAATAAGTTCTTGAGCTATTCTTGTTCTTGTTAGGGCATTTCTAAAAATCAAGAGGGGAAGTATGCAGCTGGTCTTCCAGAAAGAAAGCAGGGTCAGGAGTGATACAGGAGGATCAGGGGTGAACAGAGCGCGGTCTCCTACTTTCTGTCTCTCTGCACATCTATTTTAATCTAGCAGATGTTATTATTCCCATTTTACCACTGGGAAACTTGAAACTTAAGAGAAGCTTAATACCTTTCCAAAGTCACCCACTAAGTGCTACAGATGGGATTTGAAGTCCTGGTTGTGTAACTCCAAATCCTTGTTACTAAAAACTACACTAGACACATCAATCAAAATTTCTTAAAGTTTCAAGTAATATCAAATGAGGATTTGTGTACTTTTTCCATTAGTTAATATTTAATAAATTGTTAAGTACTTACAAAGGATATGATCAGATCTTCATTAGTAGGACGTTCAATTTAGTTAGGTTTGCAGGAAGGAGATGGATTTGTATCACTGCATGAATTCATATTCTATCTCTTGGTGTCTTTGATGCCAGTGGTCTTTGCTGTAACAACATAGTCATCCCATTATCTAAAATAATGAAGGAAACGTGGCTTTTAAGGATAAAACACACATTGTACACCATATTAAAACCATGTTATCTACCCTTAATCTAAGGAAGTTAGGATATAGGAAGATGACAAATTGGCTAAGAAGATGAGAGAAATACCTAACTTTATGACCAAAGGATCCTTGGCACTTTCGACAAAGGACAAAGAAGAATCAAAACATTATGAAGAAAAAAATTAAGTGATCTGTCAGAGTTATAGAGAAAAACAAATAACAAAACCCATCATTTTAGAAGGTCTTTGGAGTGGATCTGGGTCCAAAAATTTTTAATTTTAGTCTTAGAGAAATATTAGAAGATTAAGTAAAGTAGAACCTTATAGAGAAAGATATATGGATTTCTCAATACTCAATACTAAACCATTAAAGAACTTGGAATCAGCTCACTAATTCAAAAGTGACTTTGGAAACCCACAAAGGGGAAGGAAAAAGGGAGCAAAAAAATAATTCTTTTTAACATGGGCTAGGTAAAGAGGTATAAAGATCTCTTCATATTCAGTTTTCCCTCCAAGACCTCCTACAGCAGTCATGATTGTAATCAATATTATTCAACTGTTGGTTAGTTGCAAATCAGTTGCTGTAGTGATTATATACCAGGATCCTGTTCTAATTCAAATTTTGTTAAACTGGTTGAGTCAACTGAAGTTGATAGACTTACTTTTTTGGTCAAAAGAATTTGAAGAAAGTACAACTAAATGAAAAGGAAAGCTAAAAGTGCATCACAAAAGAGGATGGCAGAAAATAAAAAATTTAGCAGTTGGAAAATGGACATCACTTGCTCATTTTATTTAATAAAACATTATAATTCAAAAGTCCAACTATAAAATTTGTTATAGTTGGCCTATGTTATTACTGTAATATTTTGTTGTTATAGCTGTAGACAATATTTGAAAATATTAATTGATTTGTTGGAAATAGTTACCAAATATAGAGTGATAAAATCTATCCTTTTAAAATAAAATTTATTAGATTTTTATTAAAAGAATAAATATATTTTCTGGATATTTGGAAAATATAGACATGTAATGCTTTAACATTAATTTAAACACCAAACAAGGGAAGCAAAGAGAAAAAGCCATTACCATCTTAAAGACTATCAATAAAATATATATCAGTAATTTATGACACAAATTTGCTGTCTTATCATCAGGTAAGAAGCCTTAGGCAATTTATTATATTAAAATTAAAAGTTGCTTATTACATATTAAAATGCCAATTTGGGAGATACTTACCTGTTATTTAAAGTGCAAATAGCATATCTTCTGATCGTTTTAAGATTTTTAGCTTTGTGTTATAATATTTAATATTTTAAAATATTAAATTTAATATTTTCAAATAGTCAACACATTTGACATTATGGTTATTTTAAATGTTTCTCTAAAATGTAAATCAATTTTGGGACGCCTGGGTGGCTCAGTTGGTTAAGCAGCTGCCTTCGGCTCAGGTCATGATCCCAGCGTCCTGGGATCGAGTCCCACATCGGGCTCCTTGCTCCGCAGGGAGCCTGCTTCTCCCTCTGATTCTGCCTTCCACTCTGTCTGCCTATGCTCGCTCTCGCTCGCTCTCTCTCTGACAAATAAATAAATAAAATCTTAAAAAAAAAATGTAAATCAATTTAGACTTTGTAATCCAAAGAGACAATGAGACTTTAAAATTTTATCAGTAATCTTAACATAGTTTTTTATTGCTAATTTGGTTCTGATATATTAAACTACATAATATTTCTATATTTTCTTAAGATGCATTTCCAATGTGTTTTTTAAAATATTTTAAAGTAAGCCCTAGTGGAATATAACAAATGAAAAATATTTATTTAAGAAAATCTTCTAAGTCTTTATGAGAACTACAAAAGTCTGCATTGTTTCGAACAAATCCTACACTCTCCAGCCTCCCAGCTCAACAAAACAGAAACTCCAGTTGGTATAGCCAAGAACACAGGGCTCTCTCTCCTCCCTGCTCCCAGTCAGAGGACAAATCTCCTAAGATAGGCCGGGCATCAGCAATTCTCACCTTCCCCCAGCTACCTGTTAATGAAGCTAAGTTCTCTGCCACTATAGCTGAGGGTTAGGGCTCCCTTCATCCACACAGCCCTTACTTGTAGTTAAGCACTACTTTGACAACAGCACTGCCAAGAACAGTGGAGTCCTGAAAGCCCTTGCCCTGACTAGTGGGATAAGGGTGACACACTGGGAGAGGCAAACAGAGACCGGGCGCTGCTGCCCCACCCATCTACCAAGTGCTCCTGAAGTGGGATGTCACTCAGAGAAAAAGTATACCATGGTTCTCATGACCAGCATCAAGGCAATGGGTCAGAAATTTTGCTCCGGGAGGAAAAGCAAACTGTAGAAGAGAACCCCAATCCTTCCCCAAAGAAAGTGGACTTAATTTACAATAGTACACGGAAAAGATCAACCCTAAGGACACTCTCAAAAACAGTGAAAGTTGTAGTGAAAAGCAACCAAAGGAGATTGATCAGCTGTAGGCCTATGAGTCTGTGGAAAGAAAGAATAAAAGAGATGGATGAGAAGAGCCTTCTTGGGGTCAGATAAATCGGAACCACTGACCTCAGAAACTATCCCTTCAAAACCTGGATCAGTCTCTGAATCAATTTGTGCCTAAAGGCATTGTTGAAAATAATAGAACAATCAACCAGCAAATCTTGGGTTTAACTGTTGGGTATGGTCAGGCGGAGGGAGCTCTGAGACAAAACCAGCCCAGTGAGGTAGGGTAGAGTGGAGGTCAGAACACAAGGTTGCTGCAGTATCCGTTGATTCTCATCATTCATCGTAGTTATATTTCACAAAGTCACTGCAAACACTGTACTGGTGAATATGGAACCTTTTGCTCATAGGGGAAATACAGGGCTAAATTCCTGCACTTTCAGGCTCTTGTCACAACATTTTTGTCAATGCATCAATTCACAAACTTATCATACATGTGTTTCTGTTTAAAGACCCTTTATAATATATATATATATATATATATATATATATACGTGTGTGTGTGTGTGTGTGTGTGTATTTAATATCTATTTTTGATTCATAAACATTGAACTCACAACCAACATGCCTGACCAGAGCTTATCTAACACATGTATTTTCTCCGTAAGATGCATCACAGCCTCCTTCAGCACTACGCTTGCAGCCATTTTAAGAGCAAAAATCACCAGCACAAAGCACAATAACAGCTCTAAATAGATTCTGAGAAGGACACTTGTTTATAATATGAGAGTGGAAACAGTGAAGGAAGAGCATCAATCACCTTGCTCAACCTCAATTGGGAACACGCACATTGGGTGACTCAAATTTTTCACTGCCCTGTGTATATCCATGAGGGATCACAAAAGCACAGTGAATATTGATTTTAGGTTGCAATAAATTTTAGTGAAAAGATAAATTCACAAATACTGAATCTGTGAATAATGAGGATCGACCATATCATCTAAAATGCCCATTTTCCAACAACAAAACAATTGTAAGACATACAAAGAAACAAGAAAGTATGTCCCATACACCAGAAAAAAAGCAGGCACTAGAAACTGCCTGTGGAAGCAAACAGATGCCACATTTAAAATACAAAGCCCTGTAAGCCACTAAAAGTATGTTCAAAGAGCTAAAAGAAACCATGACTGAACAAGCAAAGGAAGTTGTGACAGCAATGTCCATTAGTACTGGGTTGTAACTGAGCTGAAGATAAATACATGTCTGGATAGTTTCATTTTGTTTGCTAAGAATAAGTTATGTTTTAATTTGTAGAGCAGATCACTGAAAAACCATTCATTGACATGAATTTATTCCAAACAATATATGATCTAATTATATAACATATGTGAATGATGATTTTTTTCATTAAGCCTAATGAAATAAAGTGAAATAATTCACAATGTTGTAAGAATGCATCACTATGCACATTAATATAGCATGAATAAAATGTTGAAATGGAGCCTGTTTTCGTCTGTTCAGGCTGTCCTAACAAAAATATCCTAGACAGGGGTGGCTTACACAATAGACATTTATTTCTGACTATTCTGGAGGCTGAGAATTCTAAGATAGAGGTACCAGCAGCTTAGTTTCTTAGTAAAAACATCCTTCCTGGTTTGCAGAGGGACACCTTGCTGTATCCTCATATATTGGAGAGAAAGAAATCATCTTTCCAGTTAGTAACTCTGCCAATAAATCCAGAAAGGTCCACCCTCCTGACCTAATCATGTCCTAAAGTTCCCACTCACTAACACCATTAGGACTTCCAAATATAAATCCAGTTGGAGGAGAGACACAAATGTTCAGTCCTTAGCAGAGACTATCAAACATCCTGTAGAACCAAGGAAAAGAATTATGATGACCACTTAGATGACAACCCTTCTAGTCTAGAAACGGCACACATGTACACACACAGACGGAGAGGGTCTTAGTTCCTACTTCATTCCAAAAATATTGCTTAGCTTTAAAGTTGCTAATGAGAAAGAGATTATCTGTTTTCATGGAGCTTTTAGTTGCCAGGAAGATAACCATGAAGTAAGTAATGAGTGTGACACATGTTAGGAATCCTGCAGGGAAAAACAAAAAAAAAATCCATTAAAAAAAAAAAGAACAAAAATAATTGAATTAAAATTTTAAAAAGTTAAAAGAAAGAAAGAGAAAGGAAAATACTGGTATAAAGGCTTCATCATGTCCCACTAAATAACAATTTATCACACTCAGATACAAAATATGCATCTTTTTTTTTTTTTTAATTATTTGACAGAGAGAGATCACAAGTAGGCAGAGAGGCAGGCAGAGAGAGAGGAGGAAGCAGGCCCCCTGCTGAGCAGAGAGCCCGATGCGGGACTCCATCCCAGGACCCTGAGATCATGACCTGAGCCAATGGCAGCGGCTTAACCCACTGAGCCACCCAGGCGCCCCAAAATATGCATCTCTTATATACCATATGCAGATCTTATATTTAACACCAAAAATTAGTGTAATAGGACAAAATTAGACTTGTCTAAGTTTTCATTGAATTTCTCATAAATACTAAAAGAAAATGACCACATATTTTCAGGGATTTGAGGATAAAAGTGTTGATCCAATAACTTACTTTCTTTGTGCACAATAGAAAAAGATTCTTAAATATATAAAGGCTCAATAATTACTACCACCTATAACCCCCATTTTAAAAGGAACATGATATGGGGCGCCTGGGTGGCTCAGTGGGTTAAAGTCTCTGCCTTCAGTTTAGGTCATGATCCCAGGGATGGAGCCCCACATTGGGACTTCCTGCTAAGCTGGGAGCCTGCTTCCTCCTCTCTCTCTGCCTGCTTCTCTGCCTACTTGTAATCTCTGTCTGTCAAATAAATAAATAAAATCTTTAAAATAAAATAAAAATAAATAAAAGAAACATGATATAAACATAGCTAATTGAAATATTTAATCTATTAATTAAGAATTGGAAAGTTCGTGGTATAAGATAAAGTCTTGTAAAACAGTATGAAATTAAAATATTATATACCTGTTCATCTTATATATTCAAAAAGTTTTAAATTACCTGGGAATAATAACAAAGTCTAAGAGGTATCATAACTTCCTATGTGCCAGCTATTGTGCCAAATATTTTACATGTATTATTACTTCATTTAATCTTTATACAACCTCATTTTGGGGTTTCTTCATTTTACTCTTTTTTTAAAGATTTTATTTATTTATATGACAGACAGAGATCACAAGTAGGCAGAGGCAGGCAGAGAGGGGAGGGGGGAAGCAGGCTCCCTGCTGAACAGAGAGCTCAATGTGGGGCTTGGTCCCAGGACCCTGAGGTCATGACCTGAGCCAAAGTCAGAGGCTTAACCCACTGAGCCACCCAAGTGCCCCGCTTCATTTTACTTTTGAGGAAACCAAGGCACAAAGAAGTTAAATAAATTGTTCACCCATGAATATGGTGTTTGAACAAAAGTAATCTAGCTCCAGATATCTACTCTTCACTATTTCTCATAACAGGCTAGTATGTGAGAAAAAAAAATGCAGAACACATTACTGTACATATCATATAATTTCCATATCATTTATTTCAACCAAACTTGATGTAGACCTGCAAAGAGTCAAGTACAGTGGCTATCACATTTTAAATTTTGTACAATTAGAGTATGTTAACTGAGAAAATGTTTTTAAATAAATGTATTTATAAATACATTTATATTTATAAATGTATATAAATATAAATAAATAAATATAAATGTATATAAATATAAATAAATAAATTTTTAAAAATGAATCAATGTATATAAATAAATATAAATTTATTAATTTATAAATAAATGTATTTATATTAAACAGAAAAGTATGGTACAAAACACTTTGAAAGCTTGTGTATCTGTCGTAATTAAAAGTGATTATCTCAATTCTAACTTTATATAATTTTTCTTTAAAATATTACAAGGATGAATACCTACCATCTGTATCAACATGGATGGAACTGGAGAGTATTATGCTAAGTGAAATAAGTCAAGCAGAGAAAGACAATTATTATATAGTTTCACTCTGTGTGGAACATAAGGAGTAGTGCAGAGGATCACAGGGGAAGGGAAGGAAACTGAACGGGAAGAAATCAGGGAGAGAGACAAACCAGGAGAGATTCTGGACTCTGGAAAACAAACTGAAGGTCACAGAAGGGAGGTGGGTGGAAGGATGGGCTAACCAGGTAAGGGGTAGTAAGGAGGGCATGTGATGTGATGAGCACTGCGTATTATGAGCAACTAATGAATTGTTGAACAGTACATCAAAACTAATGATGTACTATATGTTGACTAACTGAACATTAGTCAACATATTTTTTCTTTCTTAAAAATGAAAAAATAGGGGTGCCTGGTGGCTCAGTGTCATGATCTGCCTTCAGCTCAGGTCATGATCTTAGGGTCCTGGGATCAAGCCCCACATTGGGGGGCTCTCTGCTCAGCGAGGAGCCTGCTTCCCCCCTCTCTCTCTGCCTTGCCTCTCTGCCTACTTGTGATCTCAATCTCTCTCTGTCAAATAAATAAATAATAAATAAATAAATCTTTAAAAAAATAAGTAAATAAATAAAATTTTAAAAAAATAAAATAGAATATTACAAATAATCTTTAACTCCATTCTTCCCAGTAAAATTTTAATTCTATCTCTCCATAAGGATGAGGAGAGAGGGATAGTTGGGCAGTCATACTTTAATGTAATACTTTGTAATCCTTGTATTCATATTTTGTCTATATGTAAATATTTCTATAAATACAGAGGGATTGTTTACATATTATAAAACTACATGAAATCCTTCTGCAGCTTGATCTATGCACTTACTTCATTTTCTTGAGATATAGCCAAGTTGATGCATGTGAAACTACTTTATTTTTTAATTTCTTTGTACAAAATATTAAAAATATGCACTATTATATTCTATCCATTCTCTTACTGATGGGCATTTTTTAAGTCATTTCTAGGTTTTTTGAACTTTAAAAAATGCTACAATGAACAACTTTGTACGTACATTCTTGGACACATCAGGAAAAATTTCTCTAGAATATAAATCTAAAAGTTGGATTTCAGGATCATCAGAGACATGCAGTGTTTTTCAGTTTATTACCTATTGCTCATATCTGGTTTCCAACTCCATATATAAGGATCCTGGTAGTCACCACTCCATCCTAACAGCAGGTTTAAAAAAAATAAATAAATAAAGGTTGGTGTACTGAAATATCTACAATCCTTGGATTCATAAAAGAACTTAGGACACAGGGCAAGCAATGCCGCTGGGACTGGAGTGACGTATACACAAATACAGGGAGGCATAGCTTACCTGGAACAGATACTCATGAGAAAAAGCCACCTTGGGAACAACCCCACTGCAGTAGGAAAACCTGAACTCGTTTGACAAATAGCTGGAGGCTCAGTGTGGACAGATTTGAGAATTAAAAATTCCAGGGAGACCAAGTAATTTAGAGACCCCCTACTATACTGTAACATTTATCTCCAGAATCTGGACCAGGTTCCCATAGTAAATACCTGAAAAATTTCACCATGGGCTTCTCACAGGGGCCAGGGACAAGGAACCATTTTGAAATATGCCAGAGCCCTCTGCTTTTCTTTTCCAGGTCTACCTCCAGGGGAAACTAGTAAACCAAACCCTAATGCGCATTATCAGAGCCCAAGCGACCTGAGGAAAGAAAATCACCAACTCCAGCTGGCTCTAGTCTTCCAGGTGGAAGGAGGGAAAACCTACCTCCAACTCACTCTAGCCGCTTGTCTCTCACCTAAGTGAGGTGAAAAATGAGAAATGCTTGTGAGACTTGCAGTCCAGAGACAAAGGAGACAAAGGCCTAACAAAGGATTACAGAATACTTTCCTCCTCCACCACCTCACCACATTGTTAAAAGGCCTATTTATGGCAGTTTCTTTGCCTGATCGCTCATGTCTGGTTATAAATACATAAATAAATACAGGGTTTACCAAAGACAAAAAACATACTTTGAGGAAAAAGAACAAGTATCGGAACCATACATAACAAGGATGTTGGAATTATCAGACCTGGAATTTGAAACAACTATAATTAATATGCTAAGGGCTTTAATAGATAAAGTAGACAGCAGGCAAGACAGATGGGCAATGAAGCAGAGAGATGGAAATCCTAATAAAGAACCAAAAATAAATGCTAGAGATCAAAAATGCTTTAACAGAAATGAAGAATGTCTTTTTTATGGGTTTATTAATAAATAATACTGGATACTGCTAAGGAAAGAATCCCTGATCTAAAGGAGTATATATGGAAATAATTCCCAAAAATTAAAAAAAAAAAAAAGAGAGAAAGAGAGGAGGAGAGAGAGTGAGAGAACAAAGACTAAAACAAACAGAAAACAAAAAACAAACAAAAAAAGAGAGTATCCAAAGATAACTACAAGACATATAAAATACACACAATGGGAATACCAGAGAGAGAAGTAAAAAAGGAACAGAAAAAAAATTTGAAACAATAATGATTGAGAATTTCCTCCAAATTAATGTAAGACCCTAAAACACAGACTCAGGAGGATAAACGCCAGTACATATACGTATACGTATACGTATACACATACATACATACATACATACATACATACATACCTAAAATTACACCCAGGCATATCATTTTCAAACTGCAGAAAATCAAAAATAAAGAAAAACTCCTGAGAAAGCCAGAGGAATAAATACCTTACCTAGAGAAGAAAAAAGATAAGAATTGCATCTAACTTCCCCGAAACCATGCAAACAAGAAAAGAATGAAGTATTTAAAGTGTTGAGGAAACAAACAAGCAAACAAAAAACTCTGATGTAGAATTCTGTACTCTGCAAAATTATATCTCAACAGCAAAGGAGAAATAATGATTTTGTCAAACAAACAGAAATTGAGGAAATTTGTTGCCAGTTGACCTGCTTTGCAAGAAATATGTAAAATTCTTTAGAAAGAAGGACCTCTATTATAGGTCAGAAACCCAGATCTATGTAAAATAATGAATAGCATCAAGAAGAAATAAGTGAAGGTAAAATAAGAACTTTTCATTTTATTAATCTAGCATAACAGTTTATTCAAATTAATAACAGCAATGATGTATTTGACTATGCATGCTTATGTATATAACTTATGCATATATATTATGTGCATACATACATATATATGCTTACTTGTGCTTTTATATATAAATGTAATGAATGATAGCAATGTTTCAAGGGACGGGAAGGAGGGATAAGAATTATTTTGTTATTTTAAGATATTTGTGCTAACCGTGAAGTGGTATAGTTTTATTTAATATAATACCTTAAATGTATTTTGTAAATTCTAGGACGACCACTAAAATAATGCAAAGAGTATAAATGATACCTAAGACAGGAGAGAAAATAGAGTCATAAAATGCTTACTAAAAAAAAAAAACACAAAAAGCAGAGGAAGTGTAAAAAACAAAAATAGAAACTAAGACCAAGAGCAAAAATAACACAGTAACAAGCATGGTAGATATTAATCCAACTATATCAATGATCACTTTGGATATCAATGTTCTAAATGCACCAATTAAAAGACAGAGACCATTAGAGTAGATCAAAAAACAAGACCTAACTATATGTTGTCTATAAGAAACCAACTTTAAATATAAAGTCACATCTAGATTAAATGAACAGTGATTTCAGACAGAGCAGACTTCAAAGCAAGGAAGTTGAGATGGAAAAAGAAGCAATATCACTAATGAGTTTAAAAGTTTGTGCCAGTGTAGATACCCACCAAGCACTAAGTTCCAATTTCTCTGGGTTGTCAACTCTGGGTAAGTCGTACTTCTAGATGTTAAAATTTAATCTTTTAAAATTTTCTGTCTTTTTAAATATGCATGAGGTTGAACCTCATTCTATGTACCTACTAGCAGTTCCAATTTCATCTTTGAATAACCTTTTCAGTCTGTTAGTCCACTTGTACAGGATCATTTCATCTTAATTCTTTATTTTTGGAATTCTTTAGACATTGTGTATACCAATTTTTGGTCAAAATATCACAACTGTCGGGATGCCTGGGTGGCTCAGTGGGTTAAAGCCTCTGCCTTCAGCTCAGGTCATGATCTCAGGGTCCTGGGATCGAGCTCCACACCGGGCTCTCTGCTCAGCAGGGAGCCTGCTTCCCCCTCTCTCTCTCTGCCTGCCTCTCTGCCTACAAATGATCTCTGTCTGTCAAGTAAATAAATAAAAATCTTCAAAATATAAAAAAGTGGGTAAAAATATCACAACTATCTGTTCTCAGTCTAATTGTTTTAATTTTTTTAACAATACTGCCATACAGAAAACTGTAATTTTGTTGTTATGCATGTTTTATATTATTATAAAATTATTCATGTTTTTCTATATGTGTTATCTTTTGAATGGGAGGGTGTCTTATTTCAGGTTTTTTTTTGTGTTTTTTTTTTCCCTAACCTGAAATCCTTCTGCTACATTTTCTCCTACGTAGGCTGTAAGTTTGACATTCCTTTGAAAGTAGTGTATTTCTTTTTTTTTTTTTTTTTACATTTTTTATTTTTATTTTTTTTTATTATGTTTTTTTTTTTAATTTTTTATTTTTTATATACATATATTTTTATCCCCAGGGGTACAGGTCTGTGAATCAACAGGTTTACACACTTCACAGCACTCACCAAATCACATACCCTCCCCAATGTCCATAATCCAACCCCCCTCTCCCAAACCCCCTCCCCCCAGCAACCCTCAGTTTGTTTTGTGAGATTAAGAGTCACTTATGGTTTGTCTCCCTCCCAATCCCATCTTGTTTCATTTATTCTTCTTCTACCCACTTAAGCCTCCATGTTGCATCACCACTTCCTCATATCAGGGAGATCATATGAGAGTTGTCTTTCTCTGCTTGACTTATTTCGCTAAGCATGATACGCTCTAGTTCCATCCATGTTGTTGCAAATGGCAAGATTTCATTTCTTTTGATGGCTGCATAGTATTCCATTGTGTATATATACCACATCTTCTTGATCCATTCATCTGTGGATGGACATCTAGGTTCTTTCCATAGTTTGGCTATTGTGGACATAGCTGCTATAAACATTCGGGTGCACGTGCCCCTTTGGATCACTACATTTGTATCTTTAGGGTAAATACCCAATAGTGCAATTGCTGGGTCATAGGGCAGTTCTATTTTCAACATTTTGAGGAACCTCCATGCTGTTTTCCAGAGTGGCTGCACCAGCTTGCATTCCCACCAACAGTATAGGAGGGTTCCCCTTTCTCCGCATCCTCGCCAGCATCTGTCATTTCCTGACTTGTTGATTTTAGCCATTCTGACTGGTGTGAGGTGATATCTCATTGTGGTTTTGATTTGTATTTCCCTGATGCCGAGTGATATGGAGCACTTTTTCATGTGTCTGTTGGCCATTTGGATGTCTTCTTTGCAGAAATGTCTGTTCATGTCCTCTGCCCATTTCTTGATTGGATTATTTTCTTTGGGTGTTGAGTTTGCTAAGTTCTTTATAGATTCTGGACACTAGTCCTTTATCTGATATGTCGTTTGCAAATATCTTCTCCCATTCTGTCAGTTGTCTTTTGATTTTGTTAACTGTTTCCTTTGCTGTGCAAAAGCTTTTGATCTTGATGAAATCCCAATAGTTCATTTTTGCCCTTGCTTCCCTTGCCTTTTGCGTTGTTCCTAGGAAGATGTTGCTGCGGCTGAGGTCGAAGAGGTTGCTGCCCGTGTTCTCCTCAAGGATTTTGATGGATTCCTTTCGTACATTGAGGTCCTTCATCCATTTTGAGTCTATTTTTGTGTGTGGTGTAAGGAAATGGTCCAATTTCATTTTTCTGCATGTGGCTGTCCAATTTTCCCAGCACCATTTATTGAAGAGGCTGTCTTTTTTCCATTGGACATTCTTTCCTGCTTTGTCAAAGATTAGTTGACCATAGATTTGAGGGTCTATTTCTGGGCTCTCTATTCTGTTCCATTGATCTATGTGTCTGTTTTTGTGCCAGTACCATGCTGTGTTGATGATGACAGCTTTGTAATAGAGCTTGAAGTCCGGAATTGTGATGCCACCAACGTTGGCTTTCTTTTTCAATATCCCTTTGGCTATTCGAGGTCTTTTCTGGTTCCATATAAATTTTAGCATTATTTGTTCCATTTCTTTGAAAAAGATGGATGGTACTTTGATAGGAATTGCATTAAATGTGTAGATTGCTTTAGGTAGCATAGACATTTTCACAATATTTATTCTTCCAATCCAGGAGCATGGAACATTTTTCCATTTCTTTGTGTCTTCCTCAATTTCTTTCATGAGTACTTTATAGTTTTCTGAGTATAGATTCTGTGTCTCTTTGGTTAGGTTTATTCCTAGGTATCTTATGGTTTTGGATGCAATTGTAAATGGGATTGACTCCTTAATATCTCTTTCTTCTGTCTTGCTGTTGGTGTAGAGAAATGCAACTGATTTCTGTGCATTGATTTTATATCCTGACACTTTACTGAATTCCTGTATAAGTTCTAGCAGTTTTGGAGTGGAGTCTTTTGGGTTTTCCACATATAGTATCATATCATCTGCGAAGAGTGATAATTTGACTTCTTCTTTGCCGATTTGGATGCCTTTAATTTCCTTTTGTTGTCTGATTGCTGAGGCTAGGACCTCTAGTACTATGTTGAATAGCAGTGGTGATAATGGACATCCCTGCCGTGTTCCTGACCTTAGTGGAAAAGCTTTCAGTTTTTCTCCATTGAGAATGATATTTGCGGTGGGTTTTTCATAGATGGCTTTGATGATATTGAGGTATGTGCCCTCTATCCCTACACTTTGAAGAGTTTTGATCAGGAAGGGATGCTGTACTTTGTCAAATGCTTTTTCAGCATCTATTGAGAGTATCATATGGTTCTTGTTCTTTCTTTTATTGATGTGTTGTATCACATTGATTGATTTGCGGATGTTGAACCAACCTTGCAGCCCTGGAATAAATCCCACTTGGTCGTGGTGAATAATCTTTTTAATGTACTGTTGAATCCTATTGGCTAGTATTTTGTTGAGTATTTTTGCATCTGTGTTCATCAAGGATATCGGTCTATAGCTCTCTTTTTTGGTGGGATCCTTGTCTGGTTTTGGGATCAAGGAGATGCTGGCCTCATAAAATGAGTTTGGAAGTTTTCCTTCCATTTCTATTTTTTGGAACAGTTTCAGGAGAATAGGAATTAGTTCTTCTTTAAATGTTTGGTAGAATTCCCCTGGGAAGCCGTCTGGCCCTGGGCTTTTGTTTGTTTGGAGATTTTTAATGACTGTTTCAATCTCCTTACTGGTTATGGGTCTGTTCAGGCTTTCTATTTCTTCCTGGTTCAGTTGTGGTAGTTTATATGTTTCTAGGAATGCATCCATTTCTTCCAGATTGTCAAATTTATTGCCGTAGAGTTGCTCATAGTATGTTCTGATAATTGTTTGTATTTCTTTGGTGTTAGTTGTGATCTCTCCTCTTTCATTCATGATTTTATTTATTTGGGTCCTTTCTCTTTTCTTTTTGATAAGTCGGGCCAGGGGTTTATCAATTTTATTAATTCTTTCAAAGAACCAGCTCCTAGTTTCGTTGATTTGTTCTATTGTTTTTTTGGTTTCTATTTCATTGATTTCTGCTCTGATCTTTATGATTTCTCTTCTCCTGCTGGGCTTAGGGTTTCTTTCTTGTTCTTTCTCCAGTTCCTTTAGGTGTAGGGTTAGGTTGTGTACCTGAGACCTTTCTTGTTTCTTGAGAAAGGCTTGTACCGCTATATATTTTCCTCTCAGGACTGCCTTTGTTGTGTCCCACAGATTTTGAACCGTTGTATTTTCATTATCATTTGTTTCCATGATTTTTTTCAATTCTTCTTTAATTTCCCGGTTGACCCATTCATTCTTTAGAAGGATGCTGTTTAGTCTCCATGTATTTGGGTTCTTTCCAAACTTCCTTTTGTGGTTGAGTTTTAGCTTTAGAGCATTGTGGTCTGAAAATATACAGGGAATGATCCCAATCTTTTGATACCGGTTGAGTCCTGATTTAGGACCGAGGATGTGATCTATTCTGGAGAATGTTCCATGTGCACTAGAGAAGAATGTGTATTCTGTTGCTTTGGGATGAAATATTCTGAATATATCTGTGATGTCCATCTGGTCCAGTGTGTCGTTTAAGGCCTTTATTTCCTTGCTGATCTTTTGCTTGGATGACCTGTTCATTTCAGTGGGGGGAGTGTTAAAGTCCCCTACTATTATTGTATTATTGTTGATGTGTATCTTTGATTTTGTTATTAATTGCTTTATATAGTTGGCTGCTCCCACATTGGGGGCATAGATATTTAAAATTGTTAAATCTTCTTGTTGGACAGACCCTGTGAGTATGATATAGTGTCCTTCCTCATCTCTTATTATAGTCTTTGGCTTAAAATCTAATTGATCTGATATAAGGATTGCCACTCCTGCTTTCTTCTGAAGTCCATTAGCATGGTAAATTCTTTTCCACCCCCTCACTTTAAATCTGCAGGTGTCTTCGGGCTTAAAATGTGTTTCTTGGAGGCAACATATAGATGGGTTTTGTTTTTTTATCCATTCTGATACCCTGTGTCTTTTGACAGGGGCATTTAGCCCATTCACATTCAGGGTAACTATTGAGAGATATGAATTTAGTGCCATTGTATTGCCTGTAAGGTGACTGTTACTGTATATGGTCTCTGTTCCTTTCTGATCTACCACTTGTAGGCTCTCTCTTTGCTTAGAGGACCCCTTTTAATATTTCCTGTAGAGCTGGTTTGGTATTTGCAAATTCTTTCAGTTGTTGTTTGTCCTGGAAGCTTTTAATCTCTCCTTCTATTTTCAATGATAGCCTAGCTGGATAGAGTATTCTTGGCTGCATGTTTTTCTCGTTTAGTGCTCTGAAAATATCATGCCAGCTCTTTCTGGCCTGCCAGGTCTCTGTGGATAAGTCAGCTGCCAATCTAATATTTTTACCATTGTATGTTACAGACTTCTTTTCCCGGGCTGCTTTCAGGATTTTCTCTTTGTCACTGAGACTTGTAAATTTTACTATTAGGTGACGGGGTGTGGGCCTATTCTATTGATTTTGAGGGGCGTTCTCTGAACCTCCTGAATTTTGATGTTCGTTCCCTTTGCCATATTGGGGAAATTCTCCCCAATAATTCTCTCCAGTATACCTTCTGCTCCCCTCTCTCTTTCTTCTTCTTCTGGAATCCCAATTATTCTAATGTTGTTTCGTCTTATGGTGTCACTTATCTCTCAAATTCTCCCCTCGTGGTCCAGTAGCTGTTTGTCCCTCTTTTGCTCAGCTTCTTTATTCTCTGTCATTTGGTCTTCTATATCACTAATTCTTTCTTCTGCCTCATTTATCCTAGCAGATAGAGCCTCCATTTTTGATTGCACCTCATTAATAGCTTTTTTGATTTCAACTTGGTTAGATTTTAGTTCTTTTATTTCTCCAGAAAGGGCTTTTATATCTCTTGAGAGGGTTTCTCTAATATCTTCCATGCCTTTTTCGAGCCCGGCTAGAACCTTGAGAATTGTCATTCTGAACTCTAGATCTGACATATTACCAATGTCTGTATTGATTAGGTCCCTAGCCTTCGGTACTGCCTCTTGTTCTTTTTTTTGTGTTGAATTTTTACGTCTTGTCATTTTGTCCAGATAAGAGTAAATGAAGGGGCAAGTAAAATACTAAAAGGGTGGCAACAACCCCAGGAAAATATGCTTTAACCAAATTAGAAGAGATCCAAAATCGTGAGTGGGGAGAAAGGGGTTAAAAAGAGGTTCAAAAAGGAAGAAAGAAAAAAAAAAAAAAAAGAAAAGAAAAGAATTTTTTAAAAAAAGAAAACACCTAAGAAAAATGTAAAAAAGAAAAAATATATATATTAGTTAAACTAGTAAAAAATCGTTAAAAAAGAAAAAGGTAACAGTTAAAAAAAAAAAAATTTTACCCGAAGGCGAGAAAAAAAAAAAAAAAAATGAAAAAGAAAAAATTAAATTAACTGCAATACTAAAAAAAAATCACAGGAAAAAAGCTATGAGTTCCATGCTTGGCTTTTTCCTCCTGTGGAATTCTGCTGCTCTCTTTGGTATTGAAACCGCACTCCTTGGTAGGTGAACTTGGTCTCGGCTGGATTTCTTGTTGATCTTCGGGGGAGGGGCCTGTTGTAGTGATTCTCAAGTGTCTTTGCCCCAGGCGGAATTACACCGCCCTTACGCGGGGCCGGGGTGAGTAATCCGCTCGGGTTTGCTTTCAGGAGCTTTTGTTCCCTGAGCGCTTTCCGTAGAGTTCCGGAGGACGGGAATACAAATGGCGGCCTCCTGGTCTCCGGCCTGGAGGAGCCGAGAGCCCAGGGCCCCACTCCTCAGTGCGCCCTCAGAGAACAGCGCCCAGTTACTCCCGTCTGCCTGACCTCCGGCCGCGCTCCGAGCTCACCGAGCCTGCGACCGGTTCAGGGTAACCCCGAGCTGCGAGCTTACTGTCGGCTCTGTCTCTGTAGCTGGCTTTCCCGTTCCAATACCCGCAAGCTCTGCGACACTCAGACACCCCCGATCCTTCTGTGACCCTGCGGGACCTGAGGCCACGCTGACCCCGCGTGGGCTTCGCCCCGGTTTGGCCTCTGGAGCGATGTCCCTCAGCGGAACAGACTTTAAAAAGTCCTGATTTTGTGCGCGGTTGCTCCGCCGCTTGCCGGGAGCCGGCCCCTCCCCCCGGGGTCTATCTTCCCGTCGCTTTGGATTCACTTCTCCGCCAGTCCTACCTTTCAGAAAGTGGTTGTTTTTCTGTTTCCAGAATTGCTGTTTTTCTTCTCTTCGATCTGCCGATGGATTTTCAGGTGTTTGCAATCTTTAGATAAGCTATCTAGCTGATCTCCGGCTAGCTGAAGCAGTCTCAGCTTGCTACTTCTCCGCCATCTTGACTCCTCCCCGAAAGTAGTGTATTTCTTTGTGTATGCCTCTGACTTTATTTTTTCATGGAAAGCCAATGGACCCCAAATTATTGATTTAAAATTCCTTTATTGGGGGGCACCTGGGTGTTTTGGTCATTAAGCATCTGCCTTCAGCTCTTGTCATGATCTCAGGGTCCTGGGACGCAGCCCCACATGGGGCCCCTTGCTCAGCGGGGAGCCTGCTTCTCCCTCTGCCTGCCCCTCTTCCTTCTTGTGCTACTTCTCTCTCTCTGAGACAAATAAATAAATGAAAATCCTTAAAAAAATAATAAAATAAAATTGTCTTTGTTGTTGTTCTTGCAATTCCTATGCATTTGGACATTATCCATGTAATTGCAGATTTGTTCCTAAGATACATTTTTCATTTGCTCCTTGAGACAACAGTACCCTGTTTTATACTATAAGTCTCCATATCTGATATCGTAAATTTTTCTTTTAAAAATTTGTGAATATTTATATTCCTTCACTATTGTACCACTGAATTACCTTAGTCACAGACAACGGAAAACTGAAAACAGGAATTATCAGAGATGTTAGATTGTGTATGAGATATCCAGAATGAGCAGGCAACTTCACTTGGATATGCACAACCAGAAGTAAAACAGTCAGGGAAAATGTCTCATTAATGTTTTTGTTTGGTTATTTGTTTGTTTTTTAACCTTGGGTTAGACTGTGTCACTCATCTCCCAAAACTTAGTCATGGCTCTATCAGAAATACTGGATGCTTGTACCACGATGTTTGCTACATAGCCAATCCTTTTCTGAATAGTTGATTTCACATGTTGTTAACTTAGATATTTTGTGCAGGTTTGGCTGCTTGTGGGTCTTAAGCTTCTAATAATTTTGAGCTAAATAGTTCTGAGGTAAATAATACTGAGGTAGGGGCACCTGGGTGGCTTGGTGGGTTAAGCCTCTGCCTTCAGTTCAGGTCATGCGATCGAGCCTCCTCTGCTTAGCAGGGAGCCTGTTTCCCCCTCTTTCTCTGCCTACTTATGATCTCTTTCTCTATTGCAAATAAATAAATTAATTAAAATCTTAAAAAAATAGTACTGAGGTAAATAGTTCTTAGCTTTCTAGTCTTCATAATAATGTATGACTATTTAGAAAGAGGTTAATATTCATGCTGGCCAAGTCTCCTTTATGAGAACATAGAATGCATTCATAACATTTTCTCTCCTTTTTGAGGTATAATATAGTAAGATACATGGATCTTCAGTGTATAGTTTGAGGAATGTTGACAAAATATATTCGAGGGTGCCTGGATGTCTCAGTCCTTAAGTGTCTGCCTTTGGCTCAGGTCATGATCCCAGGGTCCTGGGATCCAGCCCTGCATCAGGCTCCCTGCTCAGCAGAAGCCTGCTTCTCCCTCTCCTACTCTCCCTGCTTGTGTTCCCTCTCTTGATCTCTTTCTCTCTGTCAAATAGATAAATAAAATAAAATATTTTTTAAAAAAATATATTCTAAGTAGAACATTCTCATATCTTAGAAATTCTCTCAAGGAAATTTCCACTTAATGCTCCTACCCTCAGGGCAGAAGCAATCACTATTCTGATGCCAATCACCATAAATTAACATTGGTTAATTCTGAAATTCACATGATCCATGTATACTTTGTGTCTGGCTCCTTTCTGAGATCACTTTTGCTTTTTAGGATTTATCAATGTTGATGTTTATATGTTATTATTTTACTGCTGAATAGTATAAATTAATGTGCCCAAAATTTTAGCATTATGAATAAAGCAACAATAGGCATGCTTGCACAGTTTCTCTCTTTTTTTTGTAAATATATGCTTTTATTTCCTAAGTGTTTTGATGTGAAATTGCTGAATCATGAACAAGTCTAATTTTATTAGGAACTAACATTTTCCAAAAGATTTATATACATTTTTACTTTAAATACTGATAAGTGAAAATTTTAAATTATGATTGATCCTCTCTAATATTTCACATTTAGCCCTTCATAATTTGATCTACTTCATGTGTGTATAGTTATATCTTATTGTAATATTAATTTTCTTGATGATTAATGATGTTTAGCAATTTCTCATACACATTTTAACCAGTTGTACATGCTCTTTTGGGTGTAAGTCTTTGGCCTGTTTTTAGTTGCATTGTTTGTCTTTATAATTGTGATAATTATCTATATATTCTGAATGTGAGTTCTTTGTCAGATATATGTATTTTGAATATTTCTCTGTTTTGATTTTATTTTTATAAGAAGCTTCAAATAAGTAGACTTTTATGTAGTACAATTTATTTTTTATTTTTGAGATTAGTAATTTTTGACTTCTGAATAAGACATTTTTTTTGATGAGACGAAGTTCCCAAAGATATTCTGAAAAATTCCAAAGACTTTAAGTTTAAGTCTACAATTTATCTCCAATAATTTTGTGTATGTCTACGGGGGTATTATCAAGTCTCAATTTTTTTCCATTTAGATTTTTTTGTCTGTGTTTATGGACTATTATTGTCATTTTTTTGCCCATTTGAATATTGTTCCAATGTATTTGTTGGAATGACTTTTTGTTTGCTTATTGCATTGTCTTGGTGATTTTGTGCTTCTGGTCTTTTGAATTATTTGTTAAATTTATTCCTAGGTATATGTTTTTCTGATATGTTTAATGGTCTTTTTTTTTTATTTAAAGATTTATTTATTTATTTGACAGACAGAAATCACAAGTAGGCAGAGAGGCAGGCAGAGAGAGAGAGGAGGAAGCAGGCTCCCCGCTGAGCAGAGAGCCTGATGCGGGGCTCTATGCGGGGCTCTATGCAGGGCTCGATCCCAGAATCCTGGGATCATGACCCGAACAGAAGGTAGAGGCTTTAACCACTGAGCCACCTAGGCGCCCCTCTTCAATGGTCTTGATAGAATTCACTATCTGGACTGACAGTTTTGTGCCAATTACCTTTCAATGTACTGCTTCTCATCTTCTCAGGAACTATTCCTGGCCCTGCTTTGTGATGTGGAGCTGGACCTGGAAGCCATTTCTTCTTAATGGAAGAAGTCCAAAGTCTGGACCAATGTCAGACTTTGCCAACAGAGTATGCTCAAGGACACTATAAGGCACAGTAGTGGAAGGGGATTTTTACCCTGGTTTTGGGGTGGTTTTCCTCCTTTAGTGCCAGAGCTGCCTGCCCCATGCAGGAAACCTGGTGATACTCACGTTCCACTGAGTTTTTACTGCACTGCAAAGAAGTA
The DNA here is from genome assembly GCF_964662115.1 of Mustela nivalis. Classification (NCBI taxonomy): domain Eukaryota; kingdom Metazoa; phylum Chordata; class Mammalia; order Carnivora; family Mustelidae; genus Mustela; species Mustela nivalis. Next base: position 38,673,384 of record NC_139020.1, read on the forward strand.
GCTTCTTATGGATCAACTCCGAACTTCTGGCACCCCAGTGGGTGAATTCCTGTGCACCCCAGGAAGTGGCTAATAGCAGAGGAGCTCTTGTTTGTAGTGCCTTAGCGCACTTCATCATCCTGTGAGCTACAGTCATACTTTCTCCAAAGACGTGAATTTCAACCTTGTGGGAGCCCTACTTCCAAGTATGTTCTTCCCTTGATGTTCTTCCTCTGTCCTTGAAGTAGTAGCTGCTCCCTACATTCATTATGCCTTATAATTTAGAATCCTCTTTTATCCCTTCTTAATAGCATTATCTCCTTTTGCCAGTTAATACTGCTTTATATTTAATTTTCTATGTTCAAATTGCTAGTAGGATTTCTGTCTCCTGATTGGACCCTGATGTCCAGTATACTTCATTTGGAAACTTTAGTTATGAATTTAATGTCTTTATAGATATAGGGTTATTTGGATTTTATATTTTTTTCATGTGTCAGTTTTTTAGATTTATTTTTGGATAAGTTTGCATATTTCACCTAGATTTGCATTTTTATTGTAAAATGATTTAAAATATTCTTTTGTTATCATTTAAATGCCCTTGAATAAGTGGCAAAAAGTATTGCTTTCATTTCTTAAGTTGAATAAAATGACCAAATTTTTCCTGTTATTTCTATGTTTTTATACATTTTTGATGGTATTGTTGGCTGTATACAATTTTATAATTCTCACCTTAAATTCAATTTTGATTGATTTTAATATTACCATAAGAGCTTTATATTGGTTAGCATTTGTCTGGTGAATGTATTTGTAACTTTTACATTTTCATATTTTCTGTGTTAATTACATATTTGTTTAGAGTATATCTTTAGTAATCATTATGTTGTTAAGATATAAAAAATATGTTCTGATAATTTGTTTATTTTAATTAATAACTTAAAATCTGTTTTACCTTGTGATTACTCGTATGTTTAGACTCATTTCTTTTATCTCCTAATATGTTTTATCTTTATTATCATTTTTTCCTTAGATGTCTTTATAGACTACTCTTGGATTTTTTTTTTCTTAACTGATTTGGATATTATATATTTTATCTACTATATTTAGCATTTTATCAAACATATTTACCTTCATAATTTGTTGGATTTAAGGATATTCAGTACATCAATTCCCCTCTTAAAAGATGTGAATCTTATCTGTCTTTAACTCATTATCTACTAAGTATATTTATTATTATTATTATTATTATTATTAAATTCCTATTTTCCAGCTTCTTTTGAAAAATTTTTAGCTTGCATTGCCTCTGAGTTAAATTTTTAGATTCAGGGTACCTCAGTAGTTCTTTTTCTGGAATCTGTAAATGCTAAATTATACCTGAAAATGTTGCCATTTTTTAAAATGGGTGATAGTTTAGCTAGTATTTAGAATATTAAATTGACTGTTATTTTCCTTCATCAATTTGGAACTATTAATCCATTATTTTTCTGTAATAAATTTTTACTAAGAAAAAATCTATTGCATAAATGACTTATTTAGATTATCGTTTTTACCTCCTGAATAACTTTTTTTTGTAATCAATTATTTTCAATGCAAAATTTCTGAGTTTAGATGTATTTTTACTTTTTTTCCTTAATACTGGATGTGTATTTTCTCTTTCAGGATTTAACTTTTCTTCCAATTCTTGAAAACTCTCAGGCATTATCTTCTTGAGTAGCACCTCTGTGTTCTGTGTTTTCTTTTCTACTTCTGAAACTTTTATGAGACATCTGTTGGGGCACTTCAATCTCCTCTTCATTTCTCAAATTTGTTTTCATATTTTAATTTTCTCATCACTCTTTATAATTAATTCTGTTTGCAGCTGTGACCAATCCAACCTGTGTCTCTTCTATCATATTAATGATGAATTTATATCTATTGACATATAGATAAGATAGACATAAATAGATATGTCTTTATGTATATCATGTCCTATTTGCTTCTTTTCATTTTTCTCTGGTCTTGATTTATGTCTACTTTTAATTGCTTTATAAACTGTGATTCTCTCTTTTTTTTTTTTTTTGGCTATTATTTCTACTTTTATATCTTTGGGTTCATTATCATACTTATTTTATGTCCTTTTCAGATGGTTCATTGGAATTAAGGCATTGGAGTTAATTCGTTGGACTGAATCAACTCCCCTATTGAATTAGTTGGCTTTTGTTCTTTTAGTTTTTTTAGTATATTATGAAATTTAGATTGCAAGCTCATCTTGAAAGTTTCTTCTCATTCTTCTTTCCTTCCTCTTTTTTATTAACTATTTCCCTCCAACCTCACAATATTATGACATCCCCTTCGTATCTAAAAGAATGTTTCCCTCCACCATATAAGTGTAGTTTTCCATTTCAAAATCTGACTTTATATTGTTAATACAGGGCTCTCATTCTATGAAGATATTATTGATCTAGTTTTTTCGACTATACTTGGCATGATGATGAATGGTCCTCATCGTGTGGCTTTCCCTACTCTTCCTGTTACTGGAGCAGTGGCTTAAAGCTACATAGAGACCTAAGCAATAATTTTAAGTAGTTCATGTCCTTCCATAGACAGAAAGAACATACACCAGCTCCAGCTCTTCCCAGTGAGCCTGGTTCTCCTCCTCACCATTTGTGAGATGTTTCTGCATTCTTTTTTCTAATCTGAAGTGTAGCAGATCTGTGGCTTCTGATGTTTCTCACTGTTCTGTGTCTTATGTAAACAAATGTATCTTATTTTATTTTTGACCATGGTAATGTATTTTTTAAAAAATTCTTTGGCATATGTTTTAGCTACCACTGTTACAATTTTTCAGTACGGGTTTCGGGTATTTCTCTGTGAATTCATAATCTTGACAGGAAGTGTGCATGTTTTTATAATAGAGGTGCAGTGGCAATGGCTAGAGAGAAAACTAAAAAAGATATACGATCAGAAGGCACAAGGGTTCATAATATTTACATCTCTACATATGTTTTCTCTTTTAAATTGTACACTCCTCTGTAAATTATCCACCAAAAAAACTATTGATTTCAGATTTCATTTTCTAAATTATCATCACTTCCTGGTATAATACACGATCTTTTGCACAGAAAATCATTTTAAATGATAGAGATTAAGGAATAGAATTTCAGAATATGTCACTGTACTATATTCTATATTTATTGTCTTTGGGTTTTTATTTCTTAACTGTCTGTTCTTTTCAATGACACAAGCATCAGTTTTAGAAACTTGAAACACATTTTCAGTTTATCAAGTAAGAGTAGATTCTGATGAATAGTTTCATGCAAATAAAATGTTAAAATAAATGATTGGTTAATTATCCAGAAGAATTATGCATTAATTCATTTTGAAAACTGTAATTGCAAAGTAGACCAGAAATTTGTATCAACTCATTAACTAGCACACTTCTTTCTGATTGGGAATCCAAATTAAGATGAGAAAACTGTTAAGCCAGTAAATATTTATCAAATAAAATTGAGGTTTTTACTTCTTTTGTTTTACTTGTATGATTAACTGCCAAGCATATAACAGTTGGTTAACAAATATTTTTCATTGTCCTTATTTCACCACAATCATTTAGTTTTTAGAGTTTACATTAAAGTTCAATAATGATTATCTAAAAAGTCAGATGACACAGCACGAATAAAAGAAAACACCAGGGTCAAAAAAGTTTTGAAAGTTTGTCTATCTCAAGTTACAACCTGCCATCTTGAAATAAAATGGCAGCCCAATTTTTTTGACAGTTTCTAGTAAATTTTAACTTTTTAATAAACTTTTGTGCTATATAGATTGCAGTGATAATATGATTTCTCCTTATGGAGTCTCTAGTGAATAAGTCTGATAGTTAAAAATAGGAAACCAGAAAGTTTTAAGAGACATATGGTGGCATAGTTATCCTTCCTTATCCTATCTAGTAGTTATACTTTTTAAAATTACATATGGGTTCTACCATTTTTTTTGAATAGTGTTAAAGTAAAAACATAACAATACAGAATAAAAAACAAATTCTTTGTATAAGATTTGCATAAGCTTACAGATGGCATTCAAAAATGTTAGATAAGCTATTTATCATCATCATTTGGGTTAGAAGTCTGCCTGTGATGTGTTAATTTATACAGATAGAAGACTTCTCTCCTCTAATATTTTTTTCATTTCTTTTTTCTATAACCCTTAGAATTGATTCACATGAAGTAATTTTGTTACCTTAATTTGTCAACACCAATTCTTTGGAAGAATTTGCAGTAGAATCTCACAGTTACACATACAGATTATTATAAACTATGGACCAAACCATGCTTCCTACCAAAATACAATATTTGCATGGCTTGAGAGCAGATATGTGAAATATATTTGCAAATAGTGTGATACCAGTCATATTTCACTGATCTCCACTATGAAAAATTTACTTGTTTTATATTTTTATTGCATGTTGAAAATTCAAACAGGGAAAAAACCTAATATATTGCAGAAAAAAATTTTGAATACAACTTATTTTGTTAATTGACACTAGTAAAAAAAATTACTTTAACATTTGGGTGGGTTTTATTTCTTTGATTTTTTTAATCTCTTATTTTAGACTCAGCAACCTCCAGATTTCATAGAGTTGATTGCTTATAATTTCCTAGAGTTAAGGTCCTTGGAGAAAGATATCATCTAAAGATCAGTTTCTAACTATATGTTTCCCATAGCCATCAGTTGGAGGGGTATTATAATGATTACTACTACAAATACAAAAAAACAAAATATTGTAATTTACTACTGTATCAAAAGATAAGATTTTCTGACTTAAATGTATGTTGTGTTGACAAGTTCATAAATTTCTAAGACATAGAAGTACTGCCATCTTTAATATGTTCATTATTAGATGAAAAATAAATTCCTGCTTTTCTATGTCAACTGACCATATTATCTGAAGAAAAGGAAATGTCCCTTTCATAAAGGAATGTTAAACTATTTAAATAGACACAGAAATAATCTCTTTGTCTCTCGTGTCCAGTTTAAGAATTTCTTCTTCAAATTCTAATAAATGATCATTTAATGTGTACTGGAGCACTTCCAGAGATGTGAACTTACTAGTCTCTCTCAGATAGTAATTTGAACCTCTCTCTTTATTTTATAATTTTATTCCCTGTGAAATATATTAATTTACTCAACAGATATTTATAGAACACTGTTCTAGCAATAAATAACTACAGAGTTTGTTTGTAAGCATCTGTAGTCAAGTGGCAAAATTCACTCATTGCTATTAATTTTGATCACTCTACAGATGTAGTCTTATGGCATTTAAAGGGATGTGTGCACCTAAGTTCCTCTGTTCTAAGCTAGAAATCTATGGGTCAATAAATTGTTCCTCGAGTGGCTATTTCTAGATATCATTATCTTTTGTAGTGTTACTTTAATGTTTCTGGTTTGGCCACCCTTTTTATTAGACGTGGAGCCAATACTTAGTCTTGGAACTTGAGTTGTGTACACTCATGTTGTAAATAAGTGGAAATAGTTATTGCTTTGATTAGTTTAACTGGGATATAGACCCTTATATTTTCTCCTTTAATATATTCAATATTATTATTTTGAGTCTATTGTTTTATATGACCAAAGATATTTTAATTTATCTCCTCTGTCCAGAATAGGTCATTATGGTTTTGCTAAATTGTTTTTTATTTATAATTTGATATATTTATACAAACAAGGGAGGGTCAATGATAAAACCTAAGCTACATAATTATAGATCTCTCTTGATCCGGATGTGGAGCCTATCGGGGAGCAAAAATGGTGCATACATTTTTTTAAAGAAGGTTATTTGGAACTTTAATATGATATTTAAATGGACCTTGAGACTCCACCTATCCCCAATATATTTAAGAACCTACTATTTAAAAAATAAATCAATAATCAAATATATTGTATCTGAACTTAAACTAGTATCAATCCATCTATTGTATTATATGGCTTTCTTTGAGGTATGATTTTAGTATTATATTTACTACCCACAGAAAACAAATGCCTTACTTAAAAGTAAAAAGTTTCACAGAAAAGAAACACAATGTAGAATGATTTGTTTAAAAACAAAGAAAAACAAAATAAGAATACTTACTCCTATAAGGTATGAAAGTACTTTAATTAACCTAAGAAAACCTGTTTGAACTAATGGATTCATTTATACATTTTTAATGAATCCATGCCCCCTTAATCACAAGATCTGAAGTTGGAAAATATTTTTGTTTAAGTTTTATAATATTCTTTCAAGAAGATATGTAACATCTCAGTAATCAAAATCCTCAGCGTATCCTCATAAATTTTACAAGTAGTTCTGTATTTTAATTTTAAAATATACTGTTTTGGTAATAAAAGCCTAACTTTGATGCTAATCTAGGTTATTTACTCTTCCTTATTTGATTTTTTGTTTGTTTGTTTCCATAGAAACTTTCTTGTTTATTGTAGTTCTTAAATCTTGTTTGTCTTCTACTTTTAGCCTATATGATCTATGAAGTCACAGACTATTTCTACCTCATTCTCTATTATATCCCCAAATAGGAGCAGAGAGTGTAGCATATAATGCAAGAACAATCAGCATTTTTTCTTGGATTTCAGGACAATATGAATATGAAAGATTTGGGAAACAGAAAACAGAGAACTTCAGGTCACTAAGTCTTGATTTTGGCTACATTTTCTTACTGAGAAAATGACAAAGGTAGATGAAATTATTTCTAAGGTGCAGCTCAGGCCTGGGGTTTTTATTACTTCACTTGTGAACTAAGAATTGGTGTACTAAAAATATGTAGAATGTCCTCTACCCAAAGACTTCATTAAATTTTAAGCCAGGCTTGACAGACATGGGTGTTAGGAGAGCCCAGGTGCTGGCTTCAACCCTATATCCCTTTTCAACAATATATGAGCTGCTTTCCACTGCAAGGAAACATACTACAGCCCTTCACAGTCATCTTCCCACAGCGAGGGGCGGCCGGGCACTTCCTGGAGAATGAGCCCAAACTCTGCATTGGGCACAAGGAGCTGGCTCAATTCTATGGGAATTAGGAGTAGCTACAGTCTCGCTGTGTTTAAGGCATAATGGATTCCTTTAATTACACATCTCCAGGGCTTCCTTAGCTGCTAGGAGACCCCACTCAAGTGTTCAATGAAGGAAACCCTCTTGATTCAAAGATTCAGGATATGCGGATTTGAATACCCACTGCATCCTGCCCCCCTGGTGCCACTCTAGCCCTCTGTTGCCTGCAGATGCCCGGCCTGGCAAACACTCTCCTTGTTCAAAAGGAGATTAGCAGGTGTTAAAGACCACTGGCTCCTAATCAAGGATTTCCCCTAATGTAATCAGAAAATGAAAGAACATGGGAAAGGAAGGTTACACATAAAGAGTAAGCAGCTGCTTGAAGCATTTTATGTAGGAAATAGATACTCATGGATTTTTGATGCACAGAATCCCTTAGAAGCCTTTCTGTAAAGACAGGACACTTCCTGTAATCTGAGTATGAGACTTCACTTGCCAGGTCTCTTGTCCCCCTGAATTAAACTATTGTACAATTATATAGGCTAGCATTCATGTAAATATAAATTGGCAATAGGATAATCAGCAAAATTATTATCCATTTCGGGTATCAGAATTGAATATCTAAGTGTGTATAACCAAGCAAGAAGAAATGCAGAGTTATTCAAAGTAGACACCTTATCTAAATGTAATTTATTTGAGACTGAATTCTCTGAGGGTGTTAGGATTGTTTGCAATGATAATTTGCAGCCATACCCAAGTAAAATATAAGTAATTTATACCTGGCATTACCTTTCTGTTTACTCTTTAAAATATTAAGACTCTCCCCCCAAATATGCTTTTTACATACACCAATGCATCTTAGAAGTGTTTTTCAGGTGAAGAGGAAATTTTGCTTTGGCTTAAGAGAATGCAAGTGTATTTTCAGAAAGGAGCACTTATTTTTAAGACTTTTATAATTAAAGAATAGAATGAATGAGGGAAGACAGTTGTTCAGAATCCATACTGCTCCCCACCGGCAGATCAATATTCTTCAAGTATTCTTTTCACAGTGATGTTCTCTGAATATGGTTTATCAGTACTTCTCTTTGACAACCTTATTAAATTAAGCTCATCTTCTTAGCCCACAAAGCTCTCCATAATATGACCTGTTGCCAGCTTTTTAACCTTAGTCCTAATACATTTTCAATATTATTCTTTTGCTCTAGTGAAATTTGCTCCTTTCCATTCTACACATTATGGTCATATCCACCAAGATAATTTAAGAATGCCTGTGGCATAGCTTAGAGGAAAATGTGACAATTTTTTATTCATAAACGAAGGATTTAAAATCATACCAAATATATTTTCTTTCTGCCTCGCTTATGATGTTTGATTCTAAGATCATATATAAAGAAGATTAAGATAATCAGGAGAGAATCAACTTGGTTCTGATATGCCTCTGGTAGAATTCATGACAGAATGTCTTCAAAAAGGTGACTGATTCTCATATACATTGTGCCTCATGGAGAACTGCAAAGTAACATTTCAACTGTCACTTGTCCACTTAGGGAGGCTTATGACACAGTTGAATAAATTGTGTGCATTCTACTTTTTAAGTAGACAAAGAACCACAAATCACATTTTTTAATAATTTAAAAAAAACTTTTTAACATAACAAAATTTCCTGTGGGAAAAAAGTATTTTTTATTTACTTGTTGCCACTCGTTTTGTGATTATGTGCATTTCTTTAAGAATATATTATACAGCGTTTCTTTATTGTGAATAGGTCATTTTTTCAGTGCATATTAGATCCCAGACATTTCTTTGAGGACACTTATTTTAATAGTCATATTTTCTGATGTTGTAGATATTACTATACTCATTTTATAGACAGAAATCATGTTCTAGGAGTTGATGTAGATTGTACATGTTTGCCTATTTGTTAAATGTCAATGCCATGATTAATGTGAGTTAACTCCAAAGTTTGTATTCTTTTCGATATGTTAACTATTAACATTAAAAACCCTGGTTTTATAAAATAGAGTTGATTTAATGTTATCAATAGAAAGAGTTGATCTCAACCCCGCTGAGTGTTTTGTATTTTATGGCTTAGCTTCTATTTCTTGATCTTATTTCTTAAAGGAATAAAATATCATAGCTCCATAAAATGCAGTGCCATCCTATGGCGATTAAGAAAAAGACTTCAGCAATGCAAGAATCCCATAAACCAAATAAACATCTCCATGCATATACTGTTTCTTCTGTTATCTAAAGACATTATATGTTACTTGTTTTTTTTAACTGTGTGATTAACCATTTCACATGACAAAGAATAGCACATTTCATGGTTACCAAAGTGCACATATCAAAATTCTCTTTCCATGGAAATAGCTCTACAAATTTTCTATCAGTCAGTATTAATATTGCATCAAAAGTAAATCCTACTTTTCTAGACAGTGGTATTTAGGAACATAAGTCAATACGATGACTGTCATCTTTAAAATTTGTGTGTGTGTGTGTGTGTGTGTGTGTGTGTGTGTGTGTACACGCACCCATGCACAGGTGCACCCACAGACATGTGCACATATCTATTGTTATTCTTAGTGATTCTCTAGACAACTGTTTGATGACTATACATATATAAAATACATTGGAAATACGTTTTATCTTATATATGATTAAACTATGAAACCTACTGAGAGTCTGCTCAATCTGAATTTTAAATGCTTCTTTTTTGAAATTAGTAGATAACTGTGAATAATGGAATATTTAGAAAATCAAGAACACAAATGCGTCATTAATGAATAAATCTAATTGTTAACAATACCTGTAGTCATAATTGTGTTGGTGTTTATTAACAGAGAAAATGAAAGTGATATTTTTAAAATGTTCTTTGTAAAAAATAATAATAAAATAAATTTAAAAAATAAAAAATAAAAATATTCTATGTAGTTACTGAAAATGTTAGAAGGTGTCAGTCAATGGTGATATCTCCTGGATTCCTGATTTTTTTGTTGCTGTTGTTTTTAGTTCATCTGTACCATTAAATCTTTTTAGTAGCTACTAGGCTTACGTTTTGACAATATTTCAATAAACCTAATAAAATGCCAAGACCCCACTACATCAGATAGTTTTTCAGTATACTTTTTAAGTATACTGTTTTTCAGTATACTTAATTATTTTCTTTTTTTTCTTCTTTGTAATATCAACTTATTCATTATAGTTTGTTGTTCTTTAACTCTGTAATATAGAGCCTCTGTATTTCTCTTGAAATAAATAAAAAGTAGATCAGAAATAAAAGCCCAAGCTCTGAAATTTATGCCAGGGTTCCTTTCCTTTTAAAAGCATGAAAATAAAAATCATATACCTCAATAAATAGCAATCACTTTCAAGTCCTGTGTCTTAGTCAGTTTAAGCTGTCATAATAATTTGCCATTGACTCTGTGGCTTAAATAATAAACTACTTTTTTCATAGTTCCAGGCACTTGGAAGTCCAGGATCAAGGTGTTAGTAGACCCCATCTCTGGTGAGGGCCCATTTCCTAGTTTGCAGATAACCGTCTTCTTTCTCATTGTATCCTCACATGGCAGAGAGCAGACAGAGAAGCCAATTGTCTCATGTCTCTTTTGACAAGGTCCCTGATGCCATTCATGAGTGCTTTACCTTTATGACCTAATTACCTCCCAAATCTCCTAATATTATCACACAGGAGGTTAGTATTACAACACATAAATTTTGCAGTGCACTAAATCTTTAAGTCCATAATGACTGTAATAATAATAAATATTATTTTGAGGTTATTATAATTATGTAACATTTAAAAGTTCAAGCTCTGAGGAGCATCTGGCTGGCTCAGTAAGTGAAGCCTGTGACTCTTGATCTTGGGTTGTGGGTTAGAGTTCCAATTTGGGTATAAAGATCATATAAAAATAAAATTTTAGAAAAAGAAATAAAAGCCCAAGCTCTGAAATTTATGCCAGGGTTCCCTTCTGGATTTTTAATTTACTATCTTGGCCTTGGACAAGGCACTTAACCTTTCTGTGATTTAGTTTTGCTTTCTCAAATGAGAAGTATTAAATGAGTTAATATGAATTAAACTCTTAGAACAGTAATTTTGAAAAATATAAGCACTCAATAAATACTTCTTATTATTACTTATCACTTCTATTTTTTTTTTTTTTTTTTTTTTAAGGAGAATGAGGGAGAAAAAAGGGGAAGTGACTGGCCTTAGTTCCCATACTGGATACTCTAATAAATAGTTTGTCAAAAATTTTATCTAAAACTTGGGTCTACAGTGGCAAAATGAACAAGTAATAAACTGAAATTGGGTATTTTGGAAGCAAAATATCCTGATTCTTCTTGATGTCCATCATATATACATTTTTGAATTGTGTATCATTCTGTAATATGCTGTGTACATAAGTTTATACTATCAACCTCAAAAGTAAAGGAGCCAGTTATTTTGCCAGTAAAATGCTTTTGTCAGGAGTAGCAATTTAAGACATGCAAGTTATGACAAACCAAAAGTCAGTCTGGAGATAAAAGGAGGGGAACATTTTTTTTTACAGAAAAAAAAAAGGAATTTAGGAAGGGCTCTTCTGAGGGAAAGCCCATTGAAAGAAAGTGAAAGTTCAGGGTGGTGGTGGTTTCTCATCAAGTCATGACTGAGGTATGATATTTTCTTATTGGCTAAGCTTGTTGCTGGGCAAAAAGAAACTCTTCCTTTCTCCTACTGGAACAGTAAAGTAAGCTTCCTCCTGTTGAAAAAGCAAGGTACATCCACAAGTGGTAGGGCATGAGAGCACCTCTTCTGGCCTCCTGTCTCCATTTTAATGAGGTTTCCTTCATTCAGTTTTATAAACTATACTGATGAGATCAATTTCAATGCTCTGATCTTTAACATCAGAAGTGTCAGTATGGGGTCGCCTGGGTGGCTCAGTCGTTAAGCATCTGCCTTCAGCTCGGGTCATGATCCCAGGATCCTGGGATCGAGCCCCATATCAGCAGGAAGCCTGCCTCTTCCTCTCCCCACTCTCCCTGCTTGTGATCCCTCTCTTGCTGTCTCTATCAAATAAATAAATAAAATCTTTAAAAAAAAAAAAAAAAAAGAAGTGTCAGTGTGTCAGATGGAGGCTTCCTTTGACTGCTGAATGGAGCCAACTGAGATACGTTTATATTAGTAAAAACATGAAAGTATGGCCTATATATGGAAGTCAGTATGGAAAAAAAGAATGAAGGTGAATGTCATTAAACAAAGTAAAGGCTGTGTGGAGGACTCACAATGGTATTCCAGAATGAGGCAGCAGAGTTGTAATTAAAAGTTATATCACCTTACAAAACAATGTGAAAATTTAAGGAATAATAACAAAACAATATTAACTAGATTTTTTTATATCTCACTATAAGTTAGTCACTGGGCTACACACTTGTTTTACACTCAATATTTAAATTTTCCTTCCTAGTAAGCCTGTGAGGTAGCCATTTTATAGACTATGAAACCCAAGCACAGAGACAATAAATGGCAGAAGTGAGATCAAAATCCAGGTCAAACTAACATCAGACCATCTCAGATACTTTAAGACCACAGGAGTAGGTTAAAAGAAATGTCTAATTGGACAGGTCAATTTCCAACAATGCAGACTAACAGATGGGACATATAAAAGGTCGATCAATGGTCAATTGTCAGGGTAAGCCAATAACTGGAAGATCAACTTTATATCAGTAAGTGTATTTGTCTCCTATTGCCACTGTAGTAATTCCACAAATGTAGTGCTTTAAAACAGTACAAATGTATTATCTTATAGCTCTGGATGTCAAAAGTCTGAATTGGGTAGCACTAATCTAAAACCAAAGATCTAGAGGCTCTCAGAGATAATTAATGTTATTGTCTTTTCTAGCTCTTAAAGGTTTCCTGCATTCTTTGAATCATGACACCCTTCCATCCTCAAAGACACCAATGGCCAGTTGACTCCCAACTCTTATCCAACACTGACTACTGTTTTTCCCTATTCCACATTTAAGGATACTGTGATTGCATCTGATCCTGATATTCTAGGATAATCTCCTGTTTTTAAGGTCACCTAACTAGCAAACTGGATTCTATCCCCTACCTTAATTCCCCTTTCCATATAACATATTCACAGACTCTAAACATTAAGATGTGGACACTGTTGGGGGCATTGAGAAGAGCATTAATCTTATTACCACAGTGAGGAAGTCACAAAACACCATGGGCAGCAGTTGCCAGGACCCAGGCCTCAAGAAACTTAAATTGGTTAGAATTCAGCAATGTCATATAGGCCAATATAGGATATTCAAAGGGTGCCTCCATATTTCTCTGGGGTAAGTGAATGAAACACAACTATTACAGCTTTGTTTGAAGACTGAAAGAAAGATTAGCAAACTAGAAGTCACCAAACGTGTTCTGTTGTGTCCTATCAACACTTCCACATTCAGGTTTCTGGTTTCTCTGTTTAACTGGGATCTGTGTATACATTTCTATAATTCTCTCACTTTGTTTGAGCTGAATAACGATGGCTTCCTTTAGATGGAGCAGGTACTTCCTCTGAGTTCCTACTATTCCCCTACTGTTTCCTGAAGCAGTGGCTCTGTGTCAGTTATTTGTGATCACTCTTCTTACATTTACATTTGTATGCAGTAAAGAAGTTATCTTCAAGAGCAGAGAAATGTGGAGTGATCCAAGAAAGCCATGTGTCTCACAAAAAATGTTAGAGCCCATTTCTCTATCAATAAAAGTAAATAATAAGCAAAGAAGATGTAACTTACAGCCAGTCTGTTTCATTCATTCATAGGACCTATTTATTACCTATACAGAGTTTTGAGTTTGTGACCCTTGGTCTCTGTGAATAGTGTGCCTCCTGGAGAGTCATGCCAAAAGTAGTGTGACATTTTAGACCTGGCAATAATCCAGCCTTTCTAAATTTAGAATAGTTTACGAAAATGACCATGTACTGATTTTACCTGGAAATTTTACTGAGCAGAGTTAAACTGAATGCTCTTATCAAATATTTACTGTGGGCAAACCACACTACATTTCTTTACTGAAAGTTTTTAATATTTTTTTTTACCATGTTCCATAATTGTGTCAGAGATAAAAGTGGTATCTGGGTCAAAAGCTGGACTATCAACTCAGAAATATAACCAATAGCAATATCTAATGAGTAAATTTAATAATTCGTTATAATGTAAACTAAAACCAATATTAAACGTTAAGAAAAAAGATTAGAATTTGAGAGGTAATGAAATATATTAAAAATAAATCCTTTAAAAATAATCCATCAAAGGGGCTCCTGGGTGGCTCAGTTGGTTAAGCCATTGCCTTCAGCTCACGTCATGATCCCAGAATCCCGGGATTGAGTCCTGCATTGGGCTCCCAGCTCCGCAGGGAGTCTGCTTCTCCCTCTGATCTTCTCTCCTCTCATACTCTCTCATTCCCCTCTCTCAAATAAATAAATTTTTAAAATCTTTAAAAAATATAATCCATCAAAAATATACATCACGAGGAATCATACTACTGTTAGGCACATGATTTTACCATAATATATCTATACATTCACTTTTTAAGCATTCATGCAGGATTTGTTGAGCACTCTGGAAGTACATAGATAATAAGAAAATTTCTAAGCTTAAGCATTTCATATCAAGTAGAGAAAACATACACTGTATTTGATTATGAAATAAATCTACTCACTTTAGAGTCTCCTAAAATTTAAGTCATAACATGTTGTGTGTTTTTTGAAAATACCTTATTTCATCCTTATTCTTTAATTAATGATAGAATCTCATATTGTAGAGTGACACACATTTCCTTTTCACAATATAGTCTCTTTTATTTTGTCATTTGTTGTTATTGATGTTATTTCAAATTCCCAATCTTTTCTTAGAAAATACACCTTTTTCCTAATGTTGCTTTTAAGAGTGCTATTTTATATTTTAAGTTCTTCCTTACATGAGTAGATGTAGATTGATATTTATTTAAACATTGGGGGGCAGGCTGTGCTACTTCTTTTTGAATCCATGTTTCTTTCTCTAAGCATTTGAAATGGTCAGAAATAACCTCTACCTTCTTATTTCTCCCTTCCTTTTCTTTCTACTTGAAAGTTCTAAGACACAGTTAGTAGACTTTTTTCTTCTTTTATCATTGTATTTTTAATCTGTCTTGACCATTTTCCATACCTGTCTCTCCCTGTATTTAATTCTGTGTGATATGGCCATTGAGGTCATTAATTAATTTTTTCATTGTAATTAACTCACTGGGTTTTTTATTACAGTGATGACGTTTCTTAAATGTAATTTATCTTTCTGCTTAGTTTTTTTTCCAAAACTTCTTGTTTTATTTCATGTTCTCCTATTCCTTTTATTGATTCATGAATCATATTTTATCTCTTAAATAATCTAAAACATATCTATGTTGTAATGTTTTTCAAATGGTTCCTTCATTTCTAATTCTATGGAGGTAAATCCTATTTTTTCCTATTTTCATTAATCACCTTTCTTTCTTCTTCTTCTTCTTTTCTTTTTCTTTTTTTTTTTGTTTATCTGTTTTTGTCATGTTTGTCCTAAGTGATATTGTTAGCTCTTGTTCAATGAGACCTGTATTCCATGAGAATGCTGTTATCCCTAAGATGTGAAAGGTTTTGGACAGATGATTTTGTTTACTTCCTCAAGAACCCTAGGGAAGTAAATGTTCTGTTTTATGTTAATTTCTTGGCTTGGGTTTCTGCACCATACTGTAATATTAATTTGGAACCTGCAACTCTGCATAATACAGGACTAGACTTCAATTTCTCACCAGTGATTTATTTCTCCCATACATTGCTTTGATAGGTGTTAAATGTCTTTGTTGTTCACCTGCCCTACAAGCAGAGCTTTACAAGTCACTTTTCATGGTGGGACAGCTCCTCAGAATATAATTGTAAGACCTGGCAACCATTTGCCAAACTGAAGATGCATGCCCTGTCTTGGGCTAAATCCAATAGGGCCTAGGCTCAAGTGTAAGATTCACTGGGCCTTCCTGGCATCAACACATCTCTGGTATTGTCTTTATTCTTTGTTTTGAAAGCTGTGTATTTCCATTTATTTTCTCTGAAAAATGTATTTAAATGTTGATTTATTTTTTTCATAAATTACTAAGCATTACTATTAGTGAATGAATGGGCCTGTTTATAGCAAATGTAATTAACCAGTTGCTGAAGCTCCTAATCTTGTTGATTCTTATTAATTTATATGTGTTTTTGAGCTACCTCCAATAAGTTAAATGCTTCTGGTAATTAAATTGACATTTTATTTATATACTCCCATTATAATTATTTTAAGAAAGAGTTAATATAATTCAAGAAATGAAGCAGTTGTTTTCTTAAAGTCCTGACATATAATTTATTAACAGTATTTTGATGTCCCTGGAGCCAAATATATAATGATATAAACCCTTTCTGTATCAAAAAGTTCTGTGAGATACTGTGTGACTTGCTTTGATATTCCCAGAACAATAAAGAACTATACAAATTAGGACTCATAAAGAGTCAATGAAGTTGCCATAGGTAAGTGGCAACACTCTGTGATATAGGCATCAGATTACTCTGGTTTACTGATAACAAAGATAAATGTAAACTGTAACTTTAACTCTTAATCCTTCAAAAAATGTATAAATACGTGCACATTCATATATCTACAGGTAGGTCTTGGAAAGACAGATTTCCCACACTCTCTATAAGTAGAATGCTCCTATAAAACTTTTGTAAGGAAAATGGTAGAAACAGAGAGTATCTCCTGCTTTCTGAAAGTTCACATTATGCCACTTTGCTTTTATAAAAGACCTACGTTAATATCTGTTTTCAATAACCTAAAGAAATCTAAGAAGGACTTTTGCTTTTAAGAAAAAAAATCTACATTATTATGCTAATGGTTTTTTCTTAAAAGTGAAAATCCTCTTCAGATTTCTTTAGGTTATCGAAAACAGGCAGAATGTAGGTCTTTCATTAAGCAAAGTCTCATAATGCAAACTTTCAGAAAACAAGGGATACCTTCTTAATGGAATTGCCTTAAATCAGCATTAATTTCTTTGGGAGGGGTGGGGTTTTAGAAATATCAAAGAAATGTTGTATTTGAACTTTAGACTATTACAACTCTCTTCCCATTTGTATCATTATAGAACTTCCCTTCATTTCAAACTCTAGTCAATTTCTAATAAATGATGCTCATTTAGAAGCTATGTTATATATCATATAATTAAACTAAGTTTCACATAGTTAAAGCATGATATGATTTAAGCCAAGTGTACTGACAGTGAATTGTAATACATATTTTTAAAGTAAGTGTGTCCTTTTTCTTCCTCTACTTTCCCACAAGTTTAGACAAGATTAAAGGTTAAAAAAAAAAAAAACACACTCAGAAAGCTAATTGGAAGAACTATAAAGTAAACCAAACCCAACATTCTTATTAAGTTAGAAGTAGTCAAATCTCTCCATCTAGAGAAAAGACTAAAGGCTAAGTAGAGGGATCTTGAAGTACCCTTGACACTAAGATGCCCTCAAGTTCCAGGGACCAAGGCTGGGTCCATGTACATAGATGTAAATGTTAAGACCATTACAAGCAGATTTCTTGCCATACAAGAAAACCTTATACATCACTTAACACTCCTTTTTATATAACCCTAAATATTTTTTAATACTAAGAAGAGGTTCAAGCTGAATTAAAAGGCTTTATTTTCCTCAAATCCAGCGATAGAATAAAGATTAAACAGTTTAAAAATGACTGAAGCAAGTACCTATATATACACAGTTATTTGGATTTCTTCAATTCTCAATCTAATCATGCGTGGTTTCATACATATGGTGATAGAATGTCACTGAAAAAAAGAAAAAATGATGTCACAGAGATATGTTCTTTCAAGTTTTATTTATATAGAAAAACCATCAGCAAAAAGAATGCTATGTTAATCAAATTATTTGCGTATCATCCCTGATAATTTTCACTCCACATGCATTAGTCTTCAGGTTTCTGAAATTATACACACACACACACACACATACACACACGTATTATAGCATCTCCTGTATGCATATGAGCTTACTAATTAATAAATTTGTACAGGTCGTGACTTCTTTGAGTCTTATTTTTTGTACAAGCATGTCTCATTTTACTGTGCTTTCTTTTATTATACCTCACAGATACTTCATTTTATACAAATTAATTAAACCTTTAAAGGTTTGTAGCAACCCTGAATGAGGGAAGTCTACCACTGACATTCTTCCAATAGCATTTGCTCACTTTATGTTTCTATGTCACGTTATGGTAATTCTAACAACATGGTAAACTTTTTATTATTATTATAATTGTTATGATGATCTGTGATCAACAATCTTTGAGGTTACTCTTGTAATTGTTTTGGAGTGCCACAAGCCAAACCCATATAAAACAGTGAACTTGATCGACAAATGTTCTGTGTGCTCTGACTGCTCCATCTACCAGCCATCCCCCACCTCTCTCCCTTTCCTTGGGCCTCCCTATTCCTAAGACACAACAATATTAAAATTAGGCCGGTTAATAACTTTATCATGGCCTCTAAGTGTTCAAGTGAAAGGAAGAGTCACATGCCTCTCACTTTAAATCAAAAACTAGAAATGATTAAGCTTAGTGAGGAAGGCATGTTAAAAGCTGAGATAGCCAAAAACTATACCCCTTGGACCAGTTAGCCAAGTTGTGAATGCAAAGGGAAAGTTCTTGAAGGAAGTGAAAAAGTGTTCCTCCAGTGAACATACAAATGATAAGAAAGCAAAATAGCCTTATTCTTGATGTGATGAAAGTTTGAGTGGTCTGGGTAAAAGACCAAGCCTGCCACATCATTTCCTTAAACCAAAGCTTAATCCAGGGCAAGGCCCTAACACTCTTCAATTCTGTGAGGGCGGAGGGAGATAAGAGAGCTAAGGAAGAATGGTTTGAAGCTAGCAGAGGTTCATAAAAATTAAGGAAAGGAGCTGTCTCCATAGTATAAAAGTGCAAGGTGAAGCCATAAGTGCTGATGTAGGACCTGCAATAAGTTGTCCAGAAGATTTAGCTAAGATAAATAGCTAAGATAATTAACAAAGGTGGCTCACTTAACATAACAGATTTTTCATTTTGGATAAAATGACCTTCTGCTAGAAGAAGATGCCATCTCCAACTATCACAGCTGGAGAGAAGTCAAGGCCTGGCTTCAAAGTTTCCAAAATACAGACTGACTCTCTTGTTAGGGCCTAATGCAGCCAGGGACTTTAAGTTGAAGCCAATACTCATTTACCATTCAAAAATCCTAGGTTCTTTAAGAATTATGCTCAGTCAGGGTGCCTGGGTATCTCAGTGAAGACTCTGCCTTCAGCTCTGGTCATGATTTCAGGGTCCTGGGATCAAGCCCCGTGTTGGACTTTCTGCTCAGCAGGGAGCCTGCTTCCCCCCGTCTCTCTCTGTCTGCCTCTATGCTTACTTGTGATCTCTCTCTCTGTCAAGTAAATAAATAAAATCTTTTTAAAAAAGAATAATTATGCTTAGTCTACTCTGTGCTCTATCAATGCAACAACGAAACCTGGATGACAGTACATGTCTTTACATGGTTCGCTGAATTGCTTACTTCAGCAGCACATATACATGGTTTATTGAATATGCTAATCCTACCATTGAAGTCTACTCAGGAAAAAAAAATTCCTTTCAAAATATGACTGTTCATTGACAAAGCACCTGGTCATCCAAGAGCTCTGATGGAGATGGACAAATGGATGAATATTGTTTTCATGCCTGCTAACACAACATCCATTCTGCAGCCCATAGACCAAGAAGTAATTTTGGCCTTCAAGTCTTATAATTTAAGAAATACATTTTATAAGGCAATATAGTTGCCAAACATTGTGATCCCTCTAATGTATCTGGGAAGGTCAATTGAAAACTTTCTATAATGGATTCACCATTTTGGATGCCATGAAGAACATCTGTGACTCACAGGAAGAGGCCACAATATCAACATGAATAGGAGTTTGGGAGAAGTGAATGCCAATCCTCATGGATGGCTTGGAGGGGTTCAAAACTTCAATGGAGGAAGTGACTGAAGATGAGGTAGAAATAGTAAGAGAACTAAAATTGGAGTTCAAGCTTACCTAAAGACATGACTGAATTGCTACAGTCTCCTGATAAAACATGAGTAGATGAGGGTTGTGTCTTACAGACAAGCAAAATAAAGTGGCTTCTTTATAGGGCATATAAATATATCTCCCTGTGAGATGCTGTGAAGACTGCTAAGATGACAACAAAGGATTTAGAATATCATACAAACTTAGTTGATGAGGCAGTGGCAGAATTTAAGAGGATTAACTCCAATTTTGTAAAAAGTTCTACTGTGGGTAAAATTCTATCAAACAACATCACATGTTATTGAGAAGTCATTCAAGAGAGAAAAGTCAATTGATGCAGCAAACTGTACTATTGTCTTGTTTTTGGGAATTGCCACATCCACCCCAGCCTTCAGCAGCCACCGACATTGAGGCAAGACCCTCACTAGCTAAAAAATTCCAACTCACTGAAGGCTCATATGATGGTTGACATTTTTTAGGAATATTTATTAATTAAAGTTATGTACACTGTTTTTTAGACATAATGATAGTGAACACTTAATAGACTGTAATACAGTATGACACTTGCTTATACTAAGAAACCAAAAAAATATTCATTTGACTTGCGTTATTGCAATATTCACTTTATTCCAGTGTTCTGGAGCTGAACCTTCAATATCTCCAAGGTTTGCCTGTAACAGATTTCTTAGCTTCTAATTCATGAGTAGCTAATATATTTCACCTCTAAGATTTGATGTGATCTCTAGTATTCAAACTAGAGAGTAATCGCTGAATTCTTACTCATGATCTTTCACATAGTCATGACGTTTTTCAATAAATATCAGTTGAATGATTGATGTTAGGCACTGTTAGACATTGGTAATCAGAAATGAAAGACAACCTCCTGCTCTAAAAAATCCTAGAAACAAATGGCGGAGGTGGAGTAGTAAACAATCTTTTACACTCTAATGATTTCTACAATAAGGAATGTATAGAGAAATGAGATCACATTAAAAAAGAACTTCACCAAGACTGTGATGGGGTACCAGGGAATGAATAAGGGACCAGTCTTTATCAAAAGTCTCTAAGAGGAAGAAATTATTAAACACAGACTTGAAGGCAAGTAGAACTTTGCTAAATAACAGAGACAGAAAGGAAGTTTCACATAAAAGAAACAACTCCTAAGAAAGCATGAAAAAGCCAAGTGGGTTTCTGTAAGCGATTCTATGTGGTTGGACATGGGGAGAAGTATGAAAATCAGAACAATGGAATTGCAGACATAGGCAGGAGGCATATCACGAAGAAGCTGATAGATAATAAATGGAAATTTGTTAAATGAATTCATTAAATTAATTTTAAAAAAGAATGACAAGATAAGACTTTTAATTTGTAAAAAGATCATTTTAGTTGCAAAGCACAGACTTTAAATTTAGGGGAAAAATAAAACTGGAAATGGGAAGCAACAGATTTTAGATAATCTTGGCAAGAAATGACAAGAGCATGACTAAGGCAATGGCAGGAGAGACCACACTATGGATGGTGTCATAAGGGCTTAGGGAGAAAGGAAAGACTCAGTTTTCAATGCCTAGATTGCCGGTAATGCTATTCACAAAATATGGGATATAAGAGTAAAAAGATTTGTGGTAAATATACTGTATTAATTAGAATTATTTTTGGTGGGTTGTGAGTGAGGGCTCAACACAATAGTGATTTAAAGAAGACAAGAATTTGTTTCACATCAAAGTCCAATCCTATATCCATGGCTGGCTAAGTTTTTCACAAGGGTGAGAGATTAAGACTCATTTGATTTTGTTGCTCTGTTTGCACGGCCTGAGTTTCCACAACTATCTCATAATCTAGTATATTTATCTAGCTCCATGTCCAGCTATGAAATGTGCATTTCAGCTAGCTGGGAGGAAAAACAGCAAGGTAAGGGAAGGCTTGCCTATGTTGTTCAAAGACATTTCTGGGAAGTTACACACAATTTCTTCTTCCATCCCATTGTCTGACACCTAGTTACAAGGCTAAACCTTTCTTCAAGAGGGTCTGGAGAATGTAGACTTTATTTTTGTTGGTTCCATGTCCAGATATAGTCCAAATATCTTTATTACCGAAGAGCAAGAGACAAGTCACTATCTTTACCCCAGCTAATCAGTTCACCGAAATTTGATGTCTTATGGCAGTCTGGCACAAGATTCTATAAAGATGCCTGAACATGAAGGTCCAGAAGTCAGGAGAGAGATCTGGGATGAAGATAACATATATGTGGTGGTTGAAGGGACAGAAGTTAAAAAGATAACAAAGAAAAAGTGGGAGAGGGATGTTGACAAAACCAGAGAATGTTAGCTGAACAAATTTCTTTGAAATTCTCTAAAAATGTCTGGGTCTCTGTTTTCTGCTGGTTCTCTTGGCTTAGATTTCTTTTTCTTAATCCTATCTTGTTTGTTGAGAGTGATTGTCCCAGAACTTTCAGTGCTTGACTCTCTAATCTTCTTCAATTACATTTGTTATGGTGGTGTGTATACTTGAGTGGATTTAACTACCACCAATATGCTGATGACTCTCCTATTTCTATCCCCATTGATATAATCCTCTCTTCAGAGGCTATGTAACATCTGCCTAGGATATTTCTATTCAGATCCCTCATCTGCATCTGAAATCTAATATGCCTTTTTAAAAATCTTTTTCTTGTCTGTCTCAGCATATAACATCACTTCCCTAAACTATTTATAGCCCATGCACAATTCTCCTCTAACTTTGTGTTTCAAATAATTGTAATATTCCCTTAGACATTAATTTTTCTATCTTGCCAAACAAGTTGAAAATCCCTGTGGGAAGTGGGGAGAGTGATAACTCTTATTTCATTTTAGTCTTTAATAGGTTAAATATATAGCACATACACAAAATAAATACCAATGATTATCAAATAAAATGACACAAACATGGATCCTAAAACATTGTACCAAAAAGAATAATATCTGGTAAATTTCTATCTGAAATCACTGGGCTGTCATAGTAGAAATAACATATATCTCTCAGTAATTAGTTCATCTGGGATTCACATTTATTTGGATTCATTTTTCATCAATATAAAAAATCACTTTTCATTAATCCATCTCTAAACATGCACTGAGCATATACAAGTTTTTGCATAAGAGCCTAGGAAGAAAGCCTTACTAAAAAACCCTCATACTTTAAGAACATTCAGTTTGTGTAAGAAAAAAAAAAAGCCCACAGGGAATATAACCTTAGTTTATGGTGAGAGATGTATACAGAGTAAGTAAGGCAACAAATTGATGGAGAAAGTAATCTCTGTGGGTTACAAACACTTAACCAAAATGTGAGGTGGAACTCAAACTAAGGTTTTTGTTTGACAGGGATTGCAGAAAGGGTCTTCCAAGAAGGACAAACCATGTGAATTAAAATGTGAACACAGTAAAGGAAACTAGTCTGGGAAGAGTGACTCAATGGAGAGGAAGTCATGACTGCCATTTTGTGTGCAATGTTTAACCAAGAACACAAGTTTTTTAAGATTTTAGTACTTTCATCTTTAAATCAATAATGACATTTCTTTGAAAGAGGACAGCTTATACAGTCTGTGAGAGTCTAGAAGGATTTTAAAAAATAATGTTTTCCATACATTTATGAGTTTTCTTAAACATATGTTGTGTGTGTGTGTGTGAGAGAGAGAGAGAGGCAGACAGACAGAGAGTACGCCACTGCATCATTTGTAATGAATATTGGGAGACAAAACTTTAAAAAATGTTTTCTTTGCCTGATTGTATGGCATCAGAGAAAAAGAATGATGACACATCTGAAATATGGTGAGTGCACATCAAAAATACTTAATTATGGAAAGAGGCCATGCAAGGTAATAAATACTCTTTAAATGAAAATATTAAAGATATTGTCAGCCAAGTTTCATTATTAGTTAATTCCACATGACTCTCTGGCAAAATCAGCTACTCATGTGGAACGTCTATTAACTTTAGCAGGTGTTATGCATAACTAGCTTAGGGCAGATTCTAGTCCACTGAGTGCAAGTATAACTCTTAAATTGATAAGCCCAAGTGGAACTCCTTGCCATATTAAAAGGGATTTATCAAAATTAATTAGAAATTTCATAAAAGGGCTCCAGAGTCCAAGAGATTGTTTTCTTTTCCCTTAGTTCAAACCAAACTACATGTACATGTAGTATTTTTATAAAAATGCAAAACTCATGCCTAAGCAGTAATGTATTTCTATTCCTATTTGACCATAAAGTTCCTAGAGCTAATCTCAGTTAAAATTGATTCAGCCTTTTTTAGGCTTTGACTCTTCCCCTACCTCAGTGATAGCTGCTATATGAGTTTTAGTCCAATATCACCACCCAACATTTTAGCTTTGCTTCTTAAAATTATCAAAGTGTTTTGGTCAAACATGAAAGGAGACACAACACACTTGGAGTTGAACAGTTTTCATGATTTTCTAGGCTCTGTATTTAGTCTGGAAAGACATTGACAATATTTGCAATAGGAGGCTGGCAGATATATAAGAGAATAAGAATACAATAAGATAGATTTTATATGTGACAAAGCATACATAATAAATGAGCTATTTGTCCTGTAGTTTAATTAAATTCAGTCTCCTACATAATTTGTGTTATAATTTTTCAAATTTTCTATCTCATTTTTTCTATTGCTAGCTGTTAAGTTATTTATTGAATACCAGTTAGCTTTAAGACACATTTGATCATATGGAATCAATAAAAGAAATATAATACAAAATCTATTTCTTCTGGAAGTTTAGATATAGATGGGAAACCAAGGCATGTATTTGGACAAGTTCATTTTGGTGCTATTATAAAATGCAGTGTGAGAAAAAACTGCTATGATTATAGAAGTTATATGCATGTGGATGTAGGAAACCTTGATTTTATTTGCCCTAGCATAATTAAAATTTATTAATTTAAAGACAATTGCAGCCTATTTGCTATTTTATAAATCTTGTTCATTTTGATATTATTTATCTACATTATACATTAGTGGAACAATTTGAGAGCAGTTATTTTTAAATCTGAGTTTTAAAATAGCAAATTAAATAGCTCCTTTAAATATCTCCGGCATTTTTTCTCATGTTTATAAATTTAGGTTCCAAAAAATAATTGCAACCTAGTTTTTATTTGGCCGTTTTCATTTATTATGTAATATCTTCAGAACTGTTACGCTTTAATGCTAACTTATTTTTCAGCTGAAGGGAAGGGTTGAGCTACTTTGTTAATGATAAAAAAAAAAAACTATGATTATTTTGCATTTTTAAGAAGTGCATACAAATCTTTTAATCTCTGCCTACACCCATCAGAACAATTGCCTTCCAATGTAATTATATTCAAAATGCAAGCGAGATAATAAGTATCTTGGAATTTAACTTGATAAATATTCATTTGCCTTATAGGGAAAAGTAATGAACATTCTGATATAATTAGCTGCATATTTTTAAACCATGCTTTTATTGAGTTTTTTTAGGTATATTTTATGTATGCAAATCTGCTAATTTATAAGGTAAGGGAGGTAAAGAGGATGGAAAAACAGGAATCAGAAATCTCCATTCCCATTCTGCCATCCTTTCTGGGGAATAGATTTCCTCATTAGAAGAGAGAAATCATTCCTTCCTCCCAATTCAAATGCTTTGTTTTAGTGAACCTAAGCCGATCAGAACCCTTAATTATAAAACCAGACTTTTCTTCATTGCTAGAGAAAATCCTTGCCTTGGCTTTTTCTTTTTCTTCTTCTCTTTCTTCCTTCCTGACTTCTCTCCTTCCTTCCTTCCTTCTTTCTCCTCTCTTCCTTTCAACTCTACATGCTTTGAAATCAGACACTAGTAAGAGGAGGCCCCTCCAACCTTGGGAGTTGTCACAGGGGCACACAGTGTCTTCAGAGATTTGAAGTCCACAAACTTCCAGCCGGCACTTGCAGATGTGCTGGTAAGCGAAACTGTACATTCTCTGACCTAGGACACGACTATTAAGACACGAGTGTATTCTCTCCTCAGTGGGGTGAAGACTAGACATATGATATTTCATAGTTAACATTTTTAAAGTGTTAGCAGTTTGCAAACTGTGTGTGCGCCTGTGATCAGATGATCTCCCAAGCGGCCAGGAGGTGTGTTTACCAGAGGGTGCTGAGTGGTTGGATGAGTAGCCAGAGAACTCACCGTGGGCTCGATGGGACTGACGGTCCGGGTCCAGGGCTTTCCACAGTTTTTTTCTCTCCGGCACTGCAGCACCAAAATATTCTGTGAGAAAATTGCTTTTACAAAAATTGCATCTATAATTAATCAATTTCTTATGAAATTATGAAAAAATGATTTCATGGGGAGGAGATGAATCTTTTTATTTTCCAGATTTTTATAACTTCTCCTTCCATGAGCTCTATAAATGTCTCAATTTGCTGCAGCTTTATATTTCAACTGTCCTCAGATCTTATTTTGCTTTCACCAGAGTTATGACTGATGACATTTTTAGCACCCTCAAAATTTGATTAGAGTTATCATCATAATAGATAAATTGACGGATATGGGGCTTGTAGGTATTTATTATGCCTAAATTATATTTTATGAGATCAAATTAGTTATTGATAAAATAAATTAACATGAACTATCTATGTGCATATATTATAGATTAGGGTTAATTCTGAAATTATAATTTAAAGAGTATGTACCCTAAGAACATTTTATTAAGCTCTTTTTACTTGATAAAAGAAAAATAGGAGTCTGTTTCCAGGTAGTATTTCACTGTGGAAACTTAAATACTCTCCACCCTGAGTGGATAGAAAATTAGTCTCAGAAAGAGGATTCCACTACTGTATTATAAAGTGTCTGATTTTAGAGGATTGCACTCTCAAATTCCAAGCTTAAGCTCAGAGATTGTTGGCTTTTACTTTTAATGAAAAAGTCCTTAGAAGGCTTGTTTGTAGTGGTGGTGAAAAACAGATTGGACTAAAAGTACTTTATTCCTGCCGAGCTGAGATCAGCACATGCATTACTCTACCCATCTATCCAGAAAATGATATGTCCTACTCAGTCCTGCAACTTAATAACATTCCCTCCCTTCAGCCCCATCCCCACCCCTGTGGCTTCCTGGGCACCTGAACAGGTTTCAAGCTCCTTTTATCAGCCTCTGCAGTTAAGGCGCTTTGGTGAGAGACCCCTCAGAGCCTAATGAGCCTGAGAAGGGAAGCTGTGATTCCAGGTCGAGATAAATGGAAATATTTTCAGACTATGAGTTGCAGTCAGAGTAAATGCCGCAAACGAACAAAAGAGTCTTCAAATTGACAATCTTCAGGGTGGGAAAGAACACACTTTAAGGGTGAGATTTCATTTCTACTACTACTTGGATCTGCTTCATTTTCTCTGACATTTTCACACAGTCTGCAGTGACATCTGCTTGTTGCAGTGGTAACAATGGTCGCTGAACCGCTCAGTTAAATTGCACAAACCCGGCATTGCCTCCACGCGCTTTCAAATAACCTGGCTGGAATCTGCTGGAACTCAGGAGATTGCTGTTCTTATGACAATTATTATTATCATTATTGTATGTGAAAGTCATAACTTTCAAAGGCTGCGCACACAAAAACGCAAGCTGAACGCCATCTGGAGTACAATAACGCAGAAGTCTCTAATTTTTCTTTACATTTAAATCTTGCTTAAATGTTCACATTTCTGACATACAGCTTTTTGTGTTATTTGTTTTCATGCTTTTTTAAGAATATTCATTATTGAGAAATTTGACAAGAAAGGCACAGAGGAAGAAAATCATTCCTAATCCCACCACCCAGAGATAGCAACAAAGAGTTTTTATTTTTATCCTTCCAAAGATTTTAACTAAATGTTATTTTCCAACTTGGACTCACTCTTTGTTTAAAGAAACATATTTGAAACTTATGAATTACACAGATAATTTAGTGCATTTGGTAAAGAGCAGGAATTTGGGGACATATTAAATGGTATATTAATTATAATAATATCAGAAAAATTTCTTAATAAGGCATTTTACCTATAAGGCAGTCCCCTTGCTCTGATAACAATTCTCTATTGCTTGCAGTTTTGCAAGATATTTTACTCTATAGAAGATAAAATGTTCATCTCTTTTTTCCTTCTTTATGATAAGGCCACATAAGACTATATCAAATAATCCTTGTACCACTACATTAATAACAATTCTGAAACAGCCTTCAAACAATCTCACTCCCTTGGTACCTGTCAGCTATTTCTGTTTCTTTTTCCTGCTTCTCTCATAAAAAGGCACTACTCTTGATGTGTGGAATGGAGGATTCTAGAAAGAACTTGAGAATTCAGGAACTCAATGCCTCCTCTGTTTTTAGGGGTAGGACCTCTGTTATGCCTATAGGGTAATTAAACAACAACAGACGAAGGAAGGAAGAAGGAGAGAAAGGAAGGAAGCAAGAGGGAGAGAAAGAAGGAAGGAATCCCTTAGGGCTGCTGAAGGAAAGAGCCCCCATGTGAGCTCAGGTCTTGGCAGGTTATCTCCTTGGCTTACTGGAATTTCCAGACTGAAGCTTCCAATACCAGTGACCAGCTACTGATCAAGCTGGGTAGTTAGCAAAGGTTGGCAGCTTGAGGACTCCTCTTACTAAGGCTGCACTCTTAACTACGTTCTACAGGAACAGTCATCAGACCCACTCTTCCTGCAGCTTCGGCATCTGCAACTCTCTCTACCTGGAGCACACTTTTCTGAGATTCGCATCACCTACTCCCTTACCTACTTCAGGTCTCTGTCAAATGGAACCTCGTTGGGAGGTTTTCCCAGCACCACTAAGATTTCAGCTCTTTTCTGTTGTCACTTTCTATCAACCATTCTTGCTATATTTGTCTCTTAATTACTAAAATGTATCTAACCTACATTATATTTAAGTATTTATCGTGTTTACTGTTTTCTTCAAGAAAATTTCTAAAGGCAAAGATCTTTGTCTATTTTGTTCAGTGCCATATGCTCAGAGTTTGGAAAAGTAAGTCGCTTTAGAATGAATGAATAAGTAAATAGGATTTTATGCCTCATTCCTCTGAACGCATACCTACAGTTAACTTCGTAATATTGCCACCAAAGTGCCACAATTGTCTTTTATTTTAATCAAAATTGAGATTAGTTAAGGAATTATCAATGAATGCTTTGTGTCATAGGTTCTTCTTACAACCTAGTCCTATAAAAAGTTCAGAAAGTCTCTTAAAGATTGAGGCACACATTTGGATGGTTATTCAATGACCCAGGAAAACTAGTACTATACAGTAATTTAAAGTAAAGTGGAAATATCAAATATTCCTCCTAAATAGTTATGGTGTATCCTCATTAATATTCATTATTAACTTATCAATAAAATAACTATTTTCTTCCTCCTAAAACTGAAATGTTACCTGCCAATCCAGTCATTTACACTCATCATCACCAGATAAGTCATTTAAAAAAGGAATGAAAATAACCAGCTAACAATCATTATAGGTCAAATCTAACCTGAATTGAGTTTGCCAGTATGCTATTCTCTGTGCTAAACATACACACATATACACACACGGACCTTAATCCACACAACAAATACCACATTAAGTGAGGCTATTATTATCTTCATTTCACAGCTGAGGAAACTGGAGTTGAGAAAGATTAGGTAACTTCCCCTAAATTACCAAAATGCTCAAGAAGCAAACTTAAGGTTTGAACCCCAGGGTCTGACTCCTAAAATTCACACTTCCTCACCAGGAAATACATTAAGTGATTAATATGTATTAATTCACTTCATAAACCTATTTTCCCGATGATGTAGATATATTCCAGATGAAATTGAGAATTCAGAGTCATTCATTAATTTGTATGAAATTACATAAATGAGTCTGCTTTAGATCTGTGTTCTTTCCACCACACCACGCTAACTCTAGAGGGAAGAGGTTTCTAGCACAGTCCTAATTTTGTGTTCTGCCTGGAAACCAAGGGAGAAGAAATTTCATTACTTGTGTTTTATGAAGCTCTTTACTTCTGCCCCACTGGTTTTTCCCACTATGTTCTGCTGTGACACTAGCACCATCAAAACATCAGCATGGAACATAATTCCTGCTTTTCCAATTGTTGTGAAAGATCATGGGTGTGAGGATGGCGTCCCAAAACAAGCACCTTGTTTCCTTCCACAAGAGTTGTGTCCAGGAGTACCACTCTATTCCAAGCCTTCAGAGAAAAAAGAAATACCTTTTTCGGGCCTGGATGCCATCATACTATTCATTACCGTTAGATTTATATTGACTTTTTCAAGTGAAAATTGCATACTTTGGAGAATATTATTTTTAGAATCATGTATTATGAATGCATAACTGACCTCAGGTGGATGTTCAAAGCCTTGGTGAATTAGAAATATTCCATGAAGTTAATGCCGCTTTGGGCACAGTAAATAATTCATGATCTGTTTTAATAGTTAGTTCTCTCTTTAGCATGAATATTCATAGTGTATATGATGGGGAAAAGAATCAGTTACATTTACTCAGACCTCCTGGGAAAAGTAGGTAAGACGATTGTTAGAAAGAGGTACTAAAGCATTAATTCCTCCATTATTTAAAATAATTATATAGGTTTAAGTGTTGGTGAAATCATCAATACTGTAAATCAGGATATCTGTCACTGTCATCAGTTTGTTGCTTATAACTTAGTTGTTATCAACCTTAATTTTTTAATGGGAAACATTAAATGTTATTTAAAAATCATTTTATATAGCTCCTTAAAATAATTTCCTGAACTAAAGTGTTATAAGAATGTAATTTTATATATTTGAGCTTTCTCTAATGTAAAAGATAAATAAGTAAAATTTTTATATTGGTACATTTTGTGCACACACACACACATGCACACACAGCCACGATGTAAAAATCCTTACTTATAAAAAATTAAAAAGTTTACTAGCCGCTACCACAATTGTGATTTTATTGGACAAAATAAAAATCTGTGTGTGATTTGATCAGGATTTAAAAATGGGAAAAAGATGGGTATTGTGCTCCATATCACTCGGCATCAGGGAAATACAAATCAAAACCACAATGAGATATCACCTCACACCAGTCAGAATGTTTTGTTTGGTTTTGTTTTGTTTTTAAGTAGGTTCCACACCCAGTGTGGGTGTGGAGCCCAAGGCAGGGCTTAAATGACCCTGAGATTAAGACCTGAGCTGATGGGGCACCTGGGTTGCTCAGTGGTCATGATCCCAGGGTCCTGGGATTGAGCCCCACATTGGGCTGTCTGCTCAGCAGGGAGCCTGCTTCCTCCTCTCTCTGCCTGCCTCTGCCTGCTTGTGATTTCTGTCAAATAAATAAATAAAATCTGAAAAAAAAAAAAAAAAAAAAGACCTGAGCTGAGATCAGATCTGACACTTAACTGACTGAGCCACCTAGGCACCCCAGGAAAAAGGTTTTGATTCATAATTTGATTAAACCAAACTTCATAGGCTATTTATTAACTTCGTGGTATTTTGTGAAACACTAAGACCATCTATATGAGTAACAAATACCACCTATCCAGAATCAGCTTATGTTGATGACTACTCATTTACTCCATTGAGAAGATCATCCAGTAAAACCTGAAAGAGACATAGATATTCACAAATTGTAGATTTATCAACCTAGTTACAAGTAACCAATTCAATATTGTCCACCAATTCTTTAGTTATTTTCTTATAGATTCAAGAAACTTGCTTTCTTAAAAAATATTTTGACTTAAAAAGTACTTCAATTATTTGTCTTTCTACTTACTCCAGTCTATTCAAAATCTCAGGAGAAGCTCTTGTAAAAAAGATTGAAATGACATGATGACATATTGGTCTCATAACTCCTTTTATGAAAGAAATTCAAATGTTACCTTTTATTTTCATTCAAAAACACTTGCTAACTTTATTTCACTTCGATTGATCCTTATAAAATTTATTCTAAAACTCATATTGTCACTATCATTTTCTTTATTAGTTTTAAGACCAATTTTTTAAATGAAAACAATTTGATCCCAATTTAGATTTCTTATCAGTTCCTATTATTGGCATTGCATGAATTATAAAGATATACAAGAGATTTTAAATAAATACTAACTAAAATTATAATGAATAGTTGCATTTTAAACTATGCAGGACTTAAATAAAGTAGAACAAAACATGACTGTGGTGAATTTTAGCCTCTTAAGGATATAATGAGAAGGGTATAATTTCCTTTTGTCTAATAGTAGAATTGCCAAGCAGAATTAAGTCATTTGAGATAGCAAGATAATTCCGAATTCTCTGAAAGTGACACAAATCACTATATCAAGCAGTGCTTATGGAATGACCTTTTGTACTAAGCACCTAAATATAGTATTCATGTTAAAAAGCATTCATCCAAAACTAATCTGAAAATCTATTCCATGGAGCACAAAATGTCTGTGCTCATTCTTCATGTTTTACTTCAAAACGCACTTGGTGAAACCTTATTTAAGTAACATTAGAATCAGGAAAGACTGAAGAGAAATCTGAGTGAGCATAAATGGGATCTATTTCATTTTGAAGTATGACCTCCATTTTCCATTCTGTTTGTATTCTGAGAACATTTCCCTGCATACCAATTATATGATGTTGTATTTATTTTATCTTTTTTTTTTTTTTGAACATGTATAAATATGTGCAAAGTACCACTCCAGGATTTTTTTAACTAAGTATTTTATAAACTCTGTTATTGTGTTATGCATTTTATTAGCCTGTACCTTCTGGTCCCATCAGAGGTTAGTTCATGGTCTACCCCATTTCAGCATGAGTGAAGCTTCCTAGATTAGGTATTAGCAACTGACTCATCTGAAAATATGGGTACAGAAGTGGCAGATATTCTTCAGAGAATGGAAGCAAACTTTCAACATGTTGTATAGAAGACAAGAGAATGAGTAAAAACCATAAACAAATCCATTAATGATTTCAGATTCAATAACTCAAGTAGTTAATAGAATAAAAAGGATGAGGTATATAGGATATTTGGTGTGTCTACAAAAGTATCCCCAGTTTGTTGTAATAAAATCTCATTCAGCTACAAGGATATATAAAAGCCTCCACAATATGTTTAAAAGATATATTTCACCAGTGAAAACAATTGAGAAATAAGGGGCACTGTTGGGAATTCTATCTACCCTTTAAAATTTCCTTACAATTTCTTAGCATCTAGATATGTCATCTATAACGATTCAAAACACCTCTAGGTGTCTGTGTCCTCAAATTCCAGTTTCCAATTGTGTTTCCCCCACTGAGTAATTTGGATGTTTTTGTTTTTTTCTCAGAAAATATATCATTTTTTAAATGGCTTAAAGCTTGTCCAAGGATGATGAGAAAGCTCTTACTCTTCCATCAAGGAAGCTTTGTTTCATTTCTCTTTTCACCTGGGTCACTGGCCTGAGGTCTGTAAAAATGACTTTTTTTTTTTCTTTTGTATTTGAGGTAGTTGAAAAAAATCTGACATGAAACTTCTAGGATCAGGAAACAAAGAGTGTGTGTGTGTGTGTGTGTGTGAGTCTATAAACATGCATAGATATATCTAATAACACTGTACACATATATGCATATTGTTTTATTCATATTCAATTTATTGTAGTACAGGTAAATTAGAATCTTGCTTGCAAGTTTTTAACATAGTTGCTCCTAATTAGAATATTAAGTGAAACAACTGAATTAAATGATTAATTTCTACATGCTTTCTGCCTGGATTGTTGGGGGGACAGGTGGAATTTATCAGTTTCCCTTACAATTGTCTCTCTTAACAAGTGAAATTTTCCAAGACAATTTTGAGTTATTTAATAATGTCATGACATTATTATTACTGCTTTTATTTTGTCTAATTTTTAAATATTTGCTTCCCACATCTTTTCCATGCAACAGTGGATTTGGGGGTACTTTTTATTCTATAATTATCATGAAATCACTATCTTGGGGAAAAGTCCCAAGGAGGTCCAATTTGTTATTACAGAGCAAAGCCTTCTAAATTAAATTTCTTTCATTGATTTATCTTTCAGGCTTAAAGTGAAGCAATGTCAATGACATCCTACTAGGATGCAAATTCCATACTCACCAGGAATTCTGTTTCTCTTTCTAAATCTCAACACCTAGAACAGATCTGTGCACATGGGATAACTAATGATAAACAGTAGTTATATTATTGAATAAAACTTTAGATCAAAAAGCTGTATTCTCCAGAGGGAAAAAGAAACAAAAATCAATTTGTTGAAATTTTCAAATTTCCTCATTCTCCTCTTCAGCATCTTAGAGAGAGAGAGAGAGAGAGTGTGTGTGTGTGTGTGTGTGTGTGTACTGAGTGTTTTCAGTTTCTACTTACTGATGAAAGCAAGATGACATTTACCATGATCTCCCATATTCTTTCATTTTTCATAATCTTTGGTATTTTTACCTTTTGCACTAGACTTTCCTTCACCTCCATGGATTCTAGCTAGCTAAATTAATCTCTCTTCTGGTCTATCAAAATAGCTCCCTAACTAGTCGTTCTGCCATTTCAAGCTTAATTTGTGTGTTAAAATATTTCCAAAATAAAAATTATTAATTATATACATTTCCTCATTAAAAAGATGTTTTGGTTCTCCAATGACCACAGTATTATGTCCAAAATACAAATGACATCAAAACCTCTCTTTCCAGATTGCCCACCTGTCTTTCTCAACCCATGCTCTGATAGGTAACTAACCACGGTTTCTGAATGAGTCATGCACGTTTGTTGTTTGTTTTGTTTTGTTTACTTGACCACATGGAGGTATACTAGGTACCCTTTAAAATCTCAGCTCTAATGCCACTTCATCCGTGGCCATCATTCCTTCTTATACTCCGTAATACTTTTACATACTCTCTGCCAGCACACCTCACAATGTCCTTTACATTGCTCTGTGCACCAGATTATATGATGGGTCCTCTGGGCAACCTAATGGTCTATGACCCAGGTCTCATAGCTTATAGGTGTTATATATTTGTAGAATCAGTGAAAATATAAATGTATTTTATTACACATGTTAAATAAAGTATACACAGAAAAATTTTTTGTGTGTTACATATAATACTTCTAATCTATTCATATAAAACATGAACATGTTTTATGAAAGCATCATGAAAGATTTATAGCTTGTTATTTCACCTAAATCCAAGCATAAAGAGAGGACTAGGAAAAGTCACGTGCTTCTTGGTTGATGAGGCAAAGTTGCATTATTCTAGACCCCTTGCCTTCAAAAATTTACATGTTGTGAACTCCTTTAACTTAGCTAACTAATATTTCCAGCAAATCCTTTGAGACAATTTTTAACACCAAAAGTATTACTGTCTTGGAAGCAACAGGAGAGAAAATATATGACTTTAATTTTCCACTTCAAGCAAAGGCAAGGAAAATGTTCATGGGTTTATTGTGGGTGAGGTAGGGAAACCAGGTAAACAAGTAAAGAAGCAGAGATACTTGTTGTAAGGTTTGTCATTTTAAAAAATGCCTACAAATACATGTACACAGCATATGTGCACATGCACACACACCCCAAGCACAGAGAAGAGTTGAATAACTTACCTGAATGTAAGTTTCAGTTAAATGGATTTGGGGATGATAAAATATTCAGCTTTCTTTTTATTTAGAGATAGTAAATGAATCATTACTTACTATTATCTGCCCCATCTCAATACAGGCTCAGCAAAGTCTTCTGATGCCACAGTGGTTCATGCGTTGCTAGCCACCACAGATTAAAAGGGATCATATGCAGGGCACAGCCTGAAATAATGTGAGGCAAAATCATTACCTTATAACAGCCATGATCCAGTCCTTCTGCACATATACTGTGAGCGGGGCTAACTGGGGGCATTCATTTGTTACAGTGGCCATTCCTTGGAAAACTCAAGATGTTGTACCCATCTTAATATTCTTCCCTACGGGCAGAAGCAGTCTGTGTGGCTGAGTAGGACACGGAAGCTTTAGGGAGAACCAAAGACTAATACATTTGTCTTTGAAGAAATTGTTGACAACTTCTCTCACATTACCACCTCATAGACTATGTTCGTTTTAAATGAACTGCTTGACATTTTATCAAATGACAGTTTTCCTAAAGACTTATTATTCAGTATAGATAGAAATTTACTTTTCTGTCTGTCACTACAGTGATATTTATTTATGGAAAGTGGATGAAGTTTCTCAATTTCAATGAGTAAATTCTCAGGAGTAAACCTTGTCCTGTGTGTTTAAAAAAGTCCTTGAAAGTTTTCTTTGGAGTTAGTTGTTAACCTATTTGATAAATTGTATTAATATTGTGTGATTTACTTCAAAGATTATTATAAAATTTATATTAAGTCATTAAATAGAGATCAGCTTTCATATAAGCATGAATGATGGCATGTTAAATGCATGTTCATGTTGATATTTACATTTGATGTTCTACCTCTCAATTGCTATATATATCTATAGAAGTAATCCATATCCATTACTTATACATGTATATAGGTAATCAATTGCTATATAATTAGAAGGCCAGGACTCTGAGCATAAATGTGGGAGGTCTGAGAGAAGAGGTAAGCAGGGCAGCCTGTTGTTAAACATTTGAATGGAAACACTGAATGTGTTCTATTGAAGAGTTTTCTCAAGTTGAGAATCACTCTATGTTATACCATATTATATTTTGTCACATTTTGTTACATGTTGTTTTAAACATAGTATTTCAAATCACACATACACACACACACACACACACACACACACACACACACACACACAATTCTTAAGTATCATTAATACTCACTGTTTTGAAGGGTCAATGCCAGCAGCAACCTAGAAGAATTTCCTGAGCACCAGCCACATTCTGGGCCTCAGAGACACACGTTTTGTATTTGTCCACAAGGATTTGATAGTTTAGTGAGCAACTGCAATTTACTTCAAGATTCTAATAAATTCCCTGGGTAAATATTTGGGGAAGGATGAGCTTTCTAAAACCAGAAATGTACGTGAACATCAATCCATCCAAATCTCAAAAATGATGCCTAAACCAAAGGTTTCCATTTCAAGAAGTATTAGGTAGGATTTTGACTGACTCTAAACCGTAAGTCAGTTTGATTACCATAAGTCAGTGTTTTCTATTTGTTGATAGTAAATTGTTTTAGGGGCACCTGGTTGACTCAGTCGGTTAAGCATCCAACCCTTCACCTCAGGTCAGGTATTGATCTCAGGGTCATGATTTAAGCCCTGCATGGGCTCCACACTGGACACGGAACTCACTTAAAAGTAAATAAATATATAGTAATAGTAATAATACAGCTTTATAGTTACACATACAATTTAGAAATAGTGTGTTGACATGTTTTAATGTTAGCTTTCATGGAAAGATCACCAAATAAATCTGAAAAACCTATACCTCAGATACAACAAAATGGCATCATCAAGACTTCAGCAAAGAATAATTTTTAATAACAACTATGCTTTTCAAACAATATAAATCATTCAAGACATAATAAAAATGCTCAACCAGTTCTGTTCCAATTCTCTTTAGTATTTTGTAAACATGTTCTCAGCATTTTGTTTAATGCTTAAATGTTATATTATTTTAGAACAAATTAGGATTGAAAATAAGATCAATTTCTTATAACATCTATATACCTTTTTTTCTTTTAATTTTAACATAATATTCTATCACATCTTATAAATTCATTTTAATTTAAGTTTAAAGATAGAGACAATAGGGGCACCTTGGTGGCTCAGTGGATTAAGCCTCTGCCTTTGGCTCAAGTCATGATTTCAGGGTCCTGGAATCAAGCCCCTCGTCGGGCTCTCTGCTCAGCTGGGAGCCTGCTTCCCCCTCTCTCTCTGCCTGCCTCTGTGCCTACTTGGGATCTCTCTCTCTCTCCTTCTCTCTCTCTCTCTCAAATAAATAAATAAATAAATAATCTTAAAAAAAAAAAAAAAAGAAGAGACAATAGATCTGTCCTTTGACATGGTGACAGAATAGCTTTGAGCAAAGGATTAGAGGCTTAAGATCATTCGTTTTAAGCACTATTCCTCTGCATTACCAAGCACTTGAGAGCATTGATCTTGGGCACATAAGCTATTTATCTATCTGTTTATCTATCTATATGTATTTAAAATATGGTGTAGCATGGCATCTCAATAAAACTGAGGCAAATAGAATTCATTAATGAGAAACAGCAAATGCATTTGTTTTTTTTTATTGTTTTTTTTAATCTGAAACAAAGGGAGGTATATCCCTAGAATTTCATATGTGCAATCATAATCTAAAGTATGGGGGGAAGTTAATAAGAGACAAAACATATTAATATGCCTTTCCCTGTTTTTATTTTTGGAAGAAAAGAAACATAAATGCTCAAGATATTCCTACAATATGTCCAAAATGGAAAGAAGTGGTCAGGGTGTGAAAGGGAGAGAAAACATTTAATTCATTCAAGATATCCCGTGAAGTTAAAAAGAAAATTGATCGTGGTTTATTAGTGCTTTCCAATAAACACTCAAGAGTTCAGCTAACTGAAAGTAATTGATACTAGTGGAATCAATGGTGCAGGAGAATACCCTAATGGGTATTGTTGAAACTTTTCATTCTCATTATGTAGTTTATTTCTTCAAAGGTTATTTGATAGAATTATTGT
This sequence comes from Mustela nivalis, assembly GCF_964662115.1. Lineage (NCBI taxonomy): Eukaryota > Metazoa > Chordata > Mammalia > Carnivora > Mustelidae > Mustela > Mustela nivalis. Next base: position 38,712,101 of record NC_139020.1, read on the forward strand.
TGATGAGTATATTTGAAGCTTTGCTGTTTAAAGAATTGGTTTATTGAGTGACTTTGCCCTATTTTAAATCAATTTACAGATGTCTTCTTTGTGATTCATGCAAAAATATAAGCACAGGGGTGGGGGGAAGCACATAACCTACATAGTGCTTAAATTCCTTTTGCTCCTTTCTAATTGATGGAATACATCTAAGCTCCAATGACCATGTTTCATTAAAAGTGATTGCAATTAAGAATTTCAGTAGGCTAACTTGAGATTGAATCACTCAATGAGCTGCTTGTATGTCATGTAAGATTCAATCCAAACTGTGTTTAGTTACACCCTCCTTGTTTGTATTTTCACTGCCAGTTATTTAAAATGAATTAGAAACAAGAGTTATCTTTTATAATTCACATATACATATCCCCAGCTTCATCTTTCTGCTTTGAAACAACTGTACTTTTAGAGGTAAGAATGCTTCTGTATCAGAACAGGCAAGAGGAAAAACTACAGAAGCAGCCATACTTAATGAAGTTTGAAAAATCTTTAAGAAGACTCAAAGAGATACATAATTTACTCTTTCTCACGGTATGCTTTTATTTAAAAGTAAATATACACACACATATCTGTGTATACACATTTTTAATTAAATATTTAAAAATTAGCTGTTTAACAATTTCTTAAGGATTTAAATGACTATAGAAGTTTAACCTAGTAGATTTGTATATTCTTACTATCCTTCCATTAATTCAAAGACAATCTGAGGATATCAAGGTGTAACTATAAGGTATCCTTTGGAGAAAACTGTGAAACCTTATAATTTTGTTAAGACTATCCTCCTCAGATTACTTTACCATTCAGAAAATGAAGCCCATTCAATCTGTCCTTAGGTGATGCCAGGAATCCCCTATTACAGGAGAAGTGAAAGTAATAGTAGAAAGAAATCCAGGCAGGGAATCAGAAGATAGGGAGTTTTCATGTTAGCTGCACTGGTTATTACCTGTTCATCTCTTGGCCACTCACCCAAGAAAGCATCTGTATTCTGGGAATCACAAAGTTCTCAAGATCAAATAAAATCTTATGTGAAAGTGCTTTGAAAACCTTTGTATTTGTGTTGAATGGTAGTATTTTGTTATTAATATATTAGTAATGATTTACAGGGAAAAGAAAAAGTCTTCATATTTCTGAAGTGTGACTATTGGCTTGGTGATTAAAACAACAACATGACTTCTAATATGTCTGAGTTTGGGATATCATCCTATTTTTGGCCTCGTTTTCTTTTCTGCAAACAAAGGTTAGTGCAGGTGCCAGCATATTGTGAATAAAATATGCCTGATTTAAATTGTGAAATTTATATTGTTTAAATTGAGAAGAACACAATATAAAGATTTTATTTCTAAATAGCATTGGTATATATCTAATAATTAAAATAAAGATGTCTAATGTGCTAAAACAAGCTCAATATTTAACAAGAAAGACATTATCATAGGTATTATTTACTGAGTCCTGGCCACATGCAAGACACTATGGTGACCACTTATGTGCATTTTTTTATTTAATCTGCATCATATCCCATTGATGTTTATAACATTATATATAACCTCATTTAATATTTATATTAACTCTATGAATGTGATAGTATCATTATACCAATTTCATGAGACCATAACTTAAAGAATCTAAATAACTTTCTGAAGGTTATAAGGCTAAGGTTCATTTTGAGTATAAGTATTTATGATGCAGAAGCCTAAAATCTTCTCTAGAACTAAGGTCATGAGCCCTTGTCAAAAAAAAAGAAAAAAAGAGAGAGAGAGAAGGAGCTGGATGACTGGGACAATTTCAAAAAATTTCAAAAAATTCACCTTATTTTCTGTGACCTCCATGTGGCAGGTGGCAGGTAACTTTTACCAACTAAGAAAGCATTTGATAGGATAAAAATATACTCTTTTTTACCAATCTAGTATGTTAGTATTCAAATGTAGTAATAAAATACAGGAACAAGATTAAGTATGCTGAAATTCATTTTTTAAAATGCTCTCGTGTAATCAAGACGGTGTGGTATTGGCAAAAGAATAACAAAGTGGATCAATGAAATATAATAGACCCCAGAAATAAACTCATGTAAATATAATCAACTGATCTTTGGCAAAGAAGCAGAGATAATACAATAGCGCAAAGATGGTCTCTTCAACAAATGGTACTAAAACAATTGGACCTCCTCATGGAAAAAAGAAAAGAATCTAGATACAGACCCTATACCCTTTACAAAGATTAACTTAACTGGATTACAGACCTAAATATAAAATAGAAAACCATGTAACTCCTGGAACTTAACATAGGAAAACATTTAGGTGATGACTTTTTAGATGCAACACTAAAGGCATAATCCATAACAAAAGAACTGATAATCTGGAAATTAAATTAAAAGTTTAAATTTCTTCTCTGTAAAAGAACCTATCAAGTGAATGAGAGGACTGAGTCATAGACTAGGAGAAAATTGCAAAAGATACTGACAATAAAAGACTGTTATCCAAAATAAAACAAGAACTCTTGAAACTCAACAATAATAAAACAATCTGATTCAAAGATAGGACAGAAACCTTAATAGAACCTTTCTAAAAAAAGATGTACAGATGACTAATAAGCTTATGAAAGAATGCTCCACATCATATGACAACAGGGAAATGCAAACTAACACACTACTACACACCTATTATTATACCCCAAATCTGGAACAACAACAACAGCAAATGCTGAAGAGGAGTTGAAGTCCCATACATTGTTGATGAGAATAAAAAACAACACATCCACTTTGGAAAACAGTTTGGTGGTTTCTTACAAAACTAAACATACTCTTACCATACGATCCAGTAATTGTACTTCTTGGTATTCACCAAAAGGAGTTGAAGATTTATGTACACACAAGAGCCCACATAAGTATGTTTTTAGCAGTTTTGTTCATACTTGCCCAAACTTGGAATCAACCAAAAGGCCCATTAGTAGATGAATGGAAAAAATGGAGATATCCAGATAATGGAATATTACTCAGCACTAAAAAGAAATGAGATATCAAGTCATGAAAACAAATGGAGGAAACTTAAGTGCATATTACTAAGTGAAAGAAGTTACTCTTAAAGGCCTACAAACTGTATGATTCCAACTCTATCTCATCTTGGGGAAGGCAAAACTATGGAGACAAAAATATTAGCAGTTGCCAGGAATTAGGGATAGAGAGGAATGAATAGGCAAAGCACAGAGGATTTTTAGGGCAGTGAAAATACTCTGTATGATATCATAATGATGGGTACATATCAATATATACTTTCCCAAACCCATGAAATTTGAAACTCAGGAATGAGCACCAATGTAAACTATGTTTTGGACAATTATGATGTATCCGTGTAGGCTCTTTGATTGTAATATGCCACTCTAGTAGGGAAAGTTGATAATGGGAGAGGTAGTATATGTCTAGAGGAAAAAGATATATGGGAAATCTCCATATCTGCCCTTTAATGTTGCTGTAAACTGCTCTGAAATTTAGATTAAAATATTAATTCTTATTTTTTTAAATACCTTAGTAAAAGTATTGTGTAACATGCATGACATGAGAAAGAAAACCTAAAATTTGGCTGAAAGTATCTCTCATGATATACTTTCATACTGACTAATTTCATTAGATTCAACTTCTCAACAATGTTTACATCCATGCAAGAACATTTTTGAAATAATGTAAAAGTGGAGTTTCAACATTCTGTTGCATCTCAAATAAAATTCCAATTTTCTGTAATTTATCTAATCTTAATCCTCTGGAACTTCATTCCAGATGCACATGTAAAACAAAACAGAATTTGCTGCCAAATCTTTTTTTTTTTTTTTTTAATCTAATCAGAAATGAGCCTATCCTGGGAGGCTCTATTGAATATACTGTCTATATCTTGGTTTTTGGTTTTGCCTGGCATCCATGGAATTCTAAAAATTGATCTAGAGATTCTACACTGAAATAACATTAAGTATAAGTAAAATAATCTAATCCAGATAGCAAATAACCCTATGGGCTCTTCTACGCCAACTCTGAAAATCTGGAAAACAGTTAATTTGCCTCAGCCACACCCATTATTATTTGCTCTGAATCCCTCAAGTTTCAAAGTTTGCCTTATCCATGGAGAGTATGGCTACTGAAAGCAGTTGGCCCGTGCAATGGTTATATAACAACTAATTCAAGGCAAGAGAAGAAACCAGAAAGAACATTTGAAAGGCAGTAATCAATTGAAATCTCTTGGACTTCATCTTCTCTCCTTCTCACTTCCTCTTTTCTAGCCATATTAGCCTCCTTCCTGACCCTTGGGAACCCAGCAGGCCACACCAGCCTAAAAGTCTTTGTACTTGCTTTTCTTTCTAAGATACACTTAACCCAGAAATATATATGACTTTTATATCTCTTTTAGATGTTTTCAAATATCATTTTAACCATTCTGTCTCAGGTACATTCCAGATTATTTCTGTGCTCTCTATTCTTTTTCTGTTGCCTTACTTTCTCCAGCTGCAACCATGTTACGTATTATACATTCTCCTAAAGTACTTGTTTATTATCTCACTTCCTCCACCAGAATGCAAGCTTCATTAGGGCAGGAATTTTCCTGCTTTATTCCCTGAGTTATCCTCAACACCAAGAATAGTACCTGGGACTTCTTAGGCTTTTATAAATATTTATTGAGTGATTGAGTGAAAGATACTAGCTTTACAAACATAGAGAAGAAAAAGTGAATGAATCAATATTTCCTTTTCTGAAAGTTTGATGCTATATTTAATGAATCTGGCTCTTTGTTACATACAGAAGTGAAATGTGATATTCTAAATTATTTGTTTCCTTTTTGCTCTCCATAGCTTCTACCTCAAATACAGATTTTTAAGAATAGGAAGTTGCAATTACTCTTAAAATCCTAGAAAAAATAAAAAACAAAAATAAAATCCTAGAAATGTTTATAACAAATTATCAAACCCTCCAACATTTAAAAAGTTTTCTTCTATTCCCAATTTTCTTCTATTAACTATAGTAACTTAAATGTTAACAGAAGTTTATATATCATATATATGTGTTTATATATAAAATATATGTATAATTATATATGTATATATATAACATGTGATATATAATATATATTGGAATATAATATACATCCTATATTCAAGTTATATTCTTTTTAAGAACACCACGAGAGCAATACATTTATATATTTTATATAAACTTTTTAATATAATCAAGTTGATAACCATTCAACTTGGAGTCAGTACACTTGTTTTATACTTATGACACTACCACAAATTATCTATCCTCAAGCAAATCACTTAACCTCTCTGAATTCAACTGACTCATGTAAAATTATAGAAACAGAATTAATTTACAACATCCTCCAACCTAAAATGCTTTGAGTCTATCTGGATTATTGTGAATGACTATATTTTATAATTTATTATGTTTTTAAAAGATTTTATTTATTTATTTTAGAGATAGAGAGAGCAGGGGGGAGGAACAGAGGTAGAGGGACAAGCAGACTCTGCAGTAAGCACAGAGTCCAGTTCAACGCTCAAGCCCAGGACCCCGAGATCATGACCTGAGCCAAATTTAAGAGTCAGATGCCTTAAACCGACTGAGCCACCAAGGTACCCCAATAATTTCCTAATTAAACCTAAAGCATCATAGTGTAGTGTATTTCTAAAAGTAAATGTCAATATACAGAATAAGGTTTCCATGCTGTCTTTGTTGTTTGTTTTTGTTTGATTCATATGCACCATTGTGAACAGAAACTTTAAGTATTTTGTCAATTATATTTTGAAAAGACTTTTCAGAGTAGAAATTATCTATCTGCAATGATCACCATGGAATAAATATTTGTAACTAGATATTGACCATTGTATTCAATATGACACTGCTCTGTTAATTTGATCTAAATGTATTTAGCTTTCTAAACAATGTTCCTAAAGCAATCAAGAGAACAAGAAGTCATATTGTACTCTTGAGTGAAGACAAACAAGCAAAAGCAGCAAATAAACCCCAGAAATACTGCTAATTAGTTATGGAAATAAAATAATTGTTATGGGGGCAGCTGGTGGCTCCATCCTTAAGCCTCTGCCTTCCACTCAGGTCATGAACCCTGGGTCCTGGGGTCGAACACTTCATCCGGGCTCCCTACTCGGCAGGAAGCCTGCTTCTCCCTCTCCCACTCCCCCTGCTTGTAGTCCCTCTTTCACTATGTCTTTCTCTGTCAAATAAATAAATAAAATCTTTAAAAATAAAATTTTAAAAAATCACTGTTATGACTTTATGTTATGTCTGACTCATTGATCCAGATGTCAAAGGAATGCATGTGTCAATAAGACAGTTTTTCCTTCTACTTTCAAGGTCCCAAATTGTCATTTCTAATTCTTTATCAGTTTTGTTGCTAATTAGTAGTCCTCAAACCATTCTATAGCACATTTCTTCATTCATTTGCACAGATATTTGATAAGTAACTGAGTTAAGGTGACAGGTTTTGAATCTTTATCAGTTGTTTAACTCCGCCTGAAGTTTTGTAAAGAATAATAATGGAAGAGAGCAAATAAATTAACTCAACTTGCAAATTTAAAATGTATCAAAAAGACTTCCTTAATAAACCTACAGAACACATCCCAATTAGCACCAGCGGAAGAAGAGAAGCATCATACCTTACTTATATTGAAGCAGAATGACCAACAAATCAACAGCAGTGTTACACCTATGGCCAAATTGTAAAACAACCCTACTCCCCACTGATAGATCAATGGTATAGACAGTGATTCTGAAGCTTTCCAGAGCTTCAGAGTCACTTGGAGGGCTTATTAAAACCCAGATCACTAGGCACTGCTCTAGAGTTTCTGATTCAGTAGGTCTGGAGAAGGACACAATATTTGTCTTTCTAGAAACTTCTTCAATGATGCTAATGTTGCTGGTCCAAGAATCACACTTTGATTATCAATAATTTGAGTTGTGCAGTCATGGCTTTGAAAAGATCCTAAAGGTATTTCATCTAGTTCTGTAATTCAAATTTTAATCATTCCTGATGGTGAATTCATTGTTACATATAAGCAACTACCATGTGTTAGGTATTGAGCTAGACACTAGTAATACACTGGTTAATAGTCCCCTTTAAGAGGTCCATGGTCTTGGGTGGGAAAAGCATATGCAGAGAGAGGTTATTATTATGCAATGTTTTCATAGAGAGAGACACAGAAGATTTAGACCCTGAATATCTGTGTAACAGCAGAGCAACATGGTCAAGATTGAATTTATAAATTTATCCCTCTGGTCTGGTAGGAAGCAAGGAAATGTGTTAGAAAATAATCACAAAAATCCAAGTCAGAAACAACGACACTGTGTAAAACCCTTCAATATTTCCACACTGCTTTTAACATAACACTCACTGTTTGAAAATGGTGAAAAATCATTCTGAATGATTGGTACCAACACAATCTCATCTCCTTGATTTTGCCCCTCCTCCACACTTGATAACAACACAATATTTAAATTAAGTCCTGTGGAATCTTTTTTAGTCCCTCAAATTCACAGTTTCTCTCACCACTAAACTTTTTTTTTTTTTTTTTTTAATTTGAGAGAGAGAGCGGAAGAGAGGGAGAAGCAGACTCCTCTGATGAATGGGGAACCTGACCCCAAGACTCCAGGATCTCAACCTGAGCCAAAGGCAGACCTCACCCAACTGAGCCACCCAGGTGCCCCCATACCAGAACAACCCTTTGTCAATCTTTTCACCTAATAATCACTAATCACTAGGAAATCACCAATTTTATTTCACTGTATATGTCTCATCTGTATGGATCCATTCCTCATTCTAAACTTTCCTATCTCCCTGGTGGGTGCAAGAGCACTTTGTACATTTTTCCACGTATTTCATTACAGAAGCAGCCTCTCCAGGGCAGAGGCTGGGATCTTTATCAGTATTTTCCAGAAAGCCCAACTCATCATAAATGCACAATAAATAGAAGCAGGTTTAGTGAAGGAATAAGAGCCTGTTAAGGGGACAAAGGAATGGGAAGTCAAAAGAAAACAGTCGATTGCAGTATCATGGTAGCTAAAAGTTGGAATGAATGATTAACGGGTACAGAAAAAATATGGACTTAAAAATATCATGTAGTTTTATCTATGAATGCTGTTGATGATCTTATAGACAGGGATAATAAAGCAGGGTTATAAAGACAAAGTCAATACTAGGAATTGGAGATTTCTGCACATTTTTATGTAACATTTAGTTAGTTCAATATTTACAATAACTGTGTGAGATAAAACCATTAGTATAATTTTACAGATGAAGCAAGTGAAGCAGAAAAATACTTACTGGCCAAAGTTTATAAAGCTAGAAAATGGCAGGGAACCCTGCTGGCTCAGTCTGTTAAGTGCCCAACTCTGGATTTTTGGCTCAGGTCATGATGTCAGGGTCATGAGATCCAGTCCCGCATAAGGCTCCACATTCAGAATGGAGTCTGGTTGTCCTTCTCCCACCACTCTCACTTAAATAAATTAATTAATTAATTAATTAATTAAGGTTTTTTGTTTTTTTTTTTTAAATAGAAAATGGAAGGGTTGAACCTGGAACCTCTGACTGCAAGAAGCAAGCTTCAGTCTAATTTGTGCAGTTTTCCCCTCATCAAGCACATAGACATACATACACACACACTAATAAATAAAGGAATAATGGAAAGGAGACACAAGTACTCATACTGAGCCTATTGCTTGGCATCAGCTACAAATTTAATGAGTATTCTTTTCTTCATTCAAACCACCATGGATTGCATTAAACAATGAGGGTAAACTCCACGTTGCACACTGATTCGTGTTTGACGGCTGCATCCATGCCTGTGAACAAGGGAGGTTGTTACACTTTGGATTCATTCAGCATGTGCACTAAGAGGACTGTAGTTTAAGTTATTAATTTATTTGTTCTCAGATTTGGAATTGAATAAAGTGTACAAGCATTAGACAACTTTTGCAATGTTAGCATGGTTCTAGAGCTACGTTTTGGATGGGTTTTATAAAACAGACCCTTACTTCTTAGAAATAAAATGGCTATTGTGGGTATTAGAATCAAAAGGAAGTTCTTTCCTTCTTTCTTCTTCTTTTATATGGCAAATAAAATAATCAAAAAAAATCTAAACTCACAAAATTTTTCAGGATCCAACTACTGAAATGATTTTAGATAATCCTATTCACACATGGGTGGGAAAGGGGGCTTCAGGACAAAGTTGGGAGGAGAGTGTGAAGACAAGCATGAAGGCCTTTTGTACTGCGATCTCTCCACTAGACGTCCAGGAATAACGGAAAGGGAGGTTGTGTTTAAAAGTAATCTTGATAAGTGATTTTTTTTTTAATTGGTAGGTGGGGATCGTTGAGAATAAAATGAAAAATCACTAGAAAAAAGCTACAGACTCTTGGTGGAGACTGAGGAAAATATAGTCAGTGAGCAGAACACAACAGATACCAATAATATTAAGACCTTGAAAGAAGGTATGCAGCCCATGAAGCTCTAAAAGATGAAAGGTTCAATCTAATCCCTTTATGAAAACAGACTTTCTACAGAGAGGAGATTTTAGTCCTGGGAGAATGAAACTTATATAAAAAAAGAAAATGGTGCTATTTCTCCTTATATTCTTCCACACCATTGCCCCACACTGTACCCTGAAGATAGGTAAAATCTCTGAGAACCTAGTAAGAAGACAGGTAATATCTAACATGATATAAAAACAAGGTGATATAATCAATTAACATCTTTACTTTATATTGAAAAAAAAAAAACATTTTCCAACATTATGTTCCATCATGCTCGCCATTTAATAAGTAGTTGAGACTTTGTCTAAAATAATATTGCTGGTAAGAGAGAATTGCTAAAATATAGTACACTTCAGTATCTGTTTTCAACAATCCTTTGCAAAGTTAATTTCCCACTGCTCTCAATATGAGCGACATTCACTCGACCACTTACTACCCTTCAAATAAAAGTTGACACAACTTTATTTGCACAATTTTTATATTGAATGATATTCCTTTCAAATCAGTCTTTGCTCTTCCAACTATTCTGTAATCACAAAGTATTTTTTTTTTCTTTAAAACTCATGTGACTCACAGTGACACATGGGTGGCTCAGTCAGTTAAGAATCTACTTTCAGCTCAGGTCATGATTGCAGGGTCCTGGGATCAAGTCCTGCATGGGGCTCCCTGCTCAGTGGGGAGTCTGCTTCTACCTCTGCCTGCCGCTGCTCCCCCAACTTATGCTCTCTAACTCACTCGCTCTCTCTCTGACAGATAAACACATAAAATCTTAAATAAATAAATAAATATATATATAAGAATAAAACTCATGCTCTCACAGCCAGAACCAGTCATTGGGCAAGTAGAAAGTAGGACTTGTATCATCAGTTACCTTCCAATGTCTGTATCCCATATTCCAGTCAGAAATCCTTAACCCCAACTTTATTAGTTGGTTAGTAACTTATAATTAAGGAGCAATGAAATATTATATATATTTTTAATTATTAATTTTTTATTATTTATAAACATATATTGTTATCCCCAGGGGTACAGGTCTGTGAATCACCAGGTTTACACACTTCACAGCACTCACCAAAGCACATACCCTCCCCAATGTCCATAATCCCACCCCTTTCTCCCAAACCCCCTCCCCCCACCAACCCTCAGTTTGTTTTGTGAGATTAAGAGTCACTTATGGTTTGTCTCCCTCCCAATCCCATCTTGTCTCATTTATTCTTCTCCTACCCACTTAAGCCCCCATGTTGCATCACCACTTCCTCATATCAGGGAGATCATATGATAGTTGTCTTTCTCTGCTTGACTTATTTAGCTAAGCATGATACGCTCTAGTTCCATCCATGTTGTTGCAAATGGCAAGATTTCATTTCTTTTGATGGCTGCATAGTATTCCATTGTGTATATATACCACATCTTCTTGATCCATTCATCTGTTGATGGACATCTAGGTTCTTTCCATAGTTTGGCTATTGTGGACATTGCTGCTATAAACATTCGTGTGCACGTGCCCCTTTGGATAACTACGTTTGTATCTTTAGGGTAAATACCCAATAGTGCAAACATTTCTGCAAAGAAGACATCCAGATGGCCAACAGACACATGAAAAAGTGCTCCATATCACTCGGCATCAGGGAAATACAAATCAAAACCACAATGAGATTCCACCTCACACCAGTCAGAATGGCTAAAATCAACAAGTCAGGAAATGACAGATGCTTGCGAGGATGCGGAGAAAGGGAAACCCTCCTACACTGTTGGTGGGAATGCAAGCTGGTTCAGCCACTCTGGAAAACAGCATGGAGGTTCCTCAAAATGTTGAAAATATAACTGCCCTATGACCCAGAAATATTATATTTTAATTTGATTTTAAGAAATGCTTCTTTTGTTAGATTTCTTTGTCTTTCTGTTCTAACTTAAGGATTTAGACTGAATGCTTGTGTTTCCCAAAATTAATATGTTGAAACCTAATCCCCAATGTGATGGTATTTGGTGCTGGGGCATTTGGGAGATGAGTAAGTCATAAGGCTGATGCCCTCCCAAATGAGATTCGTGCCCTTATTTAAAAGATGTCAGAACATTCCTTCCCCATTTGACATTTGAAAACCTTCTATGAACTAGGAAAAGAGCCCTCAGCAGACACTGAATCTGCATCATCTTGTTCTTGGACTTCCCAGCCTCTGAACTATGAAAAATATATTCTCTCTTTTATAAGCCTCCTACTTTATGGTATTCCGTTACAGCAATCCAAAGAGATGCAAATAGAATCTAAAGAATGACTTGTTAACTTTTACATATTTATTTTAAACAGTAGCAGAACTTAGAAATTGACATTGGTATAGTCCAGTGACTGTATTCAGATTTTATTAAATTTACATGTACTCATTTACATATATGTATTGTGTGTGCATTTAGTTCTATGCAAATTTATTACATATGTAGATTTATGTAACCACCACCAGAATCATGAGATAGAACTATTCCATTACCACAAGGATGCCTTTCGATAGCCATATCCTTCTCTCCTTCCACCTCTTAATTTCTGGTAGCTATTTATCTACTTAGTATCTCTATAATCTGGTCAGTTCAAGAATTTTATAAAAATGGAATCACACACTATGTGGCCTTTTGAGATTGGCTTTTTTCACTCAGCGCAATGCTGTTGAGTTTGAGCCATCATCGAATACATATGACACAAAATTCACTTTTTGTTCAATATAAAAATAATAATAAATAATATTACACAAAAATTCACTTAAAATTGATCACAGACTTAAATATCACACTATAAAGAAAAGAAAGATAAAGATAAAATTTGGGGGAACTCAGGTTAAGTGAAGAGATCTTAGACTTGACAACAAAATTGTGTTCCATGAAAGGAAAAAAAAGATTATTTGAACATCATCAAAATTTAATACTTTTGTTTGACAAAGATCTTGTGAAGAGAATGGAAAGACAAGCTACAGACTGGGAGAAAATTATACAAACTGCGTAACTGACAAAGGCTTTATATTTAGAAATTACAAAGAACTTTAGAATTTTCAAAGCTCCATAGTAAAGAAACAATGCTATTAGAAGATACCAAATTACATCAACAGATATTTCAATGAAAAGAGTACACAGATGAGAACTAAGCAGTGAAAAAAAGGTATTCACTCAACAGTATCAACCATTAGGTAAAACCACAAGAACATAAGACTATGTACTTATGAGAATGGCAAAAATAAAATCTAGTTAACTCCAAGTGTTGCCAATGATGAGAGAAACTGCATCATTCACACATTCACGCTGGGAATATAAAATGTTAAAGCCACTCTTAAAAATAGTGTAGCAGGGGCACCTGGGTGGCTCAGTGGGTTGAGACCTCTGCCTTTGGCTCAGGTCACGATCTCAGGGTCTTGGAATTGAGCCCCGCATTGGGCTCTCTGCCCCATGGGGAGCCTGCCTCCCCGTCTTTCTCTGCCTGCCTCTCTGCCTACCTGTGATCTCTCTCTCTCTGTTAAATAAATAAATAAAATCTTAAAAAAAAAAAGTTTAAAAAAATAGTGTAGCAGCTTTTTTGGTATTTTTAAACATCATAAGACATTAATATTATATTTTAGGACCAATATACCATTAATATACTCATATATTTACTTTCCTACATTGTTTTTTGTTTGTTCCTGAAAATTCTATTTTTCTATGAGATTGTTTTCCTTCTGTCTAACAAATTCCAATTTGGATTTCTTTTCTTTAGTGCCTATCAGCTGGTTAAAAAATCCCTCAGATTTTTTTCATTTTTTTCTAGAAATACATTTTTTTAAAAAACTATTTTTGAAAGATATAGAATTCTAAATTGGTTGCTTTTTCTTTTGACATATAAAGGATCAGACCAGCTTCTTGAAAATGTTTGTTAATATCTTTAGACAATTTTACAGAATTGTCAGCCTTTATCTCTTCTATTAGAGTATGCCTCTCTGGCACTTTTTCTGTCTGTCTTTGTCTCTCTCTCTCTCTTTAGCAGACCTATTTCACTGGAGCAAGGCAGTAAAGGAAACTGTTTCCGCTGGTGCTTACACAGTAGCAGCAGTAGTGATGGTTCCTTCGAAGGTCAGTTTTTAGATATTGCTCCTTCAAATTTTGTCTTGAGTCTACTTCTCCAGTCCTCCAAACAATTTTGTACCTCCACAGTAGCCTTTTAATGAGATAATTTTTTATTCCATTCAGCTGGAAATATGTCTTTTGGCTTCAAATCCATTTCATTCCATTCAGCTGGAAAGATGTCTTATGGCTTCAAATAAAAATCTTTGTTGATACCATTTCAATTAGCCTCAGAAAGTTATTAGGTGTTTCTTTCCCCTCTTGAGATGTCTCTGTTCTCCACCCATGCTTCTCTCATCTTACCACCTCACAACCTAGTTAAGCCCACCTCAATTTCAGAGCAAGTGTATTTGACACTCATTTAATGATCTTCCAGTCTATTGATTTTCCTTTCTCCAATACACACGATGATTTATAGCATATTTACAGTACTTTGATCAACTTATTCAACCTCTCAATAACTGTCACTATCTCCTTGTGGAAAACAATAATCACCATATATATTACCTACCACATGTTCTTTTTTTATGATATATTTTTTTCATGATTTCACAGGTGTTTATGGCTTTTTATTTCATTATTATTATTATTACTATTATTACTCCTCTGTATGTTCTTCTGGATTTTAAAGTTGTTTGGTACACCTTTTCTCAAGACATGTCTATTTTTAATTCCCTTGGTCTTAGGCTTTCCTCAGATTCTTAGGCTTTCCTTGGATTCTTTCCTTGAATTCACTAATTTCCTCCCCTCTATCCACTAACTGTGCAAACATATTGAAGTTTTTAAAGTGCAATCCTAATTATCAACAAATATAAAATTGATATTTTTGGTTTATGTAGCCAATAGCAAAGAATCTTATAGGTATTACACCAAATACTAAAAGATGCTAGAAAGTGACAATAGATTTTTCCAAACCCTTTCTCAAATTAATTTTATTTATAATAATTCTAAATATAAGTTTATTATTTATGTAACTGATAAAAATATAAAATAAATACCCATTGGATTAGTCTATTAGAGAAACCATTTATATAAAAAATATATAGATAATAATGGGGAATAAAATAAATTATACAACATATTTTGAGTATATTTTCAAATGATTTAAAATAAGTTCTACCTTTTTCATGAACCTCATTGCTTTTTGCTTTCTCTGAATTTGTCACCTTGGATCAATACTTAAAATTTAGCATTTGATTATGTACTGTCTTACTTGTGGTTGTTTTGCATGTGTTAATTTCATTTGATTTGAGGAATAGAAAATAAGCTATTTTTCTTCAGTTACCCCAAAAGAACTTGAGCTAAAACCAAATATATAGTAAGAATTAAGTAAATCCTTGCTGATTTCCAGGGATGGTGGGAAAGCTAATTAGGGAAATCCCCCCTAAAAGTGACTATGAGTATTCTAACAGTGAGATAATAAAATTACATTCATGGATTACTCAAGTATAGCCTTATGAACTATAGGAAAATAAATGTGGAAAGTAAGTAAACAGTGTTTGGATAAGAAAAATAAGTAAACAGTATTTGAATAGAAAGACAAAGGATTCATTAAGGAAAATAATTAGAGATCACAAAATTGTTTTCTCTTGTAAGTATGCTTAGGATTAGTGGGAAACATTAAAACAGACAAAGAAAGCGTTAAGGTGGTAAGAACAATACAAGGCAATTTAGGATTCAGAAAAGGAATATGAAGTAGATGACACACAAAAAAAGAAAATTCTGATGAGCTGAGCAAGGTTACCAAAGACATACAAAGAACAGAATTGAGAGATCCTCCAAAGAGGTACTAAGACACATTGAAGGTCAAGCACCAAATAATTTTTTACCAATAGATACGCTTTGATTTAAAAGGAGATGAAAAAACAACATGTAAGATCACTACACCTTCAAAGGCAAAAGGGCTAATTAGAAATAAGGCAATGGAAAAGTCATAAATAATAGGAATACTTTTACATATTATTAAAATACGATAGCAATGGGAAAATATTCCAAAGTCCCCTTAAGATAGTATTAACAAAATATAGAGTGTCTTTGTTCCTCAAATAATTACAGAGAACTGGAAGATATAAAATGGAAATACATGTTTCTGACAAGACAATTTAATTTCTTAATTTAGAAAAAAGGTTTAAGTGATCCCAACATTGAGCTTTTAAAGTAAAAAAAAAGTACTATTTTTTATATTTACACAAAGTAGGAGGACTCGACCATTAGTGACTGTTAAAAGTGTTGAAAACACTGTTCAATAATTACATACTATTACATCAGCATTGAATTTATAGATACATTTTTTAAGAAATTTCTTTTTTTCCATTTACAGAATTTTCTAAGCCTCATAATTTCCATTGTTACCTGAAACAAATAATTTTACTTCTTACATAAAGTTATTTTTCATCAGATGCCTATAATTTTTACACAAATGTAACATATGGTATGATCAAGAACTAAATTGCCTTATCTGTAATACTTCCTTAATCTGTGCAGCAGCCTAATCTTCAACAAAAGCTTGCTTTTTTAAATGGCATTCTGAAGTAGACCACTAGATGTCACTCAAGATAAGGTTTCCCCCTTTAATACCCCAAACACCCCTTCAGCTTTTAATGAATTCTTGGTTCAGCCTACTTATTTGGCAAATTTTATGTTTGCGTTTGTACCCATTTAAATTTCATTAATTTTTGTCATTTTCATTAATGATTGATAAATTCAGATGAATATTTTTACATATAAAAAAATAAACTAGTATTAATAATAATCTATTATGTATGAGGTATGTAAAATATTATAGGGAAAATAAGATAAAGATCTTTATTAAGGTGAAGGTTCTATGGACTATGGAATTATCTGGGGTATAATTTTTTAACTTCCAGTTAGGTTATTTGATTAATAGAAATAATTTTTTTTATTTTATTTTTAAATTTTTATTCATTTTTACTGGGCACCTGGGTGTTGTCGGTTAAGCGCCTGCCTTCAGCTCAAGTCATGATCTCAGGGTCCTGGGATCAAGTCCCGCATCAGATGAACAGGGAGTCTGCTTCTCCCTCTGTCTCTGCCTCTCTCTCTCTCTCTCTCTGTCTTTTATGAATAAATAAATAAAATCTTGAAAATAAATCATTTTATCAATTGTTTAGTATTGTTTTTATTTTGTTCTGTATTATTGATGAACAAATTTTATTGTTGCATACTTCAATATTTCATGCTTTACTTAGTTTGCATTTTTTAATAGGGATAATCCTAAGAGAGAAATTACCGAATTGGTGTAGATTTATATTATTTTCTTCTAAAATTTACTTATAAAATAATCTCCTTTGCGTGCACAAGTTCTTCACTTTCTTATTTCCCAGTAGAGTGCTGGGCTTATTGCTTAAGGAATGGAAGACATGGTTACAAGTTCCCATGCTGGTGTGCATCAAGGAGGGCTTGGATAACAGGCAACTTTGCTTATTTTTACTGTCTTTAAACTAAAATTGCATATAACTTTTTGTAATTATAGCTTGAAAAAGTGTATTTAACAGTAAGCATGGAACTCACCCTAGAGCACTCCATGATTGATAAATTTGTCACTATTATTTGATAAATATCTCTTGGAAAAACACTTTGCAGAGAGGGAACATTTTATTTGTCTTTCATAAACTTATGATTTCCTTATTGTGTCCTAATATGAAGACTTTTTTATTAAAGTGCATTCTCCCAAAACATGACCTAATATCTGAGATTAAATTTGGCACTTGAAAAACGCATTAATTCTTTGAGTCACCAGGGCATCCAGCAAAGTGAGTGTTTCATTGTACGAAATTGTACTCTGGGGACTGAGTTAGTCCTCTATACTGCCGAGTCCAAAGAAAAGCCTGGTGCATTGTTAATTGTAACTGTGCAGGGTCAAGTTTTACTAGGGAAATGGAAATTGGGCAAGTATTCCAATTTTACCTATAAACTTAGGATACATAACTTCAGCAATAAAACAGCACAAAAAGAAAGAGCAGACTACAGTCAAGTGCCAGTCTGGGAAAAACATTCTGACACACATGAGACAGTAACTCCATTAAATAAATAAATTCTCCAAGGCCGGTAGTAAAATAGTAATATAAAACAGTGAACAAAGATGAAGAATAAATAACTCTTAATTTTTGGACTAATGATCTAAAGCTTATAGTACATGAAGTTGCCCAAATTTTAAAATGTGACCATACCTAGCACTTTTGAATACTAAAATAAATATGCATATGGGTCTTTTAAAGAAAAATTTTAAAGAGCTGCCACAACTGGTAAAAACTATTAACACATTACATATCAGTCTGAAATAGAGTTTCACATAGTGCAACATGGAAGGCAAAAGCTGATGAGTGTGCTTTCATGAAGATAAATGATTAGGAAGAGCTGAGGTTTCAACCTGGTGTTACATTGTCACCTTCCTCTGCTTGACCTTCAGAGTGTAAGTTATTGTTTCTGTACTTTCTGGAAGATATCAATATTGCAGTGAAGTTAGGGGTCAATTTTTTTTTAAAGGCTTTTATTTATTTATTTGAGAGAGAGCCAATGAGAGAGAGAGAGCACAGAGGGAGAGGGAGAGGGAGAGGGAGATTTCGCACTGAGTCCAACTTGGGGCTGGATCCCAGGACCCTGAGATCATGACAGGGGCCAAACACACTTAACCACCTGAAACACCCGGGCTCCCCTAGCGGTCAATGTTAGAAAAAGGTGTTTTTCTGCTCCAATATTTCCCGCTTTCTGGAGGCCACTATTCCATGTTTCATGGTCTGGTTTGGTTTGATATCATTCTGCATTTTATCCTACCCCACAAAAACATTTACTTTCTTGGCTGCCTGCTCCCTTTATTCACTTAAGGAAATTAACCTGATGAGATGATGTACATGAAATGGCTGAGGGAAGAAGGTATTGTTCTTTTTGAGACCATTTGTTTCAAAATGGCAGAATTTTGGTTGCCACCAGAAAAAATATTTGAGGGCAGATGAGTATTCAAAATCTCTCTAGTACTTCAACATAGCTTATCCTACAGCTATTTTCTTCAAAGGTAGTAAATGATTTATGGCAAGCAGACTTTCAAGGATGACAGAAGATGGCACACAGGAAATGGTTTAAAGAGTAAAACAACATTTAGATGAAAATACAAGAATCATATAAGAACGAAAATTACTATTTTTTTTTTTAAGATTTATTTACTCATTTTAGAGAGAGCGTGTGCACGCACAGGATCGGGGAGAGGGAGAGAGAATCCTCAAGATGACTCTCAGCTGAGTGCAGAGCCGGGGACCCCGAGATCACCACCAGAGCCCAAGTCAACAGTTGGACACTCAACTGACTGAGCCACCCCAGCACCCCAGAGAATTGTATCTTAAAAAATTGCAGGAGCAGAATACAATACAGTGCTGAGATACCAAAAAGTTATCGCAAAAATGAAGGCAAAGCAAAGCTCACTACTTGATGATGACAGTGATGTGTTTCCAGCTCTGTAATTGAAGTTTCCCCCTAGGGACAAGAGTACATGCAAGACCAGCAATGATGAAGATTAAGGTAAAATATTTCTGGTTCCAGTGCTGAATAATTCAAGAGAAATGGGTAGACAGCAGAGAATGTTAGAATTCTTAATCCATGGATGACATCATTGTAATCTACATATACAAAGGATGAGTTATAATTGCTTTTACTTTCCCACCTTTAGTGAAAGACTAATGAAGGAAATAAACATATTTGTTTCTTGAAGCTACTAAAAATCTTACTTGAAGTTTGCTTACTTGAAACATACTATTACATTTTTAAGTGAAATTTAAATTTGACATTTGAGTTTTCCTCCTTTTTTTTTTTTTCAATTCAGAGATTTACTTTCTGCATTGTAAAGTTGGCATTTTTAGGCTTTTGCTATGATTGGTCACATAAAGGAATATAGTAGCTGTGGGTTTTGAACTAAGATGTTTTAATTAATTTGAGATGCTATTTGAAAGTGTCTGGGAAGGACTAATGTTTCCAGAAAGTGTTTATAGTTATCTTCTAAAATTGTTTTCTTTTCTCAGATTTTGCAGAATGATACATTGCTCAAGTCCAATAACTCAAATGTTTGGGCAACATTCATCAAGGCTGAGCAAACCCAGCCTCTGTTCTCGGCATTATCAGGATCTTCATGGAACACATCACTTCTAAGTTGTAGTTGTAAATGGCCTTGGTAGAGGCAATTTCAGGGACATCAGTCAAGATTTTGTCTTGAAACATAATGGTAGGAGATTAGAAATAATGCATTACCCCAGTAAGGCACTCTACCCGGTTTTATTAATAACACAGTTTTTATAAGGCAATTTCCCAGTGTTACAAAGACAGCTAAAACCCATATGCACTGGGGTATGAAAATAAAAATGTCTAATTGGTATGAAGACCTGAAAATAGGAGAATTTGGGGGAAAGTTTCAGAAATATGCATGTGAAAAAGGAAAGACTTAGTTACAAGCATCTTAGAAACCAAAAAAAAAAAAAAAAAAAAAAAATATATATATATATATATATATATATATATATACAGTTAATAGAACTAAGTGTGTTAGAGCTCCAGTGTGCCTGCTTATAAACTACAGATATACTATTAATGAAAATCGAATGGTACAAGGTCTCCAAGCATGTCAAAGTGAACTTTGTCATCATAACCTTCTGTGTAATAAGTGTAGATTTAGGGATTTTGAAGAATGTTAGTTAGCCCCCATGCAGAAAAATGCATAAACACGTAAGATGTGCATACCATAGCTCAGAGCAAGCATTTTGAATAGGGTCCAAATTTGTTTGTGAAAGAGAAATACAAATTTTAATAAACTAAATAATAATAAACTATCTTCCTATTCATTCCACAGAGGAATTAACAGAAATTCATTGTAGTAATTCTACTCATTCTACTCAAGAACATGTCATTCAACTAATGATTTTGGGCCTCTTTCAGTTACAACATTTTCTGTCCTCTAGATTTTGCTAGTAATAAAAAATGAGTTTAAGTTATAAATATTTATGAAGGTATATTTTTAATATGGTTTAGGGAGAAAATTTATAGATGCATGATGTAATCTATTTCTCAGTTTTTAAATACCTGCATATTAATAATGCTGATATACCCACTGTTAATTTTAAATATCAGGCAAAGGCATATTTAGCTAATAATAAATAATCTTTTGGCCCTTGATAAGGAGGATTTTTCAAAAGCATTTTAAATTATTCATTAGGAAAATACCTTGGCATGCTAATGAAAATATGAAAATGAACTATAATTTCATCCATATATAGTTAATTTAAAAGTTCATATTTTAATTGTAGGACATATCCATGGTGAATTGAAATTTATTACAAGGCAAAAAGACTATTAACTATTTTATGATCATACTTTAGTTTATCTAAGAAAACTTAATGTGCCCCAAATAATACTTCGGTGCAAGGACAAAAGATGAATAAAACTAGAATCTTGTTTTGAGTTACTTGTATTTCAATCATGGACACTGACATGTACAAATGGTTAGATAATGGGGGTTTAACAAACAGTTAGATAATGGAATATAGTGAGATCACAAAGAAGGAAAAACTAGGTGTTTATGGGAGGCTTCCTCTCCCCCTCAAAAAAAAAAAAAAAAACAAAACTCAGAATGAATTGTTACATGTATTCCAGATAGAAAACTTTGGGATGGGGCATCTTGTTATTCTAGGAAGACAGGTAAATCTGATTGACACAAAGCTGGAGAGGGATCAAAGAGAGGCTGAAGGTATATATATATTGGAGACCTCTATATTCTGCCCAGAAATTTTGAATTAGTTATACGAGAAGTGGGAAGTTACTGAAGATTTTCAAGTTGGCAAATCACGTATATCTGTAGTTCTAGACAAATAGTTGTGATGCTGTGGGAAGAATTAGATGAGGAAAGACCTGTTGATTCTGGAATATTTCAGTTTAGGGAGAGGCAATGCAGAAGAAAATAATGGGATTTGTAGCTGGGGATTCTGAGTTTGCAATCTGGTTTAATAATTGACTAGCAGTGTAACCTTGGGCAAATCCTTAGTCCGTCCTTTTGCAACTTACATCATCATGTATGAAATCATGATGAATTGGACCTACCCAAATGGTTGTCGTGAGGGTTATCTGTAGAAAATTAATGTGTTTGTGCCAGGATGGTAATTAAAAATTAGTTTTCTTTCCTAGAAAATTATCTCTCCACTTTAACTACTAATATGTAACTGAAATAATAAAATTTATTCACAGTTTTAAAAGATTGTTAAAGGATACCCTATAGATGGGGAGGGAGACAAACCATAAGAGACTCTTAATCTCACAAAACAAACCGAGGGTTGCGGGGAGCAGGAGGTAGGGAGAGGGCAGCTGGGTTATGGACATTCGGGAAGGTATGTGATATAGTGAGTGCTGTGAAGTGTGCAAACCTGGCGATTCACAGACCTGTACCCCTGGGGTTCACATACCTGTACCCCTGGGGCTAATAATACATTATATGTTAATAAAAAAATTTTAAAAACTTTTAAAAAGGATACTCCATAGCCACAGGTATCCATTACATGATTTAAATATTATAATTATTACTGTTAGATATTTTATTTCTAACAACTAAAGCCAAATACCTTATAAGCAGCTTAATTTTATTTCTTCTTTTTTATCATTGTTGTTTAGTTTTTATTACATAATCATAAACAACTCTGAAATACAGCTAGACTTGGAGGGGAGTAAGGAAAATATGGAATTACTACAAGGGCATACAGATTATAGGATCTTTCAAGCAGATGGGGGTTAGGAGTGATCTCCTGAGCTACAGAAGAAATGGTCTGGTAGCTAATATAAAACACAAGGCAAATTTATTAGATTTGTCCATAGTCAGCAATGATGATTTTACTGGTCTTGCCATTCCTGAACCCAAACTAATCCATGCTGCCACAATATTCCTACCCTCTCTCACCTTGCCCAACACCCCATGCTTGCTGTCCAACCACTCAGTTGAAAAATTGGGAACCAGTTGTGCTGGGCCCAGCATCCACCATGGACTACATGCCAGGACCCATGTGTTTCAGGATGAAATTCTCATCATCCAATTTCTCCCCATAGATGAACTTGCTTCCTGAGCCATGATGGCATGGGAAGATACCACCCAGGCACAGAAATTCCAGAATAATCCTGGGAAAGCAGGAGACTTTATAACTAAACCCTTTCTCCCCACTGCTCAAAGCAAGAGTCCTCTGCTGTCTTTGGAACTTTGCAAACAGCTCCAAGGAGACTCAGCCCAAGGGCTCACCATTTATGGCAATGTCCAAGAACACATGGGGTTGTCCCTGGCTGTGTAGCGCCGCCGGTCTAGAACAGTGGTATCTGCAAGGTGACCTATTTCTTCTTCTTTAGTTACAACAGAGAATGAAGAAAATGATAATGATCCTTTTCTGTGAAAATTTATTTATGGATGTGAAGATTTAAAATTTTTTCTTGTAACTTCATATTTGGGGGCCTAACTGTAGTCTTACTGAATCAAAATACCTGAGTCTGGGACCTTGATATTGTATGTTTGGCATATTAATAATTTTTAACATTCACCTGTATTTGAAATCCACTACTCTTTCTCCTTCTCTTCTTTTTTAAATCTCAGAACTTAGTGTCTATATCTAAATTCATTTTATGGATTTCTCCTAGACCCCTTTAATTATAACTCCTTTAATATTATTATATTAATAGCAGAAAATACACAACTCAGCTAATGGACTCAGCCTCCTGTTTCACAGATGGGAAAGAAATGTTTGCATAATCTTCCACTTTATAGAGCACTCGCTATAAAAAGGATGATTCGGTAGTCAAGAACCGTTCTTCTGGAAGGGAAGATAAAAAAGGGTAGCACCTTGACTGCCCTCATCTAAAATGTTGCTAACTTTGTAACAAATTAATATTTCATTACTAATTTTTAGTCCACCATAGTGTTTAAAATGTCAACCTTATAACATGGAGTTGGAAAAGTGGCTACATTTAAAATTTTTTTTAATTTTTAATTTTTTATAAACATATATTTTTATCTCCAGGGGTACAGGTCTGTGAAAATTTTTAATTGCAACTTTCAAATTATATAGTTACAGTTTGCTAAGGATCTTGAAATACTGAGCCACCTAATAACGAGGGAATCTAGGTTGTATATTTTTCATTTACTATAGAGTTTAATATGAAAATGGAACTCAAATACTTAGCACAATTATCTAACTCTCTTCCAACAGGAAATTGGGTTAGAAATGTCTAATTCAAAATAAAAATCATCCTACACTCTTCAAACTGTTAATATTAATTATTCTTATACTTCTGTGTTTCCCTAATTAGAAAAACCAAACTCTCAGACTTGTGCTTTCTAAGGTCATGTTGTTTTAGATTTGGGGACTAAAGCATCTGATTCTGTAGTAATCCTAGGCTGTGTCTTTATCCTGTCATCATTTGCCATTTGTTCAAGTATAATTTTTTCCAAAATAGTTTCATTTGCAAAATTCAATATCTCTCCAAAAGGATTTGTTTAAACCACTCTGCTTATCAATAAGCAATAGTTTGAAAATGTATTGAAACAATGGCTTATATAATGTCCTCCCCCCTTTCTTTGTGCTCATTGAGATTTTCCAGGGAAGCCTGTGTTTTCATCAAAATGAAGCAAAACACTGTGATTTACTTTTTAACTTTAAGAGTATCAGCACACACTCTTCCACGTATGAATACTATCTTATTATGCATAACATGTTATATATCTTACAGAATACATCTTCTAGGTTCTAGCAATCTGCTAATTAAAATGTTACTGTGTTTGTAAACTGGCTTAGGTTTTTTTCCCAAGAATTAAAAGAAAGAATATTTCTTAAAAGGGAAGGGAGTGAGGGGAATTGCAAAAGTAGGTCATATTGCTCTAATCTTGTATTTGTGTTTTTAGAGGATGCAGACAGAATCAGAATAGAGGCAAAGCACACACTTGTTCCATGAATCACAATCCAGACTCAGAACTGGCACAGAGTTGAAGAATGTGCAGGACCCTTATCCAAGCCATGTCTGGTATTTATCCAGGTTAAAATTTTCTTTTCTTCCTTTCTTTTTTTTTTTTTTATGTGAGAATGCAATAAATAATACATTTTTCTTTTCATTTCCCAGTGTTCTAGTTAGAAGTTCATTTGAGTTGCATTTATTTAATTCACTTTGTTTCTTGACTTCGTGAGCTTAATTCCTGGCAGGCTTTGAAAACATGGCTGAATAAATTTATGAATGAAAATTGCCAAGTTCTAATCCTGGCCCTTACCATTATTTTTCACAGTGTTTAGAAGAAAGTCAATCCTAGGTTTTTGTTTTTGTTTTTGTTTTTTTAACATAGTTCTCTTATTCTCAAATTCTTACAAAGTGTTGGATGCTGTAGTAAACATATATTGACATGTGAAATGTTACAAAAGCTTCAAGCATGGTTTTCGTTAGGAGTTGCAAGTAGCAGATGAAAATGTTTAAAAAATAACATTTTTTTCACTTTTTTGTAAGTAACCACAATGCTTTGACACACATTTATAGATTGGATAAGTTATTTGGAGAAATAAACAAAACCCTTTCTAAAAAAACAAACAAACAAAAACAAAAACAAAAAACACTTTATGTCTCTTTCACAGTTCTCCACTTCCTTGGAAAAGAAAAATCTTGATTCTTGGCATAAAATCGTAGATCTAACACCAAGCTGGGCTTTTTTATCCCTTCACACCTTCTTATTCAGTCTCCAGGACCAAACACAGCATATCATACAAAGTATAAAACACTGTAGAATAATCTTTTTCTCTAGTTATGGTAAGGGATTTTATGACAGTTTCATAATTGCCTTAAAATGTCTTAAAATTATTTTATTTTTAAAAAAATACACAACAATTTGGATTGTGAGAAAATTCTTATTCTAGTTCAAAGATTTCCAAAATAAATGATACAAATGTAATAGTATAAAAATTGATGCAGGTAACTGTAATCCAGAAACTTTCTCCATATGAAATAAAAACAACAAAAAGACAAAAAATAATAATACACAACATATTTATATGGACTCTGTGGTGACAGAAGAAAAACTTAAGAATCATTGAAGTTTAATGTTTAAAATTATGTAAAAAAATCCAAATATATACATTTATAATCTCTTCATTTTGTGAGATATTATAGATGATTTGCCAACCTTTATATCTTCTTGGCTACTTGCTGTTATGGGCTGGATTGTGTGTTGCCTAGTTCATATATTGCAGCCCTAACTCCCAATGTGACTATCATTGCAGATAGGACCCTTCAGAAGAAAATAAAGGTTAAAAAATGTCCATGGGGTGGGGCCCTTAATCTGATAGGACTGGTTCCTAGTAAGTAGAAGAAAAGACACTGCGTGCTGTGTATACACAGAGTATATGCCAAGAAGAAGTCATATGGGGACACAGGGAGAAAGTGGCCATCTACAAGCTATTAAGAAATACCTCACAAAAAAACAAACATGTTAAGTCCTGAAATTGCACTTTGAGCCTCCAGAACTGTGAGAAAATACATTTCGTTTATTTATTTAAGCCACATAGTCAGTGGCATTTTGTTAGGACAGCCTGGGCTGACTAGTTCACCTGCCTACAAAGCTGGTGCTAAAGCACTTCCAGTTTTTCCCAGGGATCAACTGATTCTCATGAGCTTTGTTGAGAAGGAAGCTTTCAGGGAAGAGTTAGGAGAAGCAGTTAAATGCTACTGGTTAAATTCTCTAATACACAGGAAAAGTCAAAGTCATTTGAAGGTAGGGGAAGAATGTTGATAACTTGGCTAATTCCACTACGTGTTTTCTTTTTGTGCCATTTGCTAAGTTATAAAATGTATTTACACTATCAATGACTTCTACTTTATTGTCTGCAGCAGTCTTCATAATTAGAACTATTATTCTGAGGGTGTCTTATATACCACTCACTGAATATTTAATATTTTACTAAACATTACAGCAACTTTTTAATATAGATATTATTAACCCATTTGGCAGATGAAGAGTCTGAAGTCCAAAATGGTAAGGTTTTTTCAAGATCATGCTGTTGGAAAAAATCTGTTTTGAACCAACGTGTGACCCCAAAGCTATCACTGCAACTTATTACAATGTTTAAACGAAAGAGAAATATGCAGAAAAGGCCTCCTATGATTATGATGTAGTTAATGAATATCTGAAAATGTGTTTTCCTTCTCTGTTTAATCTTAATTTTTCTTTGTTTTCTGAAGAATCTAGATTTATTCTCTAGCCAATTATACATAGGCTTGGGTTGGTTTTGTCAAAAGGAACTTTATTCATAAATGACCCTATTGTAGCCACCATGAATCTAAGAAAGAGAGCATAGTTTTATATTTTTAGTACAAGTGTTTCAAGAAGTCTCACCTAGCCACACATTCTTATAAACCACTCATAGAGCTGGCAGTGGTAAGAAAACAACTGAACACTTTGGATGCAGCAGGTGAAAACTGCCAAGTGATATTATAGTGTTAATGGTCTGACAATTAATGACAACCTTCAGTGGAGTTCTTTGTGTCAACAAGAAAAAACATGATGAAGTATATTGCCTATTACACCTTTTACTTTCTTTTTACTTAAAATTTTGAATTTTTAATAAAAACTTTGAAGAGACTTGTTTGTTTCTTTATCAATTCATTCCCCTAGCTTCCCACAGAAATTAGTGGAATCTGTTTTTAAACCACTAGCTAATAACTCTTTAAGATTCTGTTAAATGTGGTTATAACATCATATCTAAAATAGTTCCTTTTGGGGCACCTGGGTGGCTCAGTCACTAAGCATCTGCCTTCTGCCCAGGTCATGGTCCCAGGGACCTGGAATTAAGCCCAACATCAGGCTCCCTGCTTGGTGGGAAGCCTGCTTCTCCCTCCCCCACGCCCTCTGTTTGTGTTCCCTCTCTTGCTGTGTGTGTGTGTGTGTCTCTCTCTCTGCCAAATAGATAAATAAATAAATAAATATAGTTCCTCTCTTTGTCCTCACTGATTTTTATGTTTTTGAGTTGGAGTTGTTCTTATTCTTTTCTGTCAGTTTAAAAGGAAAGAAGCCAAGTTCCAATTTGGCCATCAATGATAGAAAAGAAAGAATTTGAAGCCCTGGAATCAAAGAGGTATTTCAGTACATCTTAATAGATTTTATGCTAATCTATAAACAGAACAATAGTCAGGGAAATATGATTTATACACACATTACTTGTATACTACTAATAATGCTACATCAGTTTTTACATTTTAAGAAAGACAACAGAGAAGTTTTTATCCCCTTTAAGGAAAGGAATGCTTAGCAGGCAGACACATGGTCAAGTGCACTGAACATCAAAATTATAAAGTTTGGATGAAAAAATGAAAGAGGTAATATCTTCTGATGAATGTCACCATATGAATACGTGTGATTTTAGGTGGGTATGTTACTATATATCACTTGTTTCTAACAGCTGAAGAAAGAAAGTTTCATTGAACAAGGTAGGATATAAACAACAAATTGTTTTAATTTGGTGAAAAAAAATTAATAAAATCAACAATATAAGTTCTTAACAGAAATTATAAATGTAAGTTTTTCTTTACCTTTTGTTTAAAGATTCTATGTTTGCAAAAATAATTTCTTTTGTTTGTCAGTCTTTGGTTACTTAAAAATAACTGAGGCTTAATATTAAAAGAGCTAAATTTTACTCACAACTATGTAACCTTTTATAATTGCCTTTGATATCTTTTGTTGTCACTTTGGTTTAATGGATAATTAAACATTGTCTTATAAAAATAAGTTCTTATCAGAATACACACCACACACACATATATATATATAAACATATACACACACACACACGATGATGATGATGATGATAAAATGAGAAAGAGAGAGAGATTTTGTAAACCTGGACTGACTCTTGAACAATTACTTAATTATTTTGATATTAAAATTATACTTAGTAATTCAGGTTGGTTAAGATGACAGGGCAAAAGCAATTCAAACCGTCTACTAAATCCATCATATAACTGTGAATATTTTGAGTCTAAAAGCAGTCAGAAATGATGTGAGAAGACAGCAGTATAAACATAGCACAAGACTTAAAAATTAATGAAAGGTCAACTGTTCAAATGGAAAACTGAGAACATATCTGTGGAAGGAAGTAATGCTTCAGACAGATATTTCACCTGATGTAACTGAAGACTTCCCTATGTGACCTGAATCTACCTGACAGATTGTCACATTTTGAAACTTCTTCTTTTACATTTTTCATGTTTCTTTTCTTATCTTTGTCCTTATTGTGTTTTTGTAAAGATACATATGTTCACTTTTTCAAGTAGTTTTTCTCAAGACAGTGATTTAATTTTCTATATATGAATTTGACAGCAAAGAGGAAGGGCAAATTAAAGCCAAATGCATTTTCTTGAGCACACTTCTTTTTGGGATAAAAAAAAAAGGGGGGGGGGGAGACTGTGAACTTGAGGTTTTAGAATTACTTGCCCAAGGTAACACAGCTCGTGAGTAGTGAAGCCCGGAGTGAAGCATAGAGAGAGGCACTGTGGCACCAGAGAATCCATGCTCTGACTACTTCACTTTACTATTGTTCGAGAAAAATCCATAGACTTTAGGGAAGAAACAATGCTTGTCATGATTACTAAAAGACTATTAGAAATGTTTTAGGTTGGACAAAAAATGAAGCACATTCTAGGCTGAGGCATTAGTGTGTGTATGGGAGAGCACGATGGAGTCACAGAACTCCAGATTGTTTAGAATTAGACTATAGAATAAGCAGAAGAGAGGTATGCGATACAGTCGCAGAAGGGAGTAGCTACACATGGTTGTGTCACAGATCATGATGAAGAGCTAAGAATCCACTGTTTAGATGGTAGGTCACAAACTGAGTATTTTGCGGGAGAAGAGAAAACCAAAAATAAGCATTCAAGGAACATTTTTGATCTATGGCAGGTATATGCAAACTTTTTTTTTTTTAAACAAGGCCAGATAGTAAATATTTTAAGCTCAGTGGAAAAGAGATAAGTCAAGGATATTACACTGATCCTTGAACTAAGGAGAAAAGCAAAAACCTGAAATAAAGCAATAGTTTCTGTAAGGTTGATGTTACTTGTGGCAAAGATCAAGAACCTACTGGAAGTTTGAATTTCAATATTTTGTGATTGACTGAATATGGAACTTAGAAAAGAAGGAGGTGTCTCTGAAGATTATTTAGGGAGTGTATTTTTTCTCTCTTCCCCCCTGCCATAAGAATGCATGCCTATACACAGAAGAACACATGTATACACACACATTTGAAATGGAAGATTGGGAAGATAATAAAATTAGTTCTCATTGATTTCACTTTGACTCTTATAAAAGTTTCTCAAATGCTTCTTCTGATATACCTCTTTTCTGTCCTGGCCTCAGTGGTGTTGTGTTTTCTGCCGATCTCGGAAAACTACAGTATATGTGGTTTGAGATGCATAACCACTAAGGTCCCTTCCACATTTACTTAATACTGATTCAAATCAAAGACAATAAGACGAGTCAGCAAGCACAAACACTACTTTCAAGAAACTTGGCAACGATAAAAGTAATACTAAGCAAATAAGGACAATTTTAGTAAACTAGCAAACTAGAAATCCAGAGATGCTTCCAGTAAGAGTATCGGTTTGCTGTATGAAATTATAGCTAACTGGAATAGAAAACAAAAATGCATGCACATACACACATACACACACAATTATCTTCTTTAATTGTACAATGAATTATTGGAGAAATTTATAGGGATCAAGACAAAAACAGAGTTTTGCAATAGTGGCTCTTGTTTTTTCTGAGTGACCTAGAGCCTGGCCTTGTTCATATGAGAGAGAGTTTATGAAACTTGAACCCTAAGCAAGACAGAATGCTAAATTAGAGATCCCAGCACTTGGCATGTATTCTCAAGGGCCATTAACTTCAGAGTGTGAACTAAAAATATAAATCCTGATCCACATGGAATTGGCAGAAATACTTGCTTATCTCTCTGGAGAGACCTCTGTTAAATTATGCTGAAAAACCCTCTGAAATGAGGTGCTCCTTAATCGTCATGATACATGTAATCTTCCCAACTTAAATGTCATTGTAATTAAGTCTGGAAAGCTCAGTGTCCCCCATTCATAAACACCTTTAAGAGTAATCTACAGGAAGCCATAAGGAGGAAGCAGAAAACAACACATTAAGCAGTGAATCGGCAAATGTCTTATGACGGCTCTGAATTTCCAGTAATTTTAAACATCTCTCACATGGATACAATCTTTCTAATGATTTGGAGTCTGTGGAAGGTGAAAAACAAAGCATTTTCCTGACAACAACTCAACTTGTTCCCAAACCACCTGGTGTATGATTGTCAGTCTTAGTCAAAGTTGTGAAAGAGGAGACTTCCTATCCAGTAGTCGTCTTCTGTCTTTTCTTCACCGGCATTGTCATCACAACTCATCCAGATCACTGTCAGATTTTCTTCACACATCCTCAGCTTTTCCTGACGATTTAAGTCAATAAATCTTAACATCAACATCAGTATAAGCTGGTATAAAGGATTAATTGTGTTTCCCTCCCCCCAATATTCGTGTGTTGAAACCCAAATCCCCAGTACCTCAGAATTTGACCATATTTGGAGATAGGGCTTTTAAAGATGTATTAAGTTAAAATGAAGCCATGAGAATGTGACCCTACATAACTACTTTAACTGGTGTCCTTATAAGAAGTGTAAATGAGAGATAGCAGTAAGCTATATCCACAGAGAAAAGAATTTATGAGGGAACATCAAAAATGCATTCATCTTCAAACCGAGAGAGACCTCAGAAGAAACTAACCCCACTAACACCTTGAAGTTAGACTTCCAACCTCCAGATCTATGAAAAAATAAATTTTTGTTGTTGAAGCCACCCAGTCTGTGGTATCTTGTGATGGCAGCCCTAGCGAACCAATACATGGAAGCTTATTAGAAATGCAAACTCTTGAGTCTACACAGAACCTATTGAATCAGAAATTCTGGAGATGGAGTCCAGCAATTTTATTTTACCAAGATTCTCAGATGGTGCTGATACATACTAAAGCTTAAAAATCACTGATTTATTCATTACTGAGGAATGAATTAATATGATATGATCCCCAACTCAGGTCATTGCAATAAAATTCATAAAGGGTCTCATTTCCTTCTCAGTATCACCACTTATTTCTTAGCACTTACACATCAATAAATGTTCATAGGGGGGTCAAGTACTTATTGACACCCAGGTGTTTATGGAGAATAAAAACATTTATATAAAACACTCCAACATCCAAAGGCAAAGATTTATCAATACAAAAAAAAAAAAAGAAGAAGAAGGAGAAAATATAATAAAAACTAATGCAACACCTAAACTGCAGGGGGTTGTTTTATATTAGTTTCCTTTGTATTTGGAGACTGACGCAGGAGAGGAGAGGCTGGGGGATGGAGGTGGTTTAACTTGGTAGGTAGTCTATACCTTTTTACATTACATAAAGTTAAGGAGGAGCAGCAGTATACTAGTGGAAGGAAGGAATAGTGTAGTTTCTGCAAGCAGTTGTAAGAAGAAAAGAGAAGTGAGAGCCAACAGAAAGAGCTTCCAATATTCAAAGATGTAAAAATTTGAGTGAAAAAAATGAACTAGTATTGATTATAGTCCGAAGTATAAAATAAATATCCATGGATCCATACTGATATAAATAAATAATTGAATGAATAAATAAATAAACGTGGGACAATAGACAAATCGCCCACACAGGAGAATTTCAAATAATGTGCGTAGCTACTATGCACTCAAGCAGGTGGAGCATAATTCCCTACTCCTTAAGTGTGGGCTCTCCATGATAACTTCCATTCATCGAGAACAGTGTGGAAAGGGAAAATTAGTTATTTCTGAACTGTTGGACAAACTGACAAAAACTCAGTCAAGTGATCAAGATTAACACCAATAGTGATGTCATATTGAGAGTAGGTACACTTACTATGATATAAGATGGTCCTTTACCTGTGTGTTCTTCTTCCAAAAAACTGTAACCCAAGAATAATCACGAGGAAAACATCAAACAAATAACAACCAAAAGACATTCTATCAAATATCAGATCAATATTTTTCAAAACCATCAAGATCACCAAAATGAGACGTCTCAGAAATTATAACAACCAAGAGGAGGTTAAAGAGAAATGAGGACCAAATGTCACGTGATAGCCTGGATAGGATCATGTAAGCAAAAAAGGACATTGGGTTAACATCTAAGGAGATTTTTTAAAATTGGGAAATTTGAGTGAACCATAGCTTTAGTTAATAATAATGTACTGATATGGGTTCATTTATTGTGAAAACTGAACCATATTAGTGTAAGATATTAATGATAAAGAGAACTGGGTGTGGTACATATAGGAACTGTCTATGCTGTCTGCAATTTTTCTGTAAATCTAAAACTATTTTAATGTAAAATATGTATTAAAAAAGAGAACTAAGAATTTAGCATGAGAAATTGTTTTGCAAACAGAAAAGCAGTGTATGAAATTTAAAGGATTCTTAATATCAAGGGCCATAAAAAATTAAAAACAAAAATGTCATAAACATGAGGAAGAGAACGGTCCAGGGAAGACCTCATGGGGAGAAGTGGGGAAACTGGAGGTGTGGCTATTTACTAGTTGTATGACCTTGTACAGGAAACTTAATATCTTTGAGGTGTCATGTCATATAACTTCGTTCATGATGTCTTTCATGACTAATTCGGAAGGGTACATTTTAGAGAAAGCATTTGGGAATTGCATATAAAATTTGAAGTAATGCTATTATTGTGATTTTTAAAATGTTGTTGTTAATATTATTAAAAATCCCAATGGAAAAGTAGCGTATTTGATGAGTGAAGCTGGGAAAAAGGCATTACATGTAGGGAAAATTGAACAAGTCTGAAGGAAGGAGGGCTTAAAGAGCAATGATAAGTCCATTCTGGCTATTTTGGGTGAATTCTATATAGTCATCCTTAACTGTATTCAGTAATTTATTTGTGGAAATTTTACATTCTATATTTAATATTTCTGAAATTAATTTATGCATATGATGGAAGGTATGTGTTCTTGGACATCATCCTAACTGTTGTGTGAAGAAGGGAAGGGACAAGATTTACCTTGTCCCTTGGTAACAGTTTTCTTGGGTTACAGTTTTTTGGAAGAAGAACACACAGGTAAAACACACACAGGGACAAGATTGAAGGTAGAGGGACCAGTTCAAAGCCTGAGATGAATACAAGAAATGAGTGAAGTCTCATCCACATTTGTGGCAGAGGAATCAGACAACAACTAATGGATTTGGAATATATATTGGAGGTGGAATTGGTGAGATTTGGTAGTGCATTGGATTGGAGAGTGAGGACAAATCCAAAGTCAAGAGCAAATACTAGGTGGTGTCATTTACTGAGATAAGAAAGAAAGAAGGAGAAAAAGAAAAAGCATACAGAGAAATACAATATGCGTTTTTAGATATGCTGGCTTTGAAATGTTTATAGGACATTCAGATAGAACTGTCTACTATGAACTTTTACCTATAGATCTATGTATGAGAGAATGTTACCAGCCAGAGATATTTACGTGAGGGCCTGTGAACACATAGAATAACTAACAATTGAAGTTTGGATGATGGAGAGGATCATCCTAAGAGGCTAATAGTGTGAGACAAAAGAAAACCAGGCTCTGCGAGACAAAACCGCTGCCTAGATAAACCTTGACTCCCGGTTAAAGCCTCGCCTATTTAGCATCCACAGGATTGTCCCATTCAATTTTGTCAAATCCATCTCACTAGTTCTCATGCGAAGATGCAACATAAGCCAGACTAATGTGTGTCAAACAAAAATGTCCTCTTCTCACCCCTTGCCTCAGCATTCTTTTCTGTCCTCTTGGAATGTCAATATTCTTCCAGCTAGCAATTCCTGTATCTATTCACATTTTTATCAAGACAACCATTTAGTAAGTGGAATCTCACTGAGGTGATTCCGTAGAAATGGCACTGGGCTCTTCAGAACTCATCTCATACAGCCACTTCAAACCACCTCAGACTCAGTAACATCTCTTTCAAGTTCACAGTCACTCATGCTTTAGGGTTACCATTGACTCTCAGTTCATCTGTACTGCTGGAACACTCAGGTGACACTTAACTCCATTCTGCTTTTTACTGCTCTTCATTTCTGTGCATGTATGTATGTCTTTAGGTAGATTGTAAGTACCTACACAGCTGCGACCCCCTCCTACTGTCTACATCCCCTAGTAAACTGTCTTGCCATTAAGACTTTGTGGTTTCACCACTTCCTCATATCAGGGAGATCATATGATAGTTGTGGTGATGCAACATGGGGGCTTAAGTGGGTAGGAGAAGAATCAATAAAACAAGATGGGATTGGGAGGGAGACAAACCATAAGTGATTCTTGATCTCACAAAACAAACTGAGGGTTGCTGGGGGGAGGGGGTTTGGGAGAAGGGGGTGGGATTATGGACATTGGGGAGGGTATGTGCTTTGGTGAGTGCTGTGAAGTGTGTAAACCTGGTGATTCACAGACCTGTACCCCTGGGGATAAAAATATATGTTTATAAAAAATAAAAAAATTTTAAAAAAATGGAAAACAAATACAAAAAGTGGATATAATAAAATTAAAGTTAGCAATTCTGATAAAAAAAAAAAAAAAGACTTTGAGGTTTCACTGGTTAACTTCCTGACTAAAACCAACAAAAAACAACAAAAACAAGTTTTGCTCACCGAGAAAAAGGGAGAAGCATGTACGAGCTTGAAAGGGTTGTTTGTAAGAAACAAGTTTATAATGTTTTATTTTTTTCTGATGGTGATCGAAATGGTGATAGTAGAGTGGGCTAGTTTCCTTTGTTAGCGAAGAGTAGAAATAAAGTCTGTTTTTACATGACAAAACATATTTTCTATTTTTAGCTTATAGCACGTAAAAATACAGTTAGTCATTTTAAAACTGTGTTTTGTTTTGTTTTTAATTTTTCTTCCAATAACCACAATATATATAACACCTTTTGGCTGCATACTTTAGGAAGATTTTCTGTGTCTGACTTGATGGCAAGGTGCATTTTCCTTGCCTTTAACAGGTTTAGAGAGATATGGCCATCAATTTCTAACTTCAAGTCAGTCAGTACATACACAGAAAACTCTCATATATGAAACACCCTCTGGCCCTGACTTGGTACAAGAAGTGGTTGGTCATAAAAACCCAACCCCTTCCCAACAAAAAGGAACAATCTTTTCTCTTTTGAAATGTCTCCAAACTGCTCCCTTGCAGCCAACCAAGGATTACCAAATATACCTGAAACCAAATATACCAACTTTCTCCAAATCTCTTTTTAATAGAATAATCGCTGCAATTAGAGAGGCTTTATCAATATTTCCTTTTTTGATTTTATAAAATGTACTCTCCTTGCTACTACCTCTGAACCACTGCAGCAGAAGGGTTCCCTTGCCACACTTATTTGTGAATAATCATTAATTGCCACCGTTGTGTCAAACTTATTTTGTCTTTGACACAAACGTAACAAAAAAAGTTAGTGTGCTATTCTGTGTCTTATTTTAAATCATCCAGGTGAACATTAATACAAATAGTTGAGAAATCATAATTCTTTCGAGAAAAGATTTTGACGATCCTTTAGGTTAGGGAACATCTGGTTACGCATTCATCGAGGTGCATTCAGGGTATCTATTACATATTGGATTAGGACTAAGTTCATAGTTCTCTAATCATTTGCAACACAGACAAAATATCATGGTGACATTTTCCTTATACTATATCCTGATGTTCCTGAGAATATCTCTGGTGCATTTTCGGCCTTTCGATGAGCCTGGTTACAGCCTCAGATAATGGTTTTCTTTTTGTCTAGAGATAGGTTTCCAGGCTAAACCTTTAATTTTGTAGCAATTGAAAGGTGAACACCTTTTGTTAAGCAACAGAAGAACTATAGTGTGGTAATAAGAATCCACGGCACCTCCACTGGGTAATGTCTAAATATAAGGATCTTGACATGTCAGTTGGCTGGTGTAGAAGTTAATATGAAAGAGTTTAACACACATTTATTCTTTTTGTTTTCTCTTGCTTTTCAATTGTATCCCAAACAGCAAACTGTTAACCTTTCAGGGCCTAATCTATAATTCGTATTCTGGCCAACAGCTGATTTACTTGACTGAAAGTCATGCTGATGTAAGGAGCAAAGGATCAGGCATTTAATGGATACATAACAAAAAGCTCAACTCCGTGAATTTAAATCCATTTTACATTAGAAGAACTTATGATAAGTTTATGGCAATAAAATGTCAAGATGTTAATAAGAATTGGCATATTTCCATGTGATTAAATGACAGAATTACAGCCCAAAATGCCACCTTTTTGTTGAAAACGTAAGAAACACATTGAACAGATGCATTCAGAAAGATAATCATTGTAAAGACATCTGTCTACACTCTATAAATTATTCCTTATAAAGTCATTGGTAATTTATCTCTCTACAATGAATCTTAGGCCACTTTGAAAATAACAGCATCAGAAGAGAGTAGAGTTTTCAAACAAGCTTCCTCATTTGATTTTAATGGTATTCCCACCTGAAAAAAATGGAATACCTTGCAGATACTATTATATTATTTGTTTTTAATTAAAACCTTCAATATATAAAATATAGATACCCCTTCTGTATCTTTTGATGGGCACAGACTGATTTTTAAGGTGTATAGTCTTTCCAAATTTATTTTTCTAAGACTTTATTTATTTGAGAAAGGAAAAAGAGAAAGCACATATACAGGGGCAGAGAGAGAAGAGACCCCTCACTGAGCAGGGAGGACCCCGGGGTCATGACCTGTGCTGAAGGCAGATGCTTAACTGACTGAGCCACCCAGACACCCCAGTATAGACCTTGTTAACTTAAATCAAGGGGATTATTTTTATTATTCAGTGACTCCACAAATCTTCCCTCTGCTTTTACTGTTTACAATTTGTGTATTCAGTATTTATTGCTTTTAGTTCTTATTACTTCATTAGAATAGAAGCTCCATGATGTCAGGAATCTTGATTTATCCTTCACAGTGTCTTAGAGAATCTACCAGAGAATTTAACACAACCTTATTTTTTTAAGTAGAATGGTTAATTAGATAAAGGAATTTTAAAATATAAATAAGTCCTTTGGCACTGTAATGGTATACTTGTGTTCTTACTTACATGTTTATGTAAGTGGCTCCCTACTCTTCATTTGTTTGATTTTATGTTCTAGGATGTTAGTTTTTGAAGAGGATACTTCCATTCTGAACACATCTATGTTTACTTGATTTCTAGCCAGTTGGTTTATTTAAAAAGAGTCAAAATGCTTGATATGCTGTCCATACAACATGGAATTAAATGTTTAATTTTCCCCACTACTTTCTAATTGACAGTTGTAGATTTGCGTGGACACAATCTGACCAACCCCATCAGGTTAACAGAGCCATCAAAAGAGGCCTAGTCAGGACCCAGAATCCTCCAAGGCCATTGTCTGATGATTAGCACAGAACAGTTTGTTGCTGATATTGTCAAGAGTCCTCTCCACTCCCTCAACTCAATTTCTCGCTTCATTGCTTTGAACCCCTATGGGGCAGCAGCAGTTTAAGGGATGTCAACAAGAATACTCTTGTTCTCTCAGGAATTCAGTACAAGAGGATAAACAGCTACACAGCTGGGCAAACTAATAGGTATAGAAGTGTGTGACTTAGTGTTTAATAAATGCATGAGCATTTTACAAGACCTAGTGGACCTTCCTCGGAATTACTGAATTTGATTGATATATACAGAGTTTACTTGAGGTAATTTTTGCTTAAATACACTGTTATAGATTTTTTTTTATTAGATGTGACAGACATCATATGGAGTTAATTAAGAACCCACAGATAAAGCCATATTTTGTCAAATATTCCCGTAAAAATATGAAAATAATTAAAGAAATTTCAGAGAAATGTCTCAATTTTATTCTATATTGTATATATGTGGCAGTGTTTATGAGTAGTTTAAGGTCCACAAATAGACAGAGGGCTCTACATTTATTTTCTGTACTCCTTTTAATATTGATTTGTTTAGATAATGAGTGTTGTCCTAAGGGCTCTTCATCCTTTAAATAAGGAATGCAGAACAGCAAACAACCTATGACTTGAGGAGTGGAGATTTATGGAATGCAAATTTGCTCTTTCTATTCTAGAGTATAACTAACTACAATTTATCTGGCAGAGCACACAGCTATTATATCTAGCCATTGAATGGATATTATTTTAATGTCACAGAAATTTTCACCTGAACCCATAAGAGGCTCCAGTGGTTTAAATGAAAATCAGCATGGCTGATTACTACTTCTGCACCAGATCCGCAAAGAGATGATCACAGCCATACGGCTGGGATTGGGCTTTGTTCTATGAATTGTGGAGTGAGACCCATACACACGTCTTTTAGACAGGGTTCATTACTCATATTTCAACGACCATTAATTTTTCCTCTTTACTTCTAACAGCAGTGAAACTTATCCTGAAAGATGCAGGATATATGACTAATTAAAAAACAAATAGAATGTGTTAAAATCTCCATAGGAGGCTCTGCCTTGGAGAACAACATTGAAATAAAAAATTAAAATGACAGCATTCTGCCACTGCCACTTCAACTGTTAAAACTGCCTTTCGAAAATATAATAAGAGTGTTGATCCCAAAATATGAAAAATCATCTATTTTATCAATTCAAAAAAAGTATTTTTCAAACCACAGCTGGTGAATATTATGTGAATACTATTTTATACTAATTAAACCCACTGGCAGCAACAGATTCCTTTTCTCTGGAATCATTGCTAAAGCCTATTTAAAGTATTGGAACATTTTATGAGGTCAGGAAGAATTAGACTGTATATTTTTAGTTTCCTCACTCCATACACGCTATTACCATTACTGATAAAATCACATAGACTATGTCTAAAATACTTAAGGCAACTTACTTATGACTTTTGTTTACTGGTGTATAGGAAAAAAAAAAAAAAAACCATTAAGCTTCTTAAACTACAGTTCCCTCCTCATTTTTAGAACAGTTTTGAATTGGGTCGAGTCCTGAAAATTAGGAAATCGCCTAGGACCAGCCTTAAGCAAAATTTCTGATAAATGTAAAGCTTTTCTCTTGCTCTCCTTTCTCCTTTTCTGATACACTTTTCCAGTAACTAGTCATTTCTTTCCCTATGCAGTTTTTTGGCTCCTCCAAACCCAGGCCTAATTTCCTGTGATGGGCTCCATTTTCTGAAAGGACCACTCCTTCCTTTGGCTGCTTATGATCTTCATTAAAATGTTCGTGTTTTGAAACTATGTTTCAGTGAGTCAGGAGAAAAGTAATTGGATTGAAAAGTTAGTAAAAAGTGAATAATCTCTTGAAGTGTTTGAATTTAAAAAAAAAATTCAGGTCAGATTTATTTATTTATTTATTTTTGCCACAAATGATCTCTCAGCAGTATGGGTAGTAACTCTCTTACAGAGTTGAACTAAATTACTTTTTAATGTCCCTTCCTCCACAAGATACCAGAAGAAAAAATAGTAAAGTGAGCTATTGAAGAGTTTGTGAATATAGTTAGGATAGAAGGCCAGATGAAGTTTAATAGGCATTTATTATAATACTCAGACAACTACCCAGGTGCCTTCTCATGAAACCATCCCTCCTGCCTAGTGTTTGGTGATTAAAAACAAACAAACAAACAAACAAAAAACAGACAGACATAAAATAGGAAGTAGTCAAATTTTGAACTAGAAAAATGAAAGTGAATAGTAAAACTTCATCAAAACACAAATAGTCCTCACATTAACATAAAACATTTCAGTCTTGAATTACTAAGGCTTTGTTTTATCTAGGTTTTAAATTTGGGTTCCAAAGATATGACTTCTATTCAAAAATATTTAAATGCTTCTCAACAATGTTAAGAGTGCCTGTTTATCATGTATTTTTCCACACCACGTTCAAGGTGTAGAGAGTGATCCAGCTTAATTTAACGTTAACAGTAGCTTATTCGTATTAATGGAAGTTTTTCACAGTAAGGAAACATAAATTCAGGGATTACAAAATAAATATTACTGCTTATAAGCTTATTATTAACGTCACAGCTGTTGTAACACTATATGTAGGGAATAGTGTTACAAGGGAATAGTAAAATTTTGTACTAGTAAATCTGCCATAGATTAGTGATACAAATAGTACATTATAGCTTTTTAGACATGCAAAATAGCAAACCTTTGACACTACTGATGAATTTTAAAACCAGAGCACTATATCTCATATAAAATCCACAGCTGAATTGCTTTGTTTATGTATTTTCAAATCTTCATACCCCACCCCTGCCCATGCTGTTCTGCTAGGCACAAGACATTCATGCTTAAATTTCCATGGAGAAAAGAAATTTTGCAATTTGAAATCATAATTTGCTTTGATTTCTATTAAGCACTGGAATTAAAAATAGTCCCCTATAGGTCTGGGTAAATATTTGGTTTGTTACTTAGCTTCCAGTTTTCTGTTTTTGCAAAAATAAATAAATAAATAAATAAATCGGAATTTTTTGTGTTCTAAACAATGGATTAATTATGCATAAAAAACACTTAGTAATATATGAGAATTATTGTTTAACTATACCTTGGTGTTAGTTCAAAGTTGCTTTTTCAAGTACTGTGTTAAGAACTTCCCAGAAGAATTTATTTAGCATTGTCTCTGTTTGGGAATACAATCACATACTGCATTAGTTATCAAAATTATGACTTAATTGTTTGATAGTATTTTCACATCTGTTGTACTATTATAAATGGTTTGTCCTGTGTAATGCATTGAGTTTTTGTCCATGATAAAATAAAAACTAAAACTTTTTAAAACTGGAGCATCCTAAAATCATCATATGCAGTTCTTTAGTTAGACAAGTTGGATTTCATTCTACTTCTGAATCTTTTGACTTCTTACAACTCTATTTTTCTTTCAACTGTTACATGAGAAAAATAATACCTATCTTAGGTCTTCTAGTGTTATTGGAGATTTTTAAAATATAATGTGTGAAGAGTTTTTGTGACGTGCTCACAAAAATTAGCATCAATAGTGTCCCATTAGAAATAAGGTATAAAAGGAAGTCACTTCCTGTCAGTGCTCAATATTAATCTAGAGCTAACAGTGCTCAAGACACTGTTTGACGGCAGTGACCAAGGGAGGTGGAGCCTTCCACCAAGAAGCTTACATTAAGGTGAAAAGATCTAGAGATACCCACACTACAATAAAGTTAAAATGTATGTCAGTGAATAACAAATGTTATATACTAGATAAAATAGAGTGGCGTGGCTATTTATTAATGCCTATGAAGTAAAGGTATTACTGGTTTGGAAAAAGCTACCCAAGGTATAGCACTTTGCACTTTGGTGGTCTGAAATTGTATGCTGCTAATTTCATCTATTCCTACATGCTTTTACATAAAGAAATGAGTGATCTGAAATTCTCTGTGACATATCTATGAATGTCATCACGCCTTTTCCCCATGTTTTATAATTGAGGACTTATGACTTTTGACTCACTGTGTCTAATCCTCCAAGGTTAACACACTACTCACATTTTACTAAATATCTAGAATGATTAAAATCTTTTTTTTTTTTTTTAAGTATAATCTCCTTTAGGTTTGTTTTTTCCAGAGAACAGTTTTTCTTCCATCCTTAAGGACTTAGCTCCTACATGGACTTTGGTGGAGGTCATAGAGTAGTACCCCTGGGCCTAAATTGAGGTGGGGGGTTAGGTCCTTCTTGGCTTCACCAGAGCAATTCCTGACCACGTTGCTGTAAATGGCACACAGTACTAAAGTTTCACATACAGCTTGGGAAGTACATAGGCCTCAAAGAAACTTGTGCTTTGGAAATTCCCCTGATGACAGTGGCCTCTATTATGGTCTGAAGAAAACTTCTTAATGGCCTTGGTCTTGGGCACACAATGGGCACAGCTAGTGCAGTGAATAGGCTGCAAGTGACCAGGACCCTTTTTGGCACAACCATTATTCCCTCATTTCTTGGTCATCTTGGAAGTGTGACCCAAGAAAGTGTTTAAAATATTTAAAATAAAGATTCCTTCTGGA
Source organism: Mustela nivalis (assembly GCF_964662115.1). NCBI lineage: Eukaryota > Metazoa > Chordata > Mammalia > Carnivora > Mustelidae > Mustela > Mustela nivalis. The sequence goes on from NC_139020.1 coordinate 38,754,865, forward strand.
TATAACTTGTAATATTTATAATATTTATTGGAGTGATGGCTATGGAATCAGGATTAATTCTCTCTGTATCCTTTACCAGAGAATGTTGGAAGACTTGTCCCAAATTTGCTCATTCACACACTGTCTGTTACATATTTAAGAGCTCTCCTAACTAATAACACCAGGGACAGAAAGAAAAGTGAGGGCCAGATACAGACATTTGGTATGATTTGTTAGCACCTAAGAAACAGAGACTATAAGAATTCCAGTAAGAAAAATATGATTTAAGTTGGCCAGAAATGAGATCACCTGCCTTCTGGGAAGATTCATAGCCTGTTGCTACACCTAAAGAATATGCTTTGGGGACCTAATCAGTTATCCTGGATAATTCATGCAAAATAAATGAATAAAAAAGGAAATAAAACTCTATACTGTGTCAGTTGATAAATTGTTCAACAGTCCATCTGGGAAAAAGGCATATATGTAAATCAACTGGAATTTGTTACACCTTGTCTTTAAATGTGACTTTATAATACATGTCCAATAAATTACAAGCGATGCTAAATATGATCCATTTATAAAATTTTTGTCATAACTATTAATTAAACTTAATATTATATTTTTTAATATTAAACTTAAACTTATTAAATTAAACTTAATATTATATTTTTAATATTTTTATTTGAAATAATAACATTTGGGGGATGGATAAATATATATAGCATTTTTCTTAAATTTCTCATTTTGTTATATTAATTCATCCTTTCCTCATACAACTTTTATTGGCCATTCAATTCATATTTGTAAAGGAAACTTCCCTATTAGGATTTTTTAGAAACTAACACCAAGAAAAAAATGATCTGTCTAAAATTTTGCCATTCCTCAAGTGTGTTCTCAAAAGTCATTTTTGCAGGCTCAGCCCTCTACTTGCCAAAGGAGTTGTACCCTAATAAATCTTATTTTGGGATTATAATGTGACAGAAGTTCAATACAAAGAAAATTTGAGCCTCATAAAAATCAAATCTGTAGTGAGGAGATGAAGATAGTCTTGTAAATGGCTGTACACACAAAGAAAAATGTAGAGCTGGAAAAACTCTTGTTTTTTTTTTTTTTTCCACAGAACTTTTATTATTGAATATTATAATTGTTCCACTTTATAATCTTTTTATTATAATTTTTTATTTTTTATAAACATATATTTTTATCCCCAGAGGTACAGGTCTGTGAATCACCAGGTTTACACACTTCACAGCTCTCTACGAGAAGAATAATTGACTCTTGTTTTTAAAGGTAACATCTTTGCCAAACAGTTTCCTCAGCAAAAAAGGAAGTGTACATTGTAGGGCTGGGGCTTTTTTTTTTCCCCACTAACCTCAAATCAACTAAATAATTTTGCCCCACTTTGTCTTCTTCCTTCCCCATTTCGAAGACAAGTATTTTCATTTTTACTTGCAAAAATAAAAATGCAATGAACAAGATTCCTTTTTAAGGAGAAACATATCAGTTCTTTCTAAAAAATTTTTAAAAATATAATAATTCTAGTTAGATTCCAACGCTTAGTAATGGATAGTAAAATCCACCATTAATAGAAAACCCTATTTTTATTCTTCAACTCAATAATTTTTTTACTTCTCTGCAATAAGAATGAAAATATCCAATGTTTGACAATAACAAAATAGACTGGAATTCTAATGATTTATATTATGCATATACCCTTCCCTCAATGTTGAGAGTGAATCCAAAAGGATAAGTTGATGTCTTTGAGGACACAAAAAGATAAATACTTTTTTAATTTTTTTTTTATTTTTTATAAACATATAATGTATTATTAGCCCCAGGTGTACAGGTCTGTGAATTGTCAGGTTTACACACTTCACAGCACTCACCATAGCACATACCCTCCCCAATGTCCATATCCCTACCCCTCGCCCCCCAGCAACCCTCAGTTTGTTTTGCGAGATTAAGAGTCTCCTTTGGTTTGTCTCCCTCCCGATCCCATCTTGTTTCAGATAAATACTAATTTTTTAAGATTTTATTTATTTGCCAGAGAGAGAGAGAGCAGAGGGCGGAAGGGGAGGGAGAAACTGGCTCCCTGCTGAGCAAGAAACCTGATGTGGGACTCCATCCCAGGGCCCTGGGATCATGACCAGAGCTGAAGGCAGACACCTAACTGATTGAGCTACCCAGGTATCCCAAGATAAATACTATTTAAATAAATTCTATATTTATATGCACTTATAAAACTCATAATAATGCCCTAGCTAATCTATGGGGTGAAAATGAATTTTTACATAAGCCATTTACTTAATGCAATGTTGTACACCTGCTGAATGAAGGTTCTGAAGTTATGATGTCTATTTAAGGGATGTGCCATAGAGATGCTATCAGGTACATTTCTCTCCCTGTGGGGGTTCTTGAACAAATCTGCACATTGAAATGGTTGAGATATTTCATTCAAAATTAATATTGTTTACCATCATATAATGTATTTGTGGCTTGAACTACCACCACAAAGTATGACAATATGTCCCAAAGAGAACAGACCAGAAAATGTGCTCCACCTCAGACACACTTGGGTGAAGAGGATGGTGGCAAGAAAATAAACTTGAAGTACCTCTTCTATACTCTAGGAGAGCTATTGCAAAATACCAGGGATAATATAAATAGCTTGAGCCAAGAAGCTTCATATAACACAATGTGGCCTTATAAATTATATTCTGTCAATGAAAAAGAAAAAAATAATTAAGAATCAGAATATTAAAGATGGAAGTCTTCAGCAATTATCTAGTCCAACCTGCTCATATTAAAGATGCAGAACCTGAAACCAACAAAAGAAAATGGAATCTCATCATCCCCTCAAGAATAGTTAACTATTTTGTTGACCATTTATTATGTACTAACGCTAAGCACTAAACACAGCACTGTCAAATAAGATTTTTGTAGAGGAGAAAACTGAGGCTCTTTAAAGTTAATGTAAGCTGTCCAAGGTCACACAGCTGTTATGGTGCACTTAGGAATCAGTCTGGCCCTGCTTGACTCCTAATCTTATAAATATATATATATATATAATGCAAATTTCTGTAGCATTCTAATCACATAGCTCCTGTACTACAATGCTCAATGATACACGTGGGTTAATATGTGACTGACCCAAATGATTCATACTTGGGCTTATGCACTAATGTCAGTGATTTTCCTCAAAAGCCACAGTCAGGTGGAGTTATTAAGCAAAACAAAGAAAAAGAAAAGAAGAAATTAAACACAGACATTCAGGTAGTAAGCAGAAACCCTGTCACTTATTGCAAGCTCATTTTAAACAAAATTGCCGTATGTATTAATTATACCATTGTGCTAATGTTGAAATCAAATAAAGTGACACTATCTCTGCTCTTCACCAGATAAACCTCTACATTTTATCTCATTGATGAATTCTGAGGGAAAACTATTTTCTATTAACACTAGGATCTTTACCTTTCTTTTGTTTTGTGGAATTTAAACAGAATCAAAACCATTTAGAAAAAGTAAAGTATATTTCTTTCCTATGGGTAAAAATGGTTTAGTTATTTCTCATCAAATTTGAGTGAGATCAGTCAGATTGACTCCCATTTGCTGACAAGAAAACGGGGGCATTAAAATTCAAAGAATCTTACTATCTAATAGCTCCCAGAGACTTTTAAGGTTATTTAATCAGCCACCTTATTTTTTGGATGAAGAAACAGGCTCAAAGTGATGAACAAATTATTTTCAATTCTTTTCACTCACAATTATAGTTAGCGATAGAGTTATTAAATGACTGTTCAACTCTTAACACTCGGTCGCATCCTGTTTTCATTGAGCCATATTCCTCTCTATAATACTATAATTTCTATAAAGCACTCTTCACAAATAAGAGTTTAAATAAGGAAGGAAATAAGACAGATGACCAGAATCCAGAGAATCAGGATATCCAGCCAACAAGCAATGCCATTTTGCAAAGTTTAGAATGTGGCTACTTAGAGGCTTTGCAGATAGCACTTCCAGGGTCAAATGGAGAGCTCTAAGGAAAAACTAAATTGAAAGTTTGCAATACTATTCTGTGATTCTGGCATTGATCACCCAAAGTTAGCACAGACTCCACAAGTTAGTGGTATGGTCCCCAACAAGAATGCCCTTATGTCAGCTACAAATTTGGGGATCTATCTACTTGCATTTCTGATTAACTGCTTACAAATCTGAGGCATAATTGTCTTAATGTTTAGCCACATGACTGAACTCAATCCCCCACTCTCTATCGTTCCCAGGTGTCAGGAGATCAGGTTGTTGTTATATGAGGCTCAAAGCCCCAAATCTCTAAACACATAGTTAGTCTTTTTAGTATGACCAGTCTCCATCCTGAATTATTGTTAGCATGAATTCAGATGTGGTCCAAGGGCCCATCACAAATAACAAAACCATTTCCCTATCTTGGGAAATCCCAAGGGTTTTGAAGTTTCCTCCCAGGAACTGTGAACACAGATCAGACAAATTCTTCATTCTGCAAAAAGGTGCACAAATTGATTTAAAAGGATAGGTTTTTCTTGCCTCCAAAACCTACCATCCTGGTGAGACAAACTATGTGACCCATGGTAGCCTTAAATAAAGGATGAGTACTGTTCTACAGACCTTGTGCAATTATACATACAATAAGTACTTTTATAGTATTGCCAGTCAAAAATTGCAAACAGCTCAATAAATTTCTTGAGTTTCCATCTATTAAAAAACAAGATGTTAAGGATTGGGTAAGTGGCATTTAGTAATACTCTTACACATAACTGAAATAACCAAGCACTTAATTCAAAGACACAAACAGCCCTTCAACCACAAACAAATCTAAAGCCTGAATCTGACAAAATCCATTAGCTGAGAATATTGTAATAATCCTGCTAATTAATGGACTGCAAAAGGCTTCCAGATGGCATGGACAAATACACTTAATTATAGTCCATCATTCTTGCTTCTACATAGAACCTCCAGCATTGTAGGACAATTCTGAAATTTATATGGTTATGAATTATTGTTGTGCCATATGGAAATGCAATTTTGATAGAATTGCACATTTAAAAATCTACTTATTCAACAAACATATAACTTTTAAAATTCTTGTGCTTATAAAAATTTTAAGTCATAAATTTCTAAGCCAGAATGTTAATGGACTTTTTAATCTTCTTGCACAAATTACTTATTCAAGAATCATGTCATACTTAGTAAATAAAGAGCAAACAGCAGTTTCATTTATAGAACTCCACAGTATGTTCACACACACACAAAAAAAAAAGGCTAAAAAACAAAACAAGACTAAAAGCCAAAGAAGCTCTTTGAATTTGTTTGGTGTGACCAAGTGAATGTGTTTTTTCCTTGATAACACCTATTTCTCATGTTACATTAATTGTCATTGTTATTAATGTACCAAAATTATCCTCCCCCAAAAGAGCTATGGCTTTCTTTGAGGGCCAATTATCTTTTAAATACATTTATGTAAGATGTTTTGGTAGCATCTGTGAGAACAAAATATGGTGAAAAGACTTTGTGACTTTTGATTTTTTTTTTGTTAATCTCTTGTAAAAACCAATCTATAATACTTTATTGGAATTATACATGAGGAATGATGGGGTTCATCATAATTATTTAGAAATACCATCTGTACTATTGTTATTAGGCCACCTGATCGGAATAAAACAAATGACACTTAGTGCATCCTTCACTCATAACCAATTCTACCACCGTTGGTAAACATGAGACAGGCAAAGATCTGTGGAGAAATCATAAGTAAGAATAAGCCATCAAAAGTATCCTGTATGTACAGATACTTTCCCATCTGCATTTTGATATTATTCATTATTAGTTCTAGTATTTTAAAAAATGCTTGAGATAAATTCAATACCCATTTGAAACAAGGCACTTTGTAAGTTATCTCAGGCAACCAGTATAATTTGAGATCATTAAAAACATTAGATGGCCATCAGGGAAATGCAAATCAAAACCATTTCACACCCTCAAGGATGAATATAATAAAAAAGACAGACAATAACAAGCTTTAGGAGCATGTAGAGAAATTGGAAATTTCATACAATGATACTAGAGACATAAAATGGTACAGAGAAAAACTTTGGAAAATAGTATAGCGTTCCACAAAAACTTAAACAAAGAGTTATCACATGACTCAGTGATTCTACTCCTAGATATGTATCTAAAAATAAAAACAGATGTCCACATAAAAACTTGTAAACAAATGCTCATTACATTCATAAGAGCCAAAAAATGAAAAACCCAAGAGTTATCAACTGGTGAGTGGATAAATAAAATGTGCTATATTATACATTAGAATATTACTTGGTAATTAAAAAGAAATGAAGTACCGATACGTGTCTACAAAATATAGACAAACCTTTAAAACATATGGTAAGTGAAAAGATGCAAGACATTTAGTTTAACATATAGTGCATTCATCAGTTGTATGTAACACCCAGTGCTCTCCTTAATGCCCATCACCCAATTACACCATCCCTCCACCTATCATTCTCTCTAGCAACCCTCAGTTTGCTCTCTATAGTTAAGGGTCTCTTAGAGTTTGCCTCTCTGTTTTTATCTTATTTTTCCTTCCCTTCCCATGTTCATCGGTTTTGTTTCTTAAATTCCACATATGAGTGAAATCATATAATATTTGTCTTTTTTTGACTTATTTCACTTAGCATAACATCCTCTAGTTCCATCCATATTGTTGCAAATGGTAAGATTTCATTCTTTTTTTTTTTTTAATTTTACTTATTTGACACAGAGAGAGAGAGATACCACAAGAGAAGGAACTCAAGCACTGGGAGTGGGAGAGGCTTCCACCTACAGAGCAGGGAGCCTGATGTGGGGCTCGATCCCAGAACCCTGGGATCATGACCCGAGCAAAGGCAGATGCTTAACAAATGAGCCACCCAGGCTCCCCAAGATTTCATTCTTTTTGATGGCTGAGTAATATTCCATCTCTCTCTCTCTCTCTCTCTCTCTCTCTCTCTAACACACACACACACACACACACACACACACACCCCACATCTTCATTATTGATACATTTGTTGATAAACATCAGGGCTCTTCCTATATTTTGGCTACTGTGAGCATTCCTGCTATAAATACTGGAGTGCATGTGCTGGGTCGAATCACTATTTTTGTATCCTTTGGATAAATATCTATTAACAAGCAGCTCTTTAGTATTTTCAAGCCCTTTTTGCCTTTCTTTGCATATAATAAATACATACTATACTCTGTCCATGAGAAATACACTTTCCCAGGTATTAGAAACCTGAAAATATGTTAGCCAATAGATCTAATACAAAACTGTCCAAAGTGATTTTTTTCCCCTTACCCACTAACTTAATTCCTTCAACTTCTATATTCAATCTATCAATATTTCCTATGGGTTCTATCTTGAAAACACAGCCAAAAGGTAGACATTTCTTACCAGCTAATACAAGCTGCCATCATACCCAGCTGAATTCCTGAAATCACCTTCTATATTATGTAATCTTTATCCTCATAGTAATGATTTCCTTATATTTATATACAAGTCACATCATACTATTTTTCTTAAAATCTTCCAACTACTTCTCATCTTTCAATCTTCTAGCTATTTTTGAAGGAAATTGATCAAATTAAGGCACTGAATTTTTTTCTAAAAATTCTTAAATTCAAATTTGTTAGAAGTATCAGAAGAGCTCCTCTTAATTTTGTACACATTTGGAAAATTGCCCAATACCATTTAACCCATTGTTTTATTTGGTCCTGAAAAGCACCATTCATTAATGTTAGCTCTTTGCCATGGTATACAATGTCCCAGATGACATGGTCTTGTTCCCATATCTTTTTTGTTTCTGTTTTTGTTTTTAAGAGGGGGGAGAGGGGGAGAGGGAGAGAGAGAATCTTAAGCAGGCTCCACACTCAGAACAGAGCCAGACCCCAGGACTTGATCTCACAACTCTAAGATCATGACCTGAGCTAAAATCAAAAGTCAATGCTTAACCAACTGAGCCATGTATCAAGGCACTCCTGGGCTTGTTCACATCTTAGACCACAATTCCTTTGGAACCAGCCACACTGGGCATGTTGGTGTTTCTTCAACAGTTCAAGCGTGTGCCCTTATCAGCTTTCTCAAAATCTTTCTCTGTGACCTAGAGAGCATTCCCTCTAGATCAGTTTATTATCATTCCCGTACAGAGTACCATTCTTTCACTCAAAAATATTTATTACATTCTGTGCCAAGCACTACAATACATGAAAACATATCAATTTATTTACTTCCTGAAGCTTAGATTCTTTTAGCAATAATAAATAGTCATTTAGTACCTCTCTATATAGTACTTCAGTTATAGTTTTCCTCTTGGTAATTCCCAAGTATTTGATAGATGCTTTTTTTGCAATATAATTTCAAAATTTTAAAGTTTTGTAAAATTTTTAAAATTGTAAAATTGACACTAGTCAGTGTAAGCAAGAGTTTGGTTCTATTTTTGGTGTTTGAACTCTGACATTTTTCATGCGCACCCTCCCTTTTCTCCCTTCTCCCAACATGTGTGCATGGTGATAAGCCTCCCTTGACAGTACAGGGGATATTCAAATTACGTAAACCCTGGCCTTCTTGGCACCTTCAAACCTCAATATAAAGTAGAGCCACCTGCCAGCAAATCCAATCCCCCTGCCCCTTTTGTTTCTACTCCAGGCAAAACTTGAGCCCTTCTCCTTAGAGAATTCTTTGGTTGTTAACTATTTTATTTTTGTTGTTGTTGTTGTTCATTGATACTTATCTGTTCTTCATCCCGACCTCCATAAATTCTGTAGAGGGGTGCTGCCAAACATCCAGCAGCAGATGTTAAGTATCCTAATAAAACAATTGGTACTATGAGCATGATGCCATGGCAATGTTCACCGATGTGAAGAATCTTTAGTTTCTCTCTCTTGACTTACTAACTGGGCCAATTACACACAGTTCACTGGGCTTGAATAGGATCAGTTATTGCTGTGCTTGTATATCTGTGCTCTGGGTTATGCCTCTTTATGTTTGGTTGGCCAGGTTTTACCTGTCTTAAATTTGTCTAGCCTGAGCTGACCTTTGAGTGGGAAAAAGTGGCAAAGAGCCTAATGTTAAGGAGGGTTAGAGAAGCAAAAAGGAAATGGAGGCTGATTTGCTTAACAAGCATGGTATCACTGTGATGCATCTAATGAGGCACTGACTTCTATATTTCAGGAATGGTGTGCTTCAAAGGATAGTGGATCTCCTAGGTGGTCACTAGCCAAGATGTGGCATTCATATCCCAGTGATATGGAACTACAGGGTCAAATATTGAGATTTCTATTCCCCTTGATTTCATAATATTTTGATCCACATTTGGATTCCCTCTCCAAAATTAATAAAATAAAATTTTTCTTAAAATATATGGAATTACAAAGTACAGATAAAATCGCTACAAGTAAAAAAAAAAAAAAAATTGCGATAATGATCCAAATCTGGTACTGCTAAATAAGAATCCTAGGACGAAATACAAAGTTTATGATCATTTGCATAAGAAAGGAAAAAGAGAACTGTCTTTATATCTAAAATTCAAAACAGATACAATAAATTATCTGTAAGTTTAGGATGTTTCACATAATAAAGGGGAATCAATCGACCTCACATCTATGATTCAAACTAAATATAATAAATTACCAAGCTCTATTACAAAGCTGTCATCATCAAGACAGCATGGTACTGGCACAAAAACAGACACATAGATCAATGGAACAGAATAGAGAGCCCAGAAATAGACCCTCAAATCTATGGTCAACTCATCTTCGACAAAGCAGGAAAGAATGTCCAATGGAAAAAAGACAGCCTCTTCAATAAATGGTGCTGGGAAAATTGGACAGCCACATGCAGAAAAATGAAATTGGACCATTTCCTTACACCACACACAAAAATAGACTCAAAATGGATGAAGGACCTCAATGTGCGAAAGGAATCCATCAAAATCCTTGAGGAGAACACAGGCAGCAACCTCTTCGACCTCTGCCGCAGCAACATCTTCCTAGGAACAAGGCAAAAGGCAAGGGAGGCAAGGGAAAAAATGAACTATTGGGATTTCATCAAGATCAAAAGCTTTTGCACAGCAAAGGAAACAGTTAACAAAATCAAAAGACAACTGACAGAATGGGAGAAGATATTTGCAAACGACATATCAGATAAAGGACTACTGTCCAGAATCTATAAAGAACTTAGCAAAGTCAACACCCAAAGAACAAATAATCCAATCAAGAAATGGGCAGAGGACATGAACAGACATTTCTGTAAAGAAGACATCCAGATGGCCAACAGACACATGAAAAAGTGCTCCATATCACTCGGCATCAGGGAAATACAAATCAAAACCACAATGAGATATCACCTCACACCAGTCAGAATGGCTAAAATCAACAAGTCAGGAAATGACAGATGCTGGCGAGGATGCGGAGAAAGGGGAACCCTCCTACATTGTTGGTGGGAATGCAAGCTGGTGCAGCCACTCTGGAAAACAGCATGGAGGTTCCTCAGAATGTTGAAAATAGAACTGCCCTATGACCCAGCAATTGCACTATTGGGTATTTACCCTAAAGATACAAATGTAGTGATCCAAAGGGGCACATGCACCCGAATGTTTATAGCAGCAATGTCCACAATAGCCAAACTATGGAAAGAACCTAGATGTCCATCAACAGATGAATGGATCAAGAAGATGTGGTATATATACACAATGGAATACTATGCAGCCATCAAAAGAAATGAAATCTTGCCATTTGCGACAACATGGATGGAACTAGAGCGAATCATGCTTAGCGAAATAAGTCAAGCAGAGAAAGACAACTATCATATGATCTCCCTGATATGAGGAAGTGGTGATGCAACATGGAGGCTTAAGTGGGTAGGAGAAGAATCAATGAAACAAGATGGGATTGGGAGGGAGACAAACCATAAGTGACTCTTAATCTCACAAAACAAACTGAGGGTTGCTGGGGGGAGGGGGTTTGGGAGAAGAGGGTGGGATTATGGACATTGGGGAGGGTATGTGCTTTGGTGAGTGCTGTGAAGTGTGTAAACCTGGTGATTCACAGACCTGTACCCCTGGGGATAAAAATATATGTTTATAAAAAATAAAAATTAAAAAAAAATAAAAATAAAAATAAATTACCTATAATTAATTTTTAGCCCTAAAGGTCTATCTTATTAAATAGGATGCTTTAAATTTGCCAAAGCAACCCACAATAAGTAATAAAATCTATGAAATCATAACCCAAGCTATAAAACTTTTTAAAGGAAGGAATAATTAGTCCAGTGTTCTTTTTTTCCCCCTTTAATAGTCCAACTAGGACAAAATAGAAATGAATGTTGCCTGACAATGAGTTATCATGTAGATGTTTTCTATAAACCACTAATTTCAAACATTATTAAAAAAAAATAACAAATCCATTCAATTGGTCACTGGAAAATATTTTGCAATCATATTTGGTTAACATGATCTGTTCAGTGCCCCTTTCAATAGTCTCCTAGTTGCAATTTGTACCCTCTTTCAAAGGAAAGTAGTACACCTTGATGTGGTATCCCACAAAACCCGAATAGTCTATATATCACACATAAACACTGCAGACAAGACCTTCGTTACATCTAGTTGTCCCTTGGAATACAGGTATGACATTTATTGATGATACGTTTATACAGACAAACACAGACATATATATATATAGATAGATAGATATACATATATGTGTATATATATATACACACATAATATATAAACATATACACGCTGCATGTTTTACTGTTGCTATTTTTTTTAACTATTTATTTTTTATAAACATATATTTAGATGTGGTATATATACACAATGGAATACTATACACGCTGCATGTTTTAAAGACACTTGTAAAAGAACATAAATTATTTTTCTCTAGTGGTATTGAAATCAAAAAGTAAAAATCAAATTTCTGACTTGCTATTTCTTTAATTTTGGATTGAAGTAGTTTTTAAATTAAGTTTCATTAAGATGAGCTCAGCTCTTCCTTCAAAATAATGACTACCCTGCCAGGAGTTTTACTGAGTTGACAGATGTCTACAATATGCATAACCAGATACATACATAAACATTTAAAACTTCTATAGAACTGCAATTGGAGCAGAGAGAGGAAAGAAAATAAAAAAATAGCAGATTACTTATTATTAAACTCATCCAAAAAGGGCATGAATTATACAACTTTAGGGTGCATTTGCCACTCAATTAATGGAAATTTATTCACTAAACTCCCTAGGAACAGAGTTGAGCACATACTATTTACATTTTTCATTTTACATATTATAAGTTTATACATGTCGATAAGTTAGATACTTAAAAGACCAGCAGGCAAATTGTTAGTAAGAAATGATCTTTTGATCTTGTTTTGATGTTTAGTTACATGTGGAGAAACACAGGAATTTAAAATGTTTATATCAAACCCAAAAAGTTATCTCGCATGAGACAATAGAGACTACACTTATTAACATCTTGATGGAAACTGTAATTTAAGCTAAAATTGTTACTTTTATTTCTATTGCAAATATTGTCCTTATTATTATTAATGTTGGGGAAGAGGTCTTCTGTACTGGTTCTTCTGGATGTGAAACAGTTCAGGAAGTCCTTTTAAAGACCATTTCAAATATTTTCCCCAAGATTTATTTTTTAAGATTTTTATTTATTTATTTGACAGAGAGAGACACTGCAAGAGAAGGAACACAAGCAGGGGGAGTAGAAGAGGGAGAAGCAGGCTTCCCACTGAGCACGCTCGATCACAGGACGCTGGGATCATGACCTGAGCTGAAGGCAGCTGCTTAATGACTGAGCCACCCAGGCACCACCAAAGGTTTTTTGTTTTTGTTTTGTTTTGTTTTTGTTATTTTGTTTGTTTTTTTGTTTTGTTTTGTTTAAGATTTTATTTATTTGAGAGAGAGGGAGAAAGCAAGAGTGTACCAGTGGCAGAAAGCAGCAGAGGGAGAGGGAGAAGCAGACTTCCCGCTGAGCAAGGAGCCTGATGCGGGTCTAGATTCTAGGATTCTGGGATCATGACCTGAGCCGAAGGCAGATGCTTAACTATGAGAGCCACCCACGCTCTTCTCTCCAAGATTTTTAAAAACATCTCTAGTTTTTCTCCTACTTTCAGTATTACCTATAATATATCAAAAATTTCTTCCTTACAGTAAAGTTAACAGATGAATGGAAATATATTTTAAATAAACACCAAATCCCAATGATGTTGCAATCAAAGGAACATTTGTTGTATAAAATGCTTTGATGAGGGTGCCTGGGTGGCTCAGTGGGTTAAGCCTCTGCCTTCAGCTCAGGTTATGATCTCGGGCTCCTGGGATCAAGCCCTGCATCGGGCTCTCTGCTCAGCGGGGAGCTTGCTTCCCCCCCACCCTCTCTGCCTGCTTGTGATCTCTCTCTGCCAAATAAATAAATAAATAATCTTAAAAAAAAAAAAAGCTTTGATGAGACCAACATACAGTAATAGATGGGGGAGGATTTGTTTGTTTGTTTTTATTTAAATTCAATTAGCCAACATAAAAGATGTTTATATGTACATTTCTATCTTGTCAAGAGATGTGTAATACTCTAACTTTAAAATGATCTACACATTAGCAAAAACACAACAAGAAGTTGTAATAATCATTGTTGTAATAATAGTTGCAATAATAATACTATTACAATAATATAATTATTGATTATTGATATATACCTATGATATCATTTCAATTTGTTGAAGTATGGTTCTAATGACTCCAAACCTATCAGCTTGATCTTGAAAATTAGAAAATGAATTACAACTTCTTACCAGTCACCTTGGGAACACAAGTAGAGGTGGAAATTGCTGTTTAAGGAAAAGACAGAAGACTGTTATCAGCTTTTTGTAATGTCCTAGGAGGTAGCTAGCTGAGAAATGTCTCATATCTGAGTGGGTTCAAGATGGCAGTGTTAGAAGGCCCTGAAGTCACCTTTTCCCCCAGACATAACAAATTTAGAGCTATGTATGAAATAATTTTCTTGTTCAAAAGACATGAGAACTAGATGAACAGTACCACCATAACAAAAGACAAGACACCCATCAAGAAGGGTAGAAGAGGTAGACACAGCCTTACCTGGGATGCCACTCTAGAAATAGTGACCCAGCAAAGTGGAAGCAATTCCCCAAATATGGAATACTCCCTCAAAGGATAAAGGAATTGTGCCCCATAGCAGTCATGCTGGCCCTGGAGGGCAGTACTGGAAATATAAGCCCACAAAATAGCTAGTTTTAAAATTCAACAAGGGTCAAGACCAAGAGAACTGCAGAGTTAAAAGGAACAAAGAGCTCACTCTCATCAAGCTCACATGCAAACCCACCTGCCCTGAGATCCAGAGTAAGACCAACAGAGTGAAAATCACCTAGACTATACATGAAGGAAACCCATTTACTAGTTTTAAAGTGGCTGCTGGAGAGGCAAGCACATGCAGGAAATTTATTCAGGCATAGAAGTGCTGGTGAATGCCATTTTTACAATTTCATCCTAACTTGCTAGTTACAGAGCAATAGTGCCATCTCTTGAGACTACTGGTACTGGAGGGCATGCTCTGCCCACCCTGCACTACTAGTTAAGTGCCCCACGCCCTGCCCACTCCACACAGAGACTGAGCTACAACCAGGATGGGGAGCATTTCAATCCTGACTTTCCCATGCATCAGATGAGCTGCAGCTAGGCTGGGCAAGTGCCCTGAGCTTCATCCTCCCCACACACCGACAAGCTACAACCAGAATATGTTTCTTTTTCAAGTGTGCATAGAACGTTCTCCAAGACAGATCACATGTTAGACCACAGAACAAGTCTCAATGAATTTAAGGAGATTAAAATCGTAGTAAGCATCTTTCCCAAACATAATGGTATAAAAGTAAACATCAATTATAAGAAAAAAAGTGGAAAAAACACAAACACATGGAGACTAAACTATATGCTATTAAACAATAACTCAAAGACGACATGCTACTAAAAGCTAATGAGTCAATAAAGAAAGCAAAGAGGGAATCAAACATACCTTGAGACAAATAAAAATGGAAACATAATGTTCTAAAAATCTTTGAGATGAAGCAAAATTTTGTTACAAATAACAAAAGTTATTCATAACTCTCAAAACAATCTAATTTTACATTTAAAGGAACGAGAAAAAGAAAAATAATTTCAAGAACTAAAATCAAATTTAAAATTAAATTAAGTATTTCCTTTAAATTTAAAGAAACTAGAAAAAGAAAAACAAACAAAGCCCAAAGTTAGTAGAAGGAAGGAAATAATAAAGATCAGAGTGGAAATAAATGAAATAAAGATTGAAAACAAAACAAAAAAACAAAAAAGATCAGTGAAACTAAAAGCTGTTTCTTTATTTAAAAAAAAAGAAAACTGTTTCTTTATAAAGATAAATCAAATTGACAAAACCTTTAGCCAGACTCATCAAGAAAATATAAGAGAAATAAGTAAAATCAAAAATGAAAGAGGAGAAATGCAAATAATACTCCAGAAACACAAAAAGTCAAGGGAATATTATAAAAAATTACATGTCAATAAGTTAGACAATCTGGGAAAAAATTCCTAGGTACACAAATCTTCCAAAAATGAATCATGTAGAAATAGAAAATCTGAATGGACTGATTGCTAGCAAAATAATTGAACAGTAATCAAAAACTCTCAAGAAACATAAGTCCAGGACCAGATGACTTCACATTTACATTCTACCAGATATTATTTTTAAAAATTGAAAAGGAAGGAACACTTCCAAACTCATTTTTCAAGGCCCACATCACCCTGATACCAAAACCAGACAAAGACTCTATATAAAAAATTACTGGTTAATATCCCTGATGAACATAAATGCAAAACTCCTCAACAAAATAGTAGCAAATAGAATTGAACAGTATATTCAAAGAATCATGCTCCATGACCAAGAGGGATTAATCTGAGAGATGTAACGATGATTTAACATCTGCAGATAAATCGTATGATAAACTGCATTAACAAAATGAAAGATAAAAATCATATGATCGTCTCAAAAGAGGCATAAAAAGCATTTGACAAAATTCAATGTCCAATTTTAATGAAAACACTCAACCACAAAGGTAAAGAGGGAACATACCTCATCATAGTAAAAGCGGTATACAGCTGACATCATCCTCAATGGTGAAAATCTAAAACATCTCCCTCTAAGATCAAAAACATTCTTGCCACTTTTATTGAATATTCAAAGTCCTAGACATAGCAATTAGGCAAGGAAAAAAAAGGCATACAAATTGAAAAGGAAGAAGTAAAACTGTCATAATTTGTTGGTGACATAATACTATACATTATAAAGCATATAACCCATCCAAAATTATTAGAACTAATAAATGAATATACTGAAGTTGCAGAATACAAAGCTAACATATAGAAATCTGTTGTGTTTCTATACACTAATAACAAATTATCAAAAAGAAAAAATAAGAAAATAATCCTATTTATAATTGCATCAAAAGGAATAACGTAGCGAAGGAGGTAAAAGAATTGTACACTGCAAACTATAAAAGCTTGATGACAGAAATTGAAGATGACTCAAATAAATGGAAAGATATACGGTGCTCATGAATCGGAAACATTGATATTGTTAAAATGTCCATTCTACCTACAGCAATCTATATATTTAATGTAATTCTTATCAAAATACGATTGGGAGGGAGACAAACCATAAGTGACTCTTAATCTCACAAAACAAACTGAGGGTTGCTGGGAGGAGGGGGTTTGGTAGAAGGGGGTGGGATTATGGACATTGGGCAGGGTATGTGCTTGGGTGAGTGCTGTGAAGTGTGTAAACCTGGTGATTCACAGACCTGTACCCCTGGGGATAAAAATATATGTTTATAAAAAATAAAAAATTAATTAAAAAAAATACCAATGGCATTTTTTAAAGAATTGGAACAAATAATCCAAAATTTTATATGGAACCACAAAAGATCACAAATAGCTAAAGCAATCTTGAGAAAGAACAAACTGGAAGTATCATGCTTCCTGATTTCAGTCTATAAAAAAAAGCTGTAGTAAACCAAACAATATGGTACTGGCACACAAACAGATACACAGATCAATAAAACAGAATGGAAAGCCCATAAATGATCACACCCTTACTTTATGTCAATAAACCTATGACAAATGAGGCAAGAACATACAGTGTGGAAAAGATGTCTCTTCAATAAAAGTGCTGGGGAAACAGGATAGCTACCTGCAAAGGAATGAAACTGGAACACTATCTCAGATCATGTACAAAAATAAATTCAAAATAGATTAAAGACTTAAATGGAAAACTTGAAACCATAAAACTTCTAGAAAAGAACATAAGCAGTAAGCTCTTTAACATTGGTATAAGCAATATCTTTAGTTTGGGCATGTGTCCTTGGGTAAGAGAAATGAAAACAAAATTTTTTTAAAAAATTAGACTACACCAAACATAAGAGCTTTTGCTTTTATGAAGGAAACCATCAATAAAACCAAAAAGTATGGGAAGCCTGGGTGACTCAATTGGTTAAGCGGCTGCCTTCGGCTCAGGCCATGATCCCAGCATCCTGGGATGGAGTCCCACATCAGGCTACTTACTCAGCGGGGAGCCTGCTTCTCCCTCTGCCTCTGCTGTGACTCTGCCTGCCTATGCTCGATCTCTCTCTCTCTCTCTCTCTCTGACAAATAAATAAATAAAATCTTTAAAAAAAAGTAACCTATTAAAGGGAAAAGATTCTTGCAAATGAAATGTATCTGATAAGAGATTAATATTAAAATGTATTAAGAACTCATACAACTCAATAGCAAAAAATACAATTCAATTTAAAAATGGGGAAAGGACCTGAACAGACATTTTTCTGAAGAATATATACAGATGGCCAGTATGCACATGAAAAGATGCTCAGCATCACTCATCATCAGGGAAATCTGAATCAAAACTACAAAGAAATATCACCTCACACCTGTCAAAATGGCTAAAATTAACAAGTCAAGGAACAACAGGTATTGGTGGATGTGGAGAAAGGGGAACTGTTGCACTGTTGGTAGGACTGCAAATTGGTGTAGCTACTATGGGAAATAGTATGGAGGTGCCTCTTGCACTGTTGGTAGGACTGCAAATTGGTGTAGCTACTATGGGAAATAGTATGGAGGTGCCTCCAAAAGTTAAAAATAGAACTACCCTATGATCCAGCAATTGCACTACTAGGTATTTACCCAAAGAATACACAAATATAGATTTGAAGGGGCACAGGCTCCCTGATGTTTATAGAAGTGTTATCAATAATAACCAAATTATGGAAGCATCCAAAGTGTCCATTGACTGATTATTGGATAAAGAAGATGTGGTATATAGAGAGAATGGAATATTACTCAGCCATAAAAAGTGAAATCTTGCCATTTGCAATGACATGGATGGAGCTAGAGAATATTATGCTAAGCGAAATAAGTCAGTCAGGGAAAGACAAATACCATACAATTTCACTCACATGTGTAATTAAAGAAACAAAACAGGTGAACATAGGGGGAGAAAAGAAAAAAGATGGCTCAGGTCATGATCCCAGCATCCTGGGATGGAGTCCCACATCAGGCTACTTACTCAGCGGGGAGCGCTCCCCGCTGAGTAAGTAGCCAGAAAACAGAGTCTCAGCTATAGAGAACAAACTGAGGATTGCTGGAGGGGAGGTGGGCAGGGCTATGGATTAAAAGGGTAATGAGTATTAAGGAGGGCACTTGTGACACACACTGGGTATTATATGTAAGTGATGAATCCCTAAATTCTACACCTGAAACTAATATTACATTGTATGTTAACTAGCTGGAATTTAAATAAAAACTTGAAAAAGAAAAAAAGAACCTTCAATCAGATATCACTTCTTATCTGTCAGAATAGTTATTATCAAAAGGACAAGAATTAGTGTTGATAAGTTTGTGAAGAAAAGAGAACCCTTAGCGCTTTGGTGGAAATGTAAATTGGTGCAGCCCCTGTGGAAAATGGTCTGCAGTTTCTCAAAAAATTAAAAATGGAACTACCATATTATCCAGGATTCCACCTCTGGGTTTTTCTCTGAATAACACAAAAATACTAATTTGAAAACACATATGTACCCCTATGTTCAATGAAGCATTATTTATAATAACCAAAGAATAGAAGCAATGTAAGTGTCTATTAATAGAAGAATGGATAGAGCAGATGTGATACCTAGAGACAGATAGAGATATAACTGTTTCAATCTCCTTACTGGTTATGGGTCTGTTCAGGCTTTCTATTTCTTCCTGGTTCAGTTGTGGTAGTTTATATGTTTCTAGGAATGCATCCATTTCTTCCAGATTGTCAAATTTATTGGCGTAGAGTTGCAGTCAGATAGAGATATAGACAAACACACACACAATGGAATATTACTCAACCATAGAAA
Organism: Mustela nivalis; assembly: GCF_964662115.1. Taxonomy (NCBI): domain Eukaryota; kingdom Metazoa; phylum Chordata; class Mammalia; order Carnivora; family Mustelidae; genus Mustela; species Mustela nivalis. The sequence continues at coordinate 38,774,341 of NC_139020.1, forward strand.
AGAATGAAATTTTGCCTTTTGCAAAAACATGGATGTACCTACTGGGTATTATACTAACTGAAATAAGGTACAGAATGATAAGTGCTGTATAATTTCATGTATACATGGAATCTGAAAACAAAACAATAACAGCCTCAGAGATACACAGAAGAAATTGGTGGGTGCCAGAGGAAAGGGGAGTCGGGGGACAGATGAAACAGGTCAAGGGGTTTAAAAGGTACAGTCTTCTAGCTATAAAATAAATAAGTCATGGGGATGTAATATATCACATAGGAAATGCAGGTGATAACATTGTAATAACTTTGTATGGTAACAGATGGTAACTAGACTTATCATGGTCATTTTGTGAGGTATAAAATATCAATATCACTGTCTTTCACACCTGACACTTGTATAATACTGTATGTCAATTATGATTCAATAAAAAGGAAACTTCTCAACACATGTCGACAGTGAGTCATCTTTGAATAAGGGCAAAAATACATTTCTAAGCAGCTGTAGATTATTTCTTAGTTAAGATTCTTGTATTAAGAACACAGTTTTCTCAGTTGCCTGCACAAACACTAGAATCCTATAACTCCTGTTCAGTTAATGCTTATATATCTTAATTTAAAAGTTGAAATATATATATATATATATATATGTATATATACATATTCCTACAAAGAAATATGATAAATGCACTGTTGTGATTTGTGGTATTTTATCTGAGCAAATAGTTATATAGGCTTTCCCTTAAATTTCATGTTTCGACAAGAACTTCTAGTAAATCTTACTTCTTAACATTTTAGTGGAAGAAAAAGAAATGGGTTTTGTGAGTTTCTGCTTGAATCAGAAGATATTTTGACATTATTCATGTGGAAAATATTTATGTGCAAATAACAAACAAATAAAATTAAACCATGTTGTTTTGGTAACCACTTCAGTGTATTGTATGACAGTGTGTGGTAACTGATGTATTATGTGCCAGTTGTTTTTTCCAAACAGCTAAATATTTTCCATATATTGTTTCTTTTTCCAAATAAAAAATGCAGACAGCTCTAGAAAGTTTGGAAATTAAAAAAAAATGTTTTGACCTCCAGATCACACAATTTTATTAATATTCAGTAACACGAACATTCAAAGAACAGCCATCAGCACATTTCCTGCATTCCCCTGACTTATTTTTTGTGAATAAAAAATCAACCACATATTCAAAATGGATAAAACCTTCTAAAATATTACACGCTTTTCTTAACACACAGATAACTGAGAAAAAGTACATTAACTAGTAATTCTCCACTCTCTATAAAAACAATATTACAATCTTCTCAAAAATAGTCTTTTAGGGGACCTGGGTGACTCAATTAGGTAAGCGCCTGCCTGCCACTCAGGTCATGATCCCAGAGTCCGGGGATCCAGTCCCACATCGGATTCACTATTCAGCGGGGAGTCTCATTCTCTTTCTGACCCTCCCCTCTCTTGAACACTCTCTCCTTCTCAAATAAATGAATAAAATCTTAAACCACTGTGATACTTGGTTAATAAACATCTTAAGAAAATATTCACAAAGATGCTCTCAAATTTCAAATGCAATGTATAAATTCTCCCAGGCCTACTTACTCTGGCTCTCTCCTAAGTAGAGAAATTATCAACAGCCCATAGAATCCAATGTCAGTATTTGATATACTTTTCAGAAGTCACACTTTTTGTTTAACTACACACAAAGTGTGGGATCGAGCCCCACCATTAGGCTCTGCTGTGGAGGTGGAACCTGCTTGAGATTCTCTTTCAGAACCTCTCTAAAAAAAAAGAAAGAAGGAGAAGAAGGAGAAGAAGGAGAAGAAGGAGAAGAAGAAGAAGAAGAAGAAGAAGAAGAAGGAGGAGGAGGAGGAGGAGGAGGAGGAGAAGGAGGGGAAGGGGAAGGGGAAGGGGAAGGGGAAGGAGAAGGAGAAGGAGAAGGAGAAGGAGAAGGAGAAGAAGAAGAAGAAGAAGAAGAAGAAGAAGAAGAAGAAGAAGAAGAAGAAAGAAAGAAAGAAAGAAAGAAAGAAAGAAAGAAAAAACAAAACCTCCAAAAAACGTGGTTGATGACATTCTACACCAGCATCACAGGCTAAGAAGCACAGGCATTAGCACCCAGAGGAAAAAGGCCTTATCAAAAAAACACATTAAAAATCATGTTTTCTTAAAGCATTAATAAAAAGTCCCGCAGCCCGTCGGGTAAGTAATATTTTAGGAATCAGGTGTATCAAATCAAGTGTGTTCATCACTATCCTTCTAAATTTAAATTATTCAAATTTAATATTATGTGTTGAACAAGAGTTCCTATTCACAAGGACATTCTTAGCTGAAAATGGTTACAGAGGGACAACTTGAAGGCACCTGCCTTCGACTCCGGTCATGATCTCAGGGTCCTGGGATCAAGTCCCATGCCCCTGCTCAGTGGGGAGCCTGCTTCTCCCTCTGCCAGCTGCTCCCCCTGCTTGTGTTCTCTTTCTACATCTCTGATAAATAAATAAATAAATAGATAGATAAATAAATAAATAAATAAAATCTCTAAAAAGAAAATGGCTACAGAACTACAAACAGTGTCTCTGAATTGGTGGACTGAAAAGTCAACAATGGCTTGCAGAAAGCAGGAAAATTGTGTGGGGGAGGGGATAGGAAAGAATGGTGGGAGTTAATTCCTAAAGCTACTGTTAATGAGGAATTATATTACATATGGAGTTATCCTATAGAATAAATTAAACCCACAGGTATGTTTTCTTTGTAGTCACAGTGTTGTTATTATATCTGCGTGTTCATTATTTTTGAGTTAAATGAAAATTTATTTCGGAGAACCATATATTAACCAATTTGTCACTGGCCCCACCATTTCCTGCTATCTTACATACAATCCGATGTATACAACTATGTTTTTTATCATCCTCTCTGGCCAAGGCTCTACATAAACTATTTGACCTCATATTTGAAATATTGTTCTCTGAAATCTGAGAAGTTCTTTTTACCCAAGAATTCAGGTTAAGATTGTTTTGGAGTTCCATGTGTACATGAGTCAGTTTATACCTGATTTGCCTACCTCATTGCTGTTTGCAATGCCACAAATTGGAAATGTGTACAATTTCATGCCTCATATTTTATGGTGGACTGTAATTTAGCTTCTCTAAGAATGGGAAGCTTATATTCTTTTAAGACATGGCTTAGATTACAAACAATAATAAAAATGGTCAGATAACCAAAATCTGAATGTATTTGACTCTGAAGATTATAAGCATCACTGTATCTCAGTTGAGCATATAAAGTAGGTATTTGTCACACTGGGACTAGAAGCCTTTTATTTGGATTTATGAAAGTCAGTTGCCCATGAATATCCCTTGGACACCCAAAACTAAAGCGTTTAACCAATTTGCTGTTTAAAATTGAAATACTTTACCAATAGCCCCTGCTGTGAGTGAAATTAACTTAGATTACAAAATCTACAGTCACAGCAAGGTTCAAGGGCAAATCACATCACCGTCTGAGAGTGTCTCCTGCGAGCTGCAAGCCAGTATGAGAAGAAAGCAGAGAAGACATGAGGGCACAAAACAAACCACCACAGAAATCTCAGAGGCAATAACTACAAAAAAATTACATGTTTGCAGCTTTTAAATTCTGACTCACCGGAGAGATTGCTGACATTTAATTACAACCTGATCCTTTATTTGTGTAAGATTTTATTTGAGTAGTCTTGTAGAAATGGCTATACTTATAAATTTCAAGAATTTTCTAAGACACTAATCACTCAGCTTTCAGTATTTACATACCTCTCATAGTAAATTAAGAATAGAGACACCAGAAGGAAATATACAACGTGTTTAATGCCCTCCTGTTGATAATACAACAAGCAAAAACAGAAACAATTGTACTAATTTATTTTCAAGGACCCCGGGAGGGCAATTGCTTATGCACGCACGTGTGTCCACACACATGTAAACACACACGGAACTTGTTTTGATAAGCGATATTACCCCTCCGGACACTAGTTCTTAGTTTTAAAGATTTTATGTATTTCTTTGTCAGAGAGAGGAGAGAGAGACAGAGTGAGCACAAGCAGGGGGAGCAGCAGGCAGAAGGAGAAGCAGGCTCCCCACTGACCAAGGAGCCCAACTCAGGACTCAATCCCAGAACCCTGGGATCTTGATCCAAGCAAAGGCAGATGCTTAACTGACTGACCCACCTAGGATTCCTGGACACTAGTACTTATTGATAAATTAAAACTGAATTTTATAGTTTTTAATGACAACTTCCTGTTTCAAACATCATTTTACTAATAGGATAGATATGCTTACCATTGGACTAAAAAGCTACTATCCCTTTGTTAGATAAGAACTTTACTATAGCTTCACCATCTCGCTGTTCCCAGAATTTAAGTGCTATTTCCAACAGCAAGGCCCAAAGATCACACACATCAGAATCTTCTAGAATGCTTACTGAAAAGGCATTTTCCCCAAACTTCCATATCACAATCTCTGCAGTTAGGCAATGAACACGCCATGTGATCCCTGTAATTTGAGAATCATGGTTTTTTCTAAAAAACTGCAGAAGAAAAACAGAATAGCTATAATTCTACCATTCATTAGCTGAAAAAATATGATGACAGTAAGCAACAATGTGCCTTCAGGTAACATTTTAATGTTAATTTGTCATAAAACTTTCATTCATTCATTTATTCATACTATTATGATGCTGATACTGGTCATTTCATTGAGTTCCCAGTTACATTGCATAAGTGTATGAAATACATATTTTTATCTGCAGATACTTGATACAACTATGAATATTTTTTTTAAGATTTTATTTATTTGACAGAGAGAGATCACAAGTAGGCAGAGGGGCAAGCAGAGGCGGGGGGGTGGGGAGCAGGCTCCCTGCCTAGCAGAGAGCCCAATGCGGGACTCGATCCCAGGACCCTGAGATCATGACCTGAGCTGAAGACAGAGGCTTAACCCACTGAGCCACCCAGGCAGCCCATATTATGAATATATTTTTTTTAAGATTTTGCTTATTTATTTGAGAGAGAGAGAGCAAGAGGGGGGAGAGGGCAGAGGAAGGAGGACATGCAGACTCCCCACTGAGCATGGAGTCAGATATGGGACTTGATCCCAGGACCCTGAGACAATGACCTCAGCAAAAGGCAGATGCTTCATCAAATGAGCCACCCAGGTACCCCTCGATCCATAAATCTATACAAAAACTCTGTATCTCCCTTTAAGTGTCTTGGGTTGCAGTTTAGGAACTACTGTTGCAAATTATAAGTAGTTCCTTGACCATTTTTCACCAAATAAGAATATTTATCCTTTTCTAATATCTCTTACCAGTCATAGCTATGCAATGTTCATATAACAGAAAGGAAGAAAGATGTTCTGGGATATGTTCATCTATGAGTTCTCTCAAATCTAGGAAAAATTATCAGGAGAACAAAGTCAGGGCTTCTCCATTGCAAACATTGATTTTTAGAATTCTATTTTGCTAAAGCCACATATAGTAGATAATTCTGGAGTCAAATGATTCTGTTTTGGAAAAGGTAGATTTGCATGATTAATATTTTAAAATAAAACTCATGATACATTTTCCTTGCTATACCAGTCCATGCTTGTTTATAAATTTTTTTAGTAGAAATAAATGCAAACAAATAAAATAAAAGGTAGTTTCTATCCCCACCTCTCAATAGTGACCAATGTTATTTTGGTGGATTTTCTGGAATTCATGTATTTTTTCTTTATAAACTGTGAACATATGATAAGGATTTTTTACTTAATACTATATATCTATATTTTCTATATTATAGATTCTTTGTTATTATAATGAAAATGACTATATAATATTTCATAAAGAATATTCTACCACAGTTGGCTTAAACATTATAGCATTTTTAAATATTTACATGATTTCCAATATTTCAAAGTAATAAAGGACTCTGAAAGGAATTTTAGCCTTAAAGCACTGTATAAATTTTAGATTATTTCCTTTAGGTCAATTTTTAGGAGTTGAAATATCTAATCAAAGGGCATAAAATATTAAGGCTTTTGATACCCACTTAGAAAGTATTTCTCAGAGTTTTTACTAACTTTGTGGATAACAATAAGAAAATACATGTCAAAATCTTTAAAATGTCTTTTTTTATTGAACTTGCCTACTAGATATTTGTAATAAAAATAATATTGAATAGGCTAAAATATTTAGAGTTATTTATTGATTTTAGTACAAAAAATAGTAATATAACTTATATGTATTTATACTTATATAAGCTGTATATGTGTATTTGCATATCAAAAACAGATATTATAATTAGGAAAAACACATGCATAAATTAGGAATACAATTTTTTTAGGAATACAGTTTTGAAAAACCTTTTGGAAATATGTTACACCTTAGATACATGATAGTTATCACTTAAAAATATGGTATATTAGATGGCATTAATTTCAGTGCCTAATTACTAATGTATATTAGACCATGCCAATATAAACTAAAATCCATTGATAAAAGATCTGTATCAAATAGTTGTGAGCCTAACCTCATGCCCATGAATAAGATTTTATGCTGTAAGCATAAAGTTGAACATGGCAAATCAGCTGTTTCATTTTTCATTTTGAACTTAGCAATTGCAACTACTTTTACTATGTTCTTGGAAAACAACTGTACAACTTTCAATAACCCATCTGCTGTTTCACTTTGGAGATTCTCAGAAGCACTAGTAGAGGTTTCCACAGACAATGTTCAATAGAGTATCACTTATCAAAATTAGTATTTCATCCAGTTTTGCGTATAGTTTTATAAAAATTGTGTTTTTCCTTCAGAATTCATATAATGGTATAAAAATTAGATTACTAATTATAGGTAAGTGGAAGAGTCATTTTACAAAATATAAGTAGAAAAACTAATAAGTAATGAGTAAATTGACCTAGTAATGATTAAATTAACAAGTGTTAATAATCTATATGTCTACTTCTCATTTTTCATAATATTAAGACAAAGAAGCCATGTGTTTATGTTCTTTTTATAATGAATTACTTTCTTTTGTACAATATGTGATATTAATTGTCTCCATGTTCCAGGAAATTCTAATATTTGTATGAATCACTTCGCATTATATTAAGAACAGTTCTTCCTCGTAGCTACATACAGATCACAGTGACGACTCAGGGAGTTTTTCATATGCACCAGTTTTTGTTCATAAAAAAGGTTTGGGGAATAATAACAAGCTCTTTCTACTGGGCAAACATTTCAAAGGAAATATATTAACTTGTCAATATCATCCTTAAATATGATGAGCATTTTAAGTACTACTACTCAGCTTCTCATTTCGATATACTTTCTTTTAAAAATGCATGACATTCTCCATCACTTATGCTGAAGCCACTTACAACTGCTTTCTCTTGCTGCTTCCCCTTCACTAAAGAAAACAGACTCTACCCAAAACAAAAGAGCTTAAGCACGCAGCTAATAGCCATTCTGCACATCTAAGTTGTAGGGCTCTAAATCACTTCAAATTGTTTTCTGATTTTGGAGGTAATTAACTCTAAAGTTAGTGTTAAGACAACAAATATTTAATGATGTCAAATACATTTTTATTCCAGGTAAACAAATAAGTAATAGAACTTGTATAGGTGTTAAGTGCTTTGAAAAAATCTGCCACATGGTAAGTGCTGTAAAATTATAAACACTGAAACAATGTGAGACAGCTAGTTCGAATTTTAAAGGCTCACATTGTAATATTTTACATTTAGTGCCTTGGGTACTAATACTACTTGGGAGTATAAAAACTACTAATAGTACTTGGGAGATTACGACTCTAGGGCAACAACCATCTCTAGCTCATTCTAATGGGGAGATTTCACATTTTGTAGAAAGCAGAAGAAGCCTTGAAAAATCTTGCAATTGATTAGATAATATAAAGGTACCATCCACTGAATGTCCATTTCTGTTTCTTCACAACTTTTTACTTAAGTGACCCAAATCTGCAATTCCAATTCACTACACTGGCCTTTCAAAAAAGACAAACTATTAAGTCTACCACTAGATGGCAGAAAAAGATCAGAAAATTTCCATTATATAATCCTAACATTGAAATGTATGTATAGTGCACTTACATAATATACATTAAATTATACTTCTAATTACCAGTAAAACACATCTTATAAATTTTATACAAGTAATAAAATATCCTCTGGTAATTTTTAACCTTTCCTTGACTAAGAAGAGCCAAATTTTTGTCTAAACAGAAAATTAGGAAAAACATCAGATGGAGCTGTTAAACATGGGAACCAGCTTTATCTCCACAACAGATCTGCTCTGTGATCCTTAGCTGTCAACATCAAGATGCCAATGGGTGAAAAAGAGTTTGGTGCCTACAAGTTCTCATGCAAGAGAGGAGAAGGACTTCATTAATACATGAGTGATTTTCTTCTAATTGCCCATTTTTAGAAAAGCTTAGATGAAATGGTGGTGTGATTCAATTTTACTCTATCATAACCTTGCTTATTTACTTTAAGCCTGAATTTTTAGAGAGTCCCCTTACATTCCATCTTGCCTAATTGTTCTACCTTTCTTCTCCTCCCGAAATCTATCACCTGTTATGTATCTTCCCTCCTTCTCTCTTGAGGGAAGAGATGGATGAGCTGGAGCATAGGATGAGGTGAAAGAATCAAAAAATTACGATTTTAGAATTACTTGAGCAAGTGGTGCTTCGATCTTTCTGAATTCCTTAGGAATTTGAAAAAATTGGGCATAAATAAATTATACTAGATGTAAGTATGATTCTTACTGGGAGGCTGAGCAGAAATGTGGAGTCATCTCTAAAAATTTTTCTACAAGCAGGTTATTATTTTTCTCAAATATCTACAAATACCTATAATTCCAAGCCAAATAGATGCACACCTGCCTACCTACATATGTGCATAAATTTGACTCTTTAAGTCCTCAATTCTGTGAATGATACACTCACCTCAAGTAGGTTAAATTCTTTTTATACCTATGTTTACAAACACTGAAATATGTCTTTAATCATAACAGCACATTATAGACAACACTCTGAAGTCTTATAGTTAGTTCTTCCTGTTTATGCTACATCTTTGGCATTGCCAGTAATGTGTTTAAAAAATAAGTATTTTTTAGGTATTTTTCTAATGAGATAGTAGGCACTTTGCGGGCTGGGGCAGTATCTGAGGCATTTTCAATTTCTAGACATTCTTATCATAAAGGCATTTAATAAATATTTATGGATTGATTACCTTATTATATAAACTGAGAAAAAAAAATTCTTCTTACCAACCTTTTAGAAAGTATGATGGATACCCATTTATATTTTCTAACCAATGTTTCCTCTAACCTTAGAAGTTACCATGGTCTTAGTATTTATTATCTTGTTGCTACTATCTTTTGGCACTTCAAGAATTTGAGAAACATTAACAGAATTCTGACTTAAAGCTGTGTCGTGCCTAACCATAACTAAGAGTGTCCAACTTGAACCCTCATTCCTTCTCTAATCTCCAGAGATTCTTGGGGTTCCTGATTAGATTTTTATTTATTTATTTTTATTTTTTTAATTTTTTAAAAGATTTTATTTATTTATTAGACACACAGAGAGAGATCACCAGTAGACAGAGAGGGAGAAGCAGGCCCCCTGCTAAGCAGAGAGCCCCATGCCAGGACTCAATCCCAGGACCCTGAGATCATGACCTGAGCGGAAGGCAGAGGCTTAACCCACTGAGCCACCCAAGCGCCCCCTGTTTAGACTTTTAGAAACGTCTATTGTGTATTCTTCAGCTAGGAGAGATGACTGGAGACTATATATATACAAATGTATATATTTATAATCTCCAGTAGCCTTTGATTTCTAGGCTTAACAGGGACTTCCCTAGCTTCTCAAACCAAAAGTAAGATACAGATTATTTATATATTCCCACCAAACTGCATCTGATTGTATTTTTAGTCTACTGTTCAATCCCCCCTAGGGATTGTCAATTGCCTGGTAGTATTCGATACAAGAACACATTTCCCAAATCTGTGTGATACATGTAAGCAAGCTCCTAGGGTCCAATAATTCTATCTCTCAGAATGTGGGAATACTTAAAAATACAACAATTATGAATAACAACAAAATGATGATGACAACAGTTTATTAACATGAACTGATCTAGTGTGGGAACTTAGTGGGATGTAACAGTTTTTGCCAGTTGTTAAGATAACAACCTCAAAAAGTTGAACAACAGGTTTTACGGTTTTATGTCACTGTTTTACAAGTAAGCTGCAATTGGGTGCAGTAGTATGGCACAAATCTTTTTCCCTTGGGTTTCAGGCTAAAGAAGCAGCCCTACCTCAATCATTGAAAAGGGAAAAGCAGTAAACCTCACATTTTAATGGGGGCATATTTTCATGATTTAATAATCTCTGATATATAATCTGTTTTTTCCTAATGTTTTGGATTGCTCCCTCAATGTGTTTAGATTGCTCCTATAATCATCCTAGGAAAATTAATCCTTACCGCATATCAATTTACCAACAGCTGGAAAAAAATCCCCATTCATTCTTTCATCTCAAAGGAAGAACTTTCAGTGAGGAAAAACCATAGATATAATCTACCTAATCTTTTCCTAAAAGATCTGTCAATGGTGTCACTTTAATAAGAATAACTACAACTTTCTATGGACACTTCTTACGTTTTTTCCAGATAAAATGAATTTTGAGAGATTTGAAGAAAGCAGAATGGAAAATTCACCAACTAAAGAAATTATATTACTCTCCTGCCAAACTTCAAATAGTGTGCCTGGATTTTTGTTGTTGTTGTGCTTGAAGTTAGAAGGAGTTTAGCAACTGCAAACTTACCATTTTAAAGATTATTCTATTTGAGAAACTCCTACTTTCCTATGCTTTGATAGGATTATGAAATTAGAAAAGTATATTCTTAGCATCAGTTAATCTTATGCCTACTGTTTACCTCCCAAATTTTATTTGATGTCCTCTGAACTTTCCACATCTGCTTATAACAAGAAACTATATACAAGAATTTATTAAGACTCTAATCTTTAAGAGAAATATTTTCTTTTCCTTCAGATTCTATATTTTCTATTAAGATATCATTAAGATATTTGCTTTCTTAAAACACCATTGCTAAGAAATATATTGCTTATGGCCCCCGGCAGTCCCAATGTCATTGGTCATCAATTGTCCCACCGTTGCATCCTCACTTTACTCTCACATAATACAGAGCAAATATGGCAAATATTATTCCCAAACATTTTGTCTTTTATTTCCCTATTATACATTATATGCTTATTGATATTTCCTATCATTTGACTTTCAAGGAAAGTTCAAATTCCATTGAAAACGAAGGTAGTCGTAATGCTAGCCAAATGGTATTGCCTACTCACACACACACAGTGTATCTTAACGGCTTCATCATCTAATTCTGCTTTGAGCATTTATCAATCTAGGAATTACCTCTTATGAAATATTAGCAATCTACTTATAATTCCTCCAGATGTTGAAGAGAATATAAAGGAGTGTTGGGATAATGTCCTCATCCACAAGGAGGTTAGAGTTCAACAATGATACGATATTCCGACAGAGAAAAGTTATTTCTTCCTCTTTCTCTTATTCCCTGCCAAGTTTTCCTCAGCTGTTGAGAGTTTCCATGGCTTTCGTCCAAAGAGATTTTGCTACATAATCAGTGCAAAGCATCCTCTGCAGAGGATAGAAATATATCCCTATGAGAACCGTTCCTGAACAGTGGTCAACAGTTTCTTGATTGCCTTCCCCTTCAGAGAAGAACACTTGAGGCAATACACAAAAAGGATTACTAAACTCAAGCTTAAGTAAAGGTGTCTGGTTGTTATTAAATCGACATTTGTTGTTATTTAATTGGATTGGCCGTGAAAGACTATCCTTCTAGAAACCTTCTCGTTTTTGTGGTAATTCATCTGATGTCTGCCATAAGGTTTAAAAAAAAACAAACCCCTGCACATTTTTGAGTATGAAGATTAGTTAGAACATCTCTTCAGTCTGCACAATGGCACTACTGGATTGGGCGAAGGGCAATGCTTTGTTCTGAGAGGCTTCCTAAGCATTATAGAATATTTATTTAAGATTTCGATTATTTGTATGTCACAGAGAGAGCACGAACGGGGGGAGGGGCAGAAACAGATGGAGAAGCAGGCTCCACATGAGCAAGGAGCCTTATGCAGAGCTCAGAACTCGAACCCAGGACCCTGGGATCATGACCTGAGCCAAAGGCTGAGTCTTAACTGACAGAGCAACCCAGGTGTCCCTGCAATGCAGAATTTGTAACATCTCTGTCCCCAAGCAATAAATGCCAGTTGCTCCCTCCTCCTGGTGATTGCTACCACTAAAGCATCACAACTATTTTACTACAGCCTCATGGGGTGGAAGAGACATTACATGCCCGGAGAATAGCTATTATATGATTTTTTTCCATTAATATTAAAATATGGTACTGTATGCATTACAAATTCCTATATTTGTAACATATATGCAAAATTAAGCAGAGAATAGTTCCAAGAAAACATAAATTCCTAAACTTTATTGTTAAAATGCTCAGATGTGGTCAGACTTGGATTTTAAGCTTCTGAAGACGGGTATTCAAAGGCATGTTCACTTTAATACAATGCCTTAGACGTTTCTAAGAAGTGAGAAGTGAAAGAGCCGTATGTCAAAATGCTTTTTAGTAAACATCCTCACCTAATCACTCAAATTAGGACTATTTCAGTGTTCTGTCTAACACCACTATAGCACCTTAGGGAAAATTTGTTTTTACAGAAAAAAATATCCTTTGTCTTCCTTCCATTCTAATTGAAATAAATGAAAAGCAAACAAAACTTTCACACATTAGTCTCATTCTCAATGATGAATGCAATCCAAACTTCTTTGGCTGCTGATACCATCTTTTAATTGTGGTATTCTGAACTGTTATAAATATCTTTATACATTTTATTTCTAATAACCCACTAATATTAATCAAGATAATCAGTTCCTTTAAACACAGTTGAATATAAAGTAATAGGTATTATATGATTAAATAAAACTATTCATGAAAGAACAATGACTTTGAGCTAGAACTCATAAAACATGACATGTTTCCAACAGGTTTGTTTTTAACGTCTTACTTGTAATACAATGCCCTCTTGCATGGAAACAGATCTTTAGTGAAATTCAAAGATATCACTACTATTACAGTGAAACTTGCCATTGCATCACAGAAAGAATAAAATTAGACAGGCTAAATTTATTCTTCACGGAGCTTCACTGTTTATACTATCTTACTGTTTACTCTTTTTCTGTTGTTGTTAATATCAAATTGATTATTGAATAAGCCAAGGAATCAAAACTAAACTGTCCAAGTTACGGTCATATATTCTCCTTTTTTATTATTTGTGAAAGAGAGAAGCTGCGTATGCTGCTTTTCTATTGTTCACGAATTTTGACTTTTTTACTCAGTACTGTAATGAACCAAATTCCTGACTCTAGGAACTTTAACTTTTACTGTTTCCACTTTACTCATATTCCCTTTCTAGTAACTCCTACTCTTTCCTACAAAATTCTATTTGGAAATTAATCAGATAAAGAGTTTCTCACTTGTGATATGACCTTTCCTTTTCTATTTCTCATGTGAGAGGGGAAAAGGGAGAGATTGAAAACCTCCACTAATACATTCCAAGTTTTCTTATTCCCATTGCTTTTTTTCCATTGCTTTCTTTCTTTTTTTTTTTTTTTTTTTTTTTGCTGGGATTAATTGATATTCACACTATCTTCATTCCACCCTCCATCCTCAGTCTCTGGAGATCGGTGTGAGCCCTAGTAACAGATTGGCAGCTGGAGGAGCCGCTAGACAGATATCAGCTTGTCATTCTGCACATTAAGCGTGAGTTAACCAAGGGTGGAAAATCTTCCCAAATATGTCTGAGAGTATGAAAAATGTGGTTCTTTCATGCTTGAATAACTGAGAGGTAGCCAAACTACTTCTATCAAACTTTGAAAGAATCAGACTGAGAATAGCATGATAAATTTTGACTCAAAAGTTAATTTATTCAAAAGGTTACAGAGCACTTGAAATCAAGGAATTTAAATAGGGAATGCCTCTTGAACATCTGAAGTATCCTTGCAAGAAAAGTGAAACAGATAAGGAAATATATGAGAAAGCAAAGAGACATCCGGTTAATTATAAATTCTGTTCAGATAGGTAGGTATATGGAAATAAATTTCTCTTATCTTTTTGTACCTGTATCAGACTCACTTTCCTCCAAAACTTCATTTTGAAATATGTCAACTGTGCAAATGTCCTTTCCAATTCCCCATTTTCTATGATTTCCCCAGTGTATTTATTAGGTGACATGAATAAAAACATTTTAAGTCCCTGTGGTGAGTTTTTAGAAATACTTGGGTTTTTTTTTTCCCCCTATTTTGATCTATTTTGAGGAAGATTGTCTATTTGTTGTCTCAGGAAACATTTTCATGCTCAGCTGCCATTCTGGAGGAAACAAGAGTTTGTGGTTGTACTAATACAAAATTTCAAAAGATTACAAAATCAGTATTATATAATTTCATAGAGAAATCACGTACCTTTACTAGACGCCATGTGCAAATACGCAAAAATAATTCTATTTCCATTGATTGTGGAAAGTATTTTTGGCTTTGCAACTTGTTATCTATTCCTTCATATGTTTCCATATGCTGAAACAATATGCATAATGAGCTGACTGGAAAGTTAAACAATCAATTTAACATTGCAAATAGGTGCCAAATAAATGGCTCTTGCTCAAAAAAATAAGTGAATTTCCAGACCTCAAATCCTGAGGTTAGATACTTATACAGGATAAGTGGGGTCTTGGGAAAAATCCAACTGCTGAGGTTGTATTACTCCTTCACCTCCTGTTTCCTTCTCGTTGCAAAATAGATTCAAATTCATAATGCAAACACATACTTGACATTCTAGTTTTATATCACGATAAACTGTCCAAAATTTACAGTGAAATGCTTTTTAACATAAAAAGAATGAATAGAAACATAGACACAAAGAGTAAACTTGTTTATGCCTCAGGCTTAGTTTGATGTCTGAAACATGTGTGAAGTACTCAAGAGCCTTGTAAACGTTGTTACCTCCACCTCATAAACTCCATCTCCTTGTCCTCCAAGAAAAATGTATCATAATGAACCTCGTTGTTAGCCCTTACATTTCGATGGTTAGAACGTTAGATAAAAATTAGTGCTACATTTAGAAGAACTCTATAATACAGATATTTTCTATTCTACTTGAGATAAACTAGAATTTTTCTTTCCAAGAAAAAAGTTCAACATGTGTTGCCTTCGTCTATGTGTTTACTTTATTTTCAATAACTGAGTACTACTGTTTTCTAGAGAAATCTCACATTTCAGAACAGTAGTGTGTCTAGTATGGACCTCAAGTGTAAGACTTACAATAACTTCTGGATAAAGGTGCAATCAAATGTTAGCAAATGTTATCTTCCTAGTTAAAATTAAATAATTAATAATATATATTAATATATTTAAAATATTCAGATTTAAATTATGGATGTCTTTTATTTCAATTTCACTTTCCCATTTTTATTTCTATTATGGGGCACTGACATTTTGTTTTTGTTTTGTTTTGTTTTCATTAATGTGAATATCAACTGTGATAATTGAATGTACCATAAATGTTATGGCCATGTTGTCTGAATGTCTATATTCTTTCTATATTCTTTGGAACTCCAACTACTGTTGAATAACCACATACCTGTTGTTAAGTTAGTTTTTAATAGTCAATAATTCTGGGGCGCCTGGGTGGCTCAGTGGGTTAAGCATCTGCCTTTGGCTCAGGTCATGATTTCTGGGTCCTGGTATGGAGCCCTGCATTGGGCTCTCTGCTCAGCGGGGAGCCTGCCCACCCTGCCTGCCTCTCTGCCTGCTTGTGATCTCTCTGTCAAATAAATTTAAAAAATCTTTAAAAAAATAGTCAATATTTCCAATACTGAACATACCTGTACATAACTTCTACCATGCATTTCTGACTATATCTTAAGGATATATCCCAGAAGAAAAATTATTGGATTGAAACATGTTAATGATGTCCCAAAAGTTTGACCAATTCCCCTACCATCAACTAGCTTCCCAATCCTTACCACAAGACATCATCACGTTTTAAAGATATTAATTTTAAAATGAATTGGAGAAATAAATGGTAATTCATCCATTGTTCAGAGAAATCTAAACCATTTAGTCCGTTAAAAACAAAAAGGTAACAAAATGCCAAAACACTTCTAATTTCTCTAATTTAAATACGTGATTTCTTGAATTTCCTTTATTTAAATAAATATTTAATTTCACTGTAATATCAGCTTCAAAGAAGGGTTTTCCGGTGTAGTCATTCAGTAAACCCTGTGCCACAGGTTAATAAAAGTTAATGATTACACAGCTTACAGGGGTAGAGAAATATAAGGTTTTCCAAAACTTCTCATTTTATGGTTCCTCTATTTATTTATGCATTCAGTTATAATGTGTTGAGTGACCTCTATGCCCCTAAAGGTAAGACCCCATGTGCAATGATTTCTACAGTTTACACTAGAAGAATCCGTATGTCCCCAAGAGTAAAATTCAAAGTATGGTGGACTCCCTTAAGTGGAAAAATCTTCGCCTTTGCTCATATATTCAAGTTACAAAATTGGAAAAGTGTTAGGTCTTAAAGGAACTGATGCATTGTTGCTATCACTCTCATAATTTGCTTTTATGCAGAAGGCAAGTGGGTCATAAGGTAGTAAAACAACACAAGCAAGGTTACACCACAGGCTACAGAAAGCTGGGGCACAAACCCGGATGTCTTGACTTCTGATCTGATGTTCTTTCTGTTACTGGACTAATAGCACAGCAGCAAAGAGTATAATTCCTCTATGGGTTAATTTGAATACTTGAACGTGCTAAAGTGTCACTTTATAGGACATACATTGAAGATGCCGGCCTTTAGACCCTGATTTTGTTGACATTATTACACTGTGCTTCTTCAGCCGATAGATGGCACACTTACTGCTTATAGTTGTATGACATTCTGGTCACCTCCAGAAAGGCTCCATTTATGGGGACTAAACAAGCTGTGCTTCATGACGGGACTATGTAAATTTTTTCACTAGTTGTTTAAAAAAGCCAATCATCTATCAACGATTATAATGGTATAAGTCAAATAAATATCTGTGCCAACTAGGAAATGAAATTTCCTTCTGAATATGCTCTACATATGTGTATGCTCTATTCATATCTTCCATATTCCTATAGAGAGAAAATATTAATATAACAGTACATACAGTACAGCTATGAATGCTTGGTCCTTTATAAAATAAGTCTTCTTCTTACTTCCAGGTTTTTCTCTGGGCCTACTTTTATGCACCTCTGCTATACATTTTTAAACCAAAGAATAATCTGTTAATAAGGTGATTAGAATTTACTCCTCAATGTAACATGTATTCTAATCTACTTCCTCAATTTTCCAATTTTATAACTAAATCAACTGTATTACATAGCTATTTCTTAATTTACTGTCCACTTTTTTAAAACATCCATTTAGGAGAATTTTGTACTCTAGACTGAAATTATTTTAATTTTTAAAACTATACTGTTTGAACTTTAGTTATGAATTACAAAACAAAATTTCCAAATAACAAGCAAATACTAGATAATTTCAGAGGAAACCCTCTAATTTTGTCAAATAGACCAAAGCAATCAGAATGATCCATAAATGCACATAGGTGCCAATAATTCCCGGGTTTGATCAGAAGCATTTTTCTCAGGCATTCTGATATCACATACAAAGTCACTTCAACATTAGTAGTTCATGTGTACTGTTTAGTGGCATGATAAGCCGAATTTATTCATCCCTAAGAACTAAATTATTAGCCTACAGTTTCTAGAAAGGTAGAAAAAGTGCTCTTTTTTTTTTAATATTTTATTTATTTGACAGAGAGAAATCACAAGTAGGCAGAGAGGCAGGAGGAAGCAGGCTCCCCGCAGAGCAGAGAGCCCAACACGGGGCTCGATCCCAGGACCCCGGGATCACGACCTGGGCCGAAGACAGAGGCCCCAACTCACTGAGCCACCCATGCGCCCCAAAAGACAGTGCTCTTAAGATACAAAACCATCCCTCACCCTTTAGCATTTTGAGTGAAAATGTGCAGCGATTCTTCTGGCTTATGATCATTTTTAGCACTGAGCTCCCTGATTTCTCCTTTGCTACTCCAGTTACCATTCTTGGGAACTCAACATGGATCCCACATCTTTGATCTCTTCAACTTCTAAGGTTATTCCTTCCTAGATCTTGTCTTCATTGCTATGAATCCTGCCTCAAAAATCTGCATGTTAAGGATCCCATTTCACCACCACATTCTAACTTTCTTGTGTCCTTACTGAAGTAATTAGAAGCTAGCTAAGTTTCAACCTTTCACAGGCCCCCGATAGTTGATTCTACTTTTCCACTCTCCAGATCTATCTTTTTTTTACCTTCCTCCACACCCCTGTCCTTACTGCCTTCTTCACCCAAAAGAGATTCCAGAGATTCCTTGGATGACTGCACAGCACTATGACCCATGCCTTGCTAACGCTCTTGTCCTCCTCTCCCTCTGACCTACTTGCTGGCAAACCCCCAATTGTGGTTCAATTCAACTATTCACCCACCCGTGTCTTCAGCTGTATATGGCCGGAGGAAAAAAATTCTCTCTTCTGTGTGGACTGATCTCACTTTAAATTTGTGTTTGCAAATCTCACACGGACACACGTAACAATTCCACTACACTTTCCCAAGCTCTTAAGGTTCTATTTCACACAGTTTTTTTCTGTCTCCAGACACTCATACCTAACCTCTCTCACTCTACACCCAAGATGCTGAATCAAACATCATTGAAAACAACTTGTTACCCTAAGAATGGATCTTTTCTTCCTCAACCAAATTCACTCATTTATCTTTGCTTATGTTCAAATAGTCGTCTTCTTCCTGCTCAAAGGAAGAGATGTCTGCTGTGATCTAAGCCCTGCTTCTTTGTAGGGAGTCTGAAGAACCCCTTCAGTCTCACCCACTTATGGGCTTTGCTTTTCATAATCACATGTACAATTAGCCTTCTTTTCTCTGTATTATCAATTTTTTCTCAGTCCTATATTACTTCCAATAGCAAAACAAACAACAACCAAAAAGCCTTAATATCACACCATCTAAAACAACAACAACAACAACAACAAAAAAAAACAACCTCACATTTTGGCATATGCCAAAAGCAGCCCTACCTTAGAAACTTTGGACTCTTTCTGGATGATTTTTCTTCAATGTTTTAAAGACCTCCTCACCACATAGGTTTAACTGAAATGTCCTCAGAGTTCTTCACAAGTGTGGTAGCTAAATTACCTCCCATGAAGTTTTTATTTCTTCCTTAAACATAGTAGTTATATATTTCTTCATCTGCTTATTGACTGTCCCTCCAGTGTAATATGAACCACATGGGGGACAGGAACTCCGTGTCCCCGCTCACCAATACATCCAAAATGCCTGAAACAAAACTGTTGATATGATAGGCTCTCAAAAAATAGAGATAAAGGCCACCTGTGTGGCTTAGTTGGTTAAGTAACTGCCTTTTGCTCTGGTCATGATTCCAGAGTCCTGAAATTGAGTCCTGCATCAGGCTCCCAGCTACACGGGGAGTCTGCTTCTCCCTCTGACCTGCTCCCCTCTCATGCTCGCTCTCTCTCTCTCTCTCAAATAAATAAAAATATTTTAAAAAAGAGATAAAAATTAAAAGGTAAGTTTTAAACACAAGCGCTCCATTGTGCAATCAAATTAGTTTCATTAATGTTCTTTTCTTTATTTATTTTTTAAGTACACTCTATATCCAGTAAAGGGCTTGAACTCACCACCCTGAGATTAAGAGCTGCCTGCTTTACTGACTGATCCACTCAGTTATATTCATATTCTTTTTTTTTTTTAAAGATTATATTTATTTATTTGACAGAGAGAGATCACAAGTAGACAGAGAGAGATCACAAGTAAGCAGAGCAGCAGGCAGAGAGAGAGGGGGTGAGGGAAGCAGGCTCCCTGCTGAACAGAGAGACCGATGCTGGGCTGGATCCCAGGACCCTGGGACCATGACCTGAGCCGAAGGCAAAGGCTTTAACCTACCGAGCCACCCCGGCACCCCTGTATTCATATTCTTAACAGCAGAGATTTAGTCTCATGAAAATCATATTTCCCTTAAACTTTTTAGATATTGTATTAATTTGTTAATATCTAAGTACCTTATACTGAGTGGCTTTAAGCAATAGAAATTTATCTTCTAAAAGTTCTGGAGGCTAGGGGTCCATCATCTAGTGTCGACAGCTTTGGTTTCTTCTGAAGTGTCTCTCCTGGGTCTGCCAGTGGCCACCTTCTCCCTGTGCCTTCACATAGTCCTCCCTTGTGCGTGTGCGTGTCCAAATTGTTGGTCCTTTTAGGAACACCAGGCATATGGGATAAGAGCCCTTCCTAATGACCTCATTTTAACTTAATTACCTCTTAAAAACCCTACCTCCCGATGCAGTCACATTCTGAAGTAGTAATGGATAGGACTTCAACAGCTAAATTTGGGGGGTGGAGGGACACAATTTGGCCCATAATAGATACCTACTGAGGAAAAGGCAGATCTATGTTCTAATCTAGCTTCCCCAGCATTTCAAACCTTATAGAATTTCCTTAATCATAATAATTCTGTTTCTTTATCACTAAGGTTGTAACTAATAAAAACCGTCCCAAAGGATTATTATTAACATTAAAGGGGAAAAATAAGAGACTATAATATGTGCTTGTCACACAAGAAAAAAATTAGTCATAATGTGCTTATCACACAGGTGATCATTTTATATTACAAATTAGTGCTGTTCCCTTGTCCTTGTCTTCCTTTGTTTTTGTTTCCCTAACACAAAGTGTATGTTTATGTATTTCCCCATTATCTTCTAATAACATAAGTGTAAATTCTCTCCATAGGAAGATTAAAGGTAGAGTAAGTACTGCCATTAATTGTGCTGAACATTTGCTCAGTGTGCAACCACTGTGGCTTGAACACCAAGAGTCCCACTCACAGGCTACAAAATCCCCATGGGCTGCCGTATTCTCCTTTAACAAGTACAGCGTAGGCCTCTTTTGAATTGGTAGTCACATTGGCATGAACAAGAATTAACAGTCATTCAGAATCTCCTATTTTCCTTTAATCTGAGGGATGTTAGAAATGGACAAAATATGGTCTCTGAGCCTACAAAGTAAATAATTCAATTCAGGGGTGGGAAAACTTTTTTTTTTTTTTTCTGTAAAGGGCCAGAGAGTAAATGTTTGCGGCTTTGTGGCCCATGCATCTCTGTCTCTAACTAGTCAAGTCCTAATGAGGAAGCAGTCAGAACAATACATAAATATGGGTGGCTGTGTTCCAATGCGTATTTATTTATGGAAACTGAAATTTGAATTTCATGTAATTTTTATATGCCGTGATATATTTATTTTTCTTCTTTTGATTGTTTTCAATGACTTTAAAACCATTCTGTAGTCTGTGGGCTTACAAAAGACAGGTAATAGACCTCATTTGCCTTGCTGTCCCAAGTTTGTCAACCCCTGACTTAGTTTAAAAAATAAGAAAATGGTTATGTTTTGTGGCATAAACTTTATGTGATTTCAGTGGCCTCATTCTCTTAATATGAGCATTAATGATTTTATAAGAGTGTCAAAATGGAGTGTAATAATGGATCCTTGTACCCCCACCCCTTAGAGGATGACTGTGTGATTAGTGAGGACTATCATTAGATCTTTACTCCTATGTTCATACCAGACAAGCCTCTCACTCCCAGCTTGGATAATTGGGTTTACTACATGCTATGGGAACCTGGAAAATGGCAATTCTCAGAGTCAATTCCTTTCTGGCAATCATTCAAGAATCCCAAGTGTAAGCCATTTCTTGTCCCAGGGGGGAGAAACGAAGTATTCAAACCTAGAGAGCAAGAGAAGTGGGTGATGTACAGTTCTCACTATTCAGGAGATAAGTCTCCGAACCCATAGCCCATCTGATAGGTGAGTTGCCAATAAATCTCTGTGGATAAAAGCAATTGCAAAAGACATTCATAACCATCTGAGATACCTTCCTACTTTCATTCATCTGGCTTGCCAAGACTCCACAATGCTGACCCTGAGGTACATGGCATTCTAAGTAGTCTAAATGTTTAGACAAGTGGACACCACCATGAGGCCACGAAGGGCTGCAATTAAATCAGAATGGGATCATTTCTAGTAGAAAGGGTACCTGAGTAAAAGGAATGTCCAAGTGGGTAGAATGATACAATAATTGAGAAATTCCACACACCTGTTCTATTTTAGATCCTAGAAATACTTTGAACTGCTAGAGCAGAGGTGTTTGACTTCTATTAATAAAAAAGTGACATTCATTCACAGTTAAAAATTAAAAGTTACTTTTACAGCAGGGAAAGTCCTACATTTGAAAGTAGTATCAATTTTAAAGTCATAGAAGCTCTGAAGCATTAATTCATTTTCTAGACTAGGAAGTCTTTCTCAGTTTTCCATCGCCTATGAAATGAATGTCTGCTAAATTCACTGCTCTAATTTATAATGCTATACAAAGGTTGCATCCGATCTATAATCTTTAGCAGTAGACTGCAAATCTAGAGTTTAAAAATCAGTTTAGTAAATAAATGACTGATTGAAGTGTGCCTGTATTATAGGAATATTTACTGAAACACTTTAATTCATATGTATCTTCTAATGCCATACAATAAATAATGTCATTTAATATTTGGTCTCTTTAAGAAGTTTTCTATACTTTTTAAAAAATGATGTTATACTTAGTTGTGTGAACTAATTCAAATCTTCTTTGGAAATTAACAAAAAGTATACAAATACAAATAAGAACATAAATTTAATTTTAATTTTGTTCTTCTATGCCCCTGATCTATAAGGCCAGATACAAATATGTAGGGAAAGACACATATCCCATAACAATGGTAATGTAATCATTCCAAAAACCAAAGTTAAAATGCACGTGAATTTCCTGTTTAACAAATTTGCAACCAAAACCCTTTTTGTACCCAAATGTCTTGGATTTGACTAGAAGTTTTCTTTTCTTTTCATCCCTCTACGGTAATTGCCTTTGCACACAGCAGAATGGCTAATGCCATCACTTGTTTTACATTTGTTTTGCTTCCTGCTGTTGAATGAACAATCAGTGTTTACAGATTAGCAGCAGTTGTAGTCTTCTGACTTTTACTCCTTTCAAACTGGCGAATGAGAAGCATTTTATATTTGTTGCTTTGGCATTTTTGGAGTAGCTAGGACATTCACAGTGCAAACCACTGTTATTCATACTGTTATAATTCCTTTGCAGTTAAGTCATTACGAGCAATCATAGCAGGCTTGTAGTACAATACCTTATATGGGAATGTCATGTGAGATGCCCAGAGCTACACAAAAAATAAAGGCCAACTTGTCTGGCTGAGGAGGGATTTATTGCAAGCCCCCTGGCAGAGGGATCTTTTTGGAAAGTATTATGTGCTTCTGCGGGGCAGATCGTATGAACTTGAAATGCAGCAGGTGTCTTAAGCCTCAAAGGAAAGGTACCATGAACGTCCAACCACTCAGCATTTCTTTTAGAATTTATCAAAATTCCAGCTGCGTCTCCTTTACACGCAAAACTTTAACAGAAATCATATCCATAATTAAAATATTAATCCAAATTAGCACAGATCAGCAAAACCACGAGGACACTTTGGGACATTTAGTGAGCCCCACTTCCGTACATGTTTCCCTGCTTAAAAGCAAACTGGAAAGACAAGTTCACTTTCTTGCCCGTGGACCTCTCTCTCCGAGTGCCTGTAATCTGCTATGAGATACTTTACTTTGAAAGAATTATTCCAAAGTACACGTGGAGTGAGGGCCTTAATTAATCAATCCCAAAAGTCTCCGAAATTTAATTTATGCTACCCTGGGGCAATTTAACACCTGGTCCTGCCTCAGATATAAACCTCATGTCAAGAGAGAATTTTGAATTCTTAAAGTAGCCCCAACAAGGAAAGAAAATACTATAGGGAAAGACAGCAAATGCGGAAGTTCTAGAACTACTCCTTGAACCACCTAATGATGTCATTTATCTTTTTCTGTGTGTGTGTGTGTGTTTTAATTAAAATGAAAATAATAATACCCTATCCTTGTGTGTGCTAAAACAACAAATTATGAAAAACTAGCATTTGTATAACATCTTATTGCTAACAAATCTAACATTGGTACATTTGACCCTCACACGGATGTTGTGAGATATGGTGAGAATGGATATGTGAGAAAACAAAGCATAGGAGATTTAGCGAATTGGTTAATTACAAGAAAAATATATTAAAAAAATCACAACTAGGTGTTCTTACTAAATACTAAATAGTCACTACGTTATTTTTTTTTTTTTTTTAGATTTCCTTTTAAGTACTCTTTATACCCAGTGTAGGGTTTGAACCCATAACCTTGAGATCAAGAGTCATATGCTTCACCAATGAACTAACCAGGCATCCCAGTCCCTCTTCTTTTTAATATACTTACCATATAGTATGAAATATTTAAATTATTTCAAAAGGGAAACAACTCATCTCAATGCAAAGTGAAAGGTCTAAATGCAAGATAACGTTTTCTGAATTCCCTTAATTGGCAGAATTAGCAAGGATTTCAGAAAGCATCTTCCAAACTGCTGGTTCTACAAAACAAACCAGCAAATTCTGTAGACTTTTTGTAGACTTGATAAGCAACAGGTAATTTCTACACCCTGTGGTAGATGCCAGATTTTTGACTCAGATAATGTTAAAATCTCTGAATTAACTGAATAAACATGAAAGTGAACACCCCATAATGCTGACAAGAATTGAAGCAAAGATCCCGGCCACAATCAATTATAAACACAGTCTGATATGTTTTAGCTTATGTTGCATTGCTGCTCTGAAGTAGACAAAATAATGACCTCTCAAAGATGTCCATACCCCAATCCCCAGAACCCATGAATGTTACTTTACATAGCAAGAGGGACTTTGCATATGCTATTAAGATTAAAGATCTTGAGATGGGAACGTCATCTTGGATCATCTTGGTTGGCCCAATCTAATCATGGGTGCCTAAAAGCTTTCCAAACTGGGTCAAAGATAGAGATGTGCCAATGAAAGAAGGGACAGAGAGATGAAGTTCCTGGCTTTTAAAACGGAAGAAGGGGGCCGTGAGCTAAGGAACACAGGTAAGCCATAGAAGCTGGAAAAGAGAAGGAAATGGATTTCCCCTAGTCTCTGGAAAGAACACAGCCTGCTCACATCTTGATTTTAGCACAGTGAAAACTTTGTCGATCTTCTAAGCAACAAAAACTAAAAGATAACAAATGTGCTGTTTTCCATTCACTACATTTGTCAGAATTGGTTACAGCAGTAGTAACATTAATATATGCTCTATTTCTAAAGCTTTGACCTGACTGATTTGAATCTGTGTGATGTTCCAAGTTACATTTTGTTATTTTGAGCAGCATTCAGATATTTGCATCAGAAAAATAATATGAGAAGTACATGGTAGACATGTAGGAAAATATCACAATAGAGCTGTAAACGCTTACCATTGATTTTAACTGACTTTATCCTTTTAATTGCCTTTTTGACTGATTTTTGTTTCTATATCATCTTTGCTGAAGTTGTGCTTTCGTGGGTGATTTTTGTATCATCTCTTTTCTAAACCTGAAAAAAATTAATTAAATGAGTGATTTATTCATTTGATGACTAACATTAGTTTGACAATTATTTTTTTTTCATTGAGATGGATGAATATATTTTTTTGAACAAGCAACGATTTTGACATATAAGTGTACTATTTCTATAGTAGTGCCAAGGCTAATCATCTCTCACAATAACATCATATAAAGATGTGTGGAATAGTATAGCTGGTTACTTGGTCATTTTATTTGAGTTAAATCTGCCTCCTCTAATATAATGGACTGCTGGTTTTAAATTCTACAAGAACAGTGCCTCTCATGTGAGGATTTTGATAAAGAAGATTCACCTGTCATTTGGCTTTTCTGTCTGAATTTTTGATGGATTATGCTTGCATAACACTTGAGAAGAATATTGAAGATCACCAATGAAATGGGAGGCCATGGTTACATTTATAGTTAATGTTGTGTGTCACATTTATGGAGGATTTTCTATCTTCACATGTGGTTGACTTGGCTGGCTCACTGGTTATATATAGTTCTTGATCCATTTCAATCCTGCTTCAACACTGTAATGAAGTGAGCTTAGATATTTTATATGCCACATTTTCAGCAATATATACAAACACATTAAAGGGTTTGTTCCAGGACATTGAAATAACACTCATACTCCTTTTGCTTACTCCTTACACTGACAAAATTCAAAAACATGTGGAACAACCAACTGCTTCTGGTAAATTCATGTGGATTTAGAAAACTATCATTTAATAAATTATTCTTTTTTTAAAATTAGAAATTCTATGGAAGGGCCATAGCCTCAATTTAGAGACAGTTCAGTTATTCCTTTGTGCTTTAAAAACTAATATATATATATATTATATATATTATATATATATATATAACTAATATATATATATTTTTTTCTGCTGTTTACCTGAAGTGCTCCTACTTTGGGGAATTATTTAATGGTAAGTAAATTAACAAGAACATTTATGTATAAATTAGGATGTCAGTGAATTAATAGACATTGAGAAATGTGCCACCTTCTAATCTGCAATAATGAAATTGACTAGTTAAAGAAGTCTATCTCTAAACGATGAAGGTCTTGGAAGGGAAAGCAATGAATATGAAAGGATGTTTTAGTGAACACAGTTGAGTCTTTTTCACTGACAAGACCTCTTGAGGCTTTTCTGGCTTAATCCCATAGATAGGGAAAATCACAGTCCAAAAATGTTGAAACTAGAGTATCTGGAAGTCCTGGGTAAACAATGTTGGCATTAAATATTTGTGGTAGCCGATTCTTTACAAATAACCAAGTGAATAATACATTTAGAGCTAATCAAGAGTTGAATGAGAATGAACCATTATAAGAGCTTGACATTGAAACTGAATAAATGACTTCTAATGCGCAATTCACTAAGCAAAGCATGCATTAGTATACATTTTAAAGATGCTTTCTCAGAGGAAAATTTATTAAAATCTATATTGATGATCATGATAATGATATAAGTAATTAGAATCATTTACATTTGTATACTGAATTGCCTAGGATCACATACCAGTTAATCTCTATCTGTATCTGTTACTCAGCTATAATAAAACAAAATTAGACTGTTTTATCTTACTATCTAGTAACAGTACTCTTGATAGTTTGTCCTGTCTATTTCTACCATGAGAATATTCCCAGGATAGATCAAGACACTTTCTTGAACTACACTGTATAAACTTAGTATATTTTTTCATGTTCCAGATTCCAATATGTACTTATACTGCTACACTATGTAATGTGTTACCCTTCCAATCACATCTTGTTTCATTTTTTCTCTCCCTACCCCCATGACCCACCCCCCAATCCTGCCTCTCAAATTCCTCATATCAGAGAGATCATATGATAATTGTCTTTTTCTGACTGACTTATTTCGCTTAGCATAATAACCTCTAGCTCCATCCAGATCATTGCAAATGGGCAAACCATAAGAGACTCTTAAAATCAGGAAACAAACTAAGGATTGCTGGGGGTTGAGGGGGAAGGATAGGGTGGCTGGGCTATGGACATTGGGGAAGGTATGTGCTATGGTGAATGCTGTGAACTGTGTAAGACTGATCACAGACCTGTACCCCTGAAGCAAATAATGCATTATATATTAATATAAATAAATAAATAAATAAATAAATGTAATGTCTTACAATTAATTAGTTCATAGCTTACTTCATAGTGGTTTCATTTTATTCTTGCTAATGTGAGATTTCAATAAAAGCAGAACCAGTTTTCTCAATCTATTGTCTATTATGCCCTCTTGAGATTATAAAATGCTCATTCTCCTATCGCCTTCAAAGACAGTGGTAGGCCAAATTCCATCTCTATTCCCTGCCTTTTTAAAATTTATTTATTTATTTATTTATTTATTTATTTATTTTTTAGTAAGGTCTACATCCAACATGGGGCTCAAACCCACAGGGGGCCCAAAATTGAGTTACATGCCCTACTGAAACAGTTAGCCACCCCCCCACACACACTCTCTCCTGCTTCTATTCATCACTAAATATGCTCCCAACTGCTACAAAGCTATTTTCAAGTTTTAATTTTTCCATAGTTGAATTTCCAAAATAAATACTTTGTAAATATAACACTATAATATTAAATCACACATATATATGCTGTCTGAAATGGCATTTGTAAAGAGGTTTACTCCTACCAGCATTAACATTTGCCACTATTAGTGGTAGCTTAACTCACATTTCTCATGCTCTAAACCTGTGTCAAATTATGTATAAACTTTACATGTATTTGTTTATTTGTTTTATAGATGAAAACTAAAACATTTAGAATGTTGAGTGTTGTACCCAAGAGTCAACTTGGAACTCAGCAGGCAATATTCCAGTTTGGGGCTCTAATGTTTATTACCTAGGATAACCCTCTAAGCAATACAAAGAAGCACATTATAAGTCAATTCAGCTAAATGAAAGCAATGATCTTTCCTCCAGATCTTCCAGGGGCCCTCCAAGTCCCTCAGAGATAGCCTATGTACATTCATCTTCAAAATCCTCTGCAATCTGGCCCCTTTACTATTCTGGCCTCATATCCCACTACACCCAGCCATGTTACCCTGTTCACTGTACTCCAGTCATGCTGGCCTTCCTGCTGTTCCTTGAACACAACCAATATTTTCCTGCCTTTTCACTGACTGTCCTTTCTACTTGAAATATTTTTTCCACAGATACTAACATGGTGAATGGCCTTAGCCTCTCCTCTAACTCTGTGACCAAAGACAACCTTCTTTGTGATGCTAAAAATTCTATTTAAAATTACAACCTCTCCCCATCATCTCCAAGTGCACCACCTTCCAGTTCTTGGAATACCCTCTCCCATATTCTTCTCCATTCATCATAGCACTTACTGTTATATTATTTTTAAAACATTTACTTTCTAAAATCCACACTGCTAGGGTTAGTATACAAAATAAAAGAACTTACACAACTCAATACCAAAAACAAAAAAGGTCTGATTTTAAAATGGGCAGAAGACCTGAACAGACATTTCTCCAAAGAAGACATACAGATGGTCAAAAGAGACATGAAAAGATGCTTGACATTATTCACCCCTGGGAAATGCAAATCAGAATAACAATGATATCACCTCATACCTGTCAGAATGGCTAAAATAAAAAACTCAAGAAACAACATGTGTTGCCAAGGATATGGAGAAAAAAACCCTCATGCACTGTTGGTGGGAATGCAAAATATGATGTAGCCATTGTGGAAAACAGTACGGAGGTTCTTCAAAAAATTAAAAATAGAACTACCTTATAATCCAGTAATCATACTACTGGGTATTTACACCAAAAATAGGAAAACATTAATTCAAAGGGATATATACACCCCTATGCTTAATGCAGCATTATTTATAAGGGTCAAACTATGGAAGCAGCCCAAGTATCCACTGATAGGTGAATGGATAAAGATGCAGGTGTGAGTGTTGTGTGCATGTGTCTATGTCTGTGTGTGAGTATACATATACATGGAATATCATTCAGCCATAAAAAGAGTGAAATCTTACCATTTGCAACAATATGGTTGGATCTAGAGAGTATAATGCTAAGCAAAATAAGTCATCCAGAGAAAGACAATTACCTATGATTATACTCATATGTGGAATTTAAGAAACAAAACAAATGAACAAAGGAGAAAAGGGAGGGCAGAAGCACATGGATGGTTCAGTCAGTTAAGCATCTACCTTGGGCTCAGGTCATGATCCTAGGGTCCTGGGGCCTAGTGCTTTGTCAACATCCCTGCTCAGTGGGTAGTTGGCTTCTCCTTCTCCCTCCATCCCTGCCCCCAGCTCATGCTCTCTCTCTCTTTCCTCTCTTTCTCAAATAAATAAATAAATTTTTTTTTAAAAGGGGGGTACAGACAAAAGACTCTTAACTATAAAAAACAAACAGATGTTACCACAGGGGAGGTGGGTTGGGGGAATGGGTTAAATATGTGATGGGGATTAGTAGTGCACCGGTCCTAAGGAGCACCGAGTAATGTATAGAATTATGGGATCATTAATATTGTACACCTGAAAGTAATATTGCATTGTATGTTAACTATACTGGAATCAAAATAAATATAAATAATAAACTCCCAAAATGAAAAAAAATAAAATCCACATTGCTCTACTAGATTGTGAAGTCCACAGGGTCAGGTTTGTTTGCCCTTTTTTTTTTTTTTTTTTTGGAGGGCAATCTGCTTTGTTCACTTTTAAATACCAAACGCCTAAGGTACATAGTAGGCACTCAATAAATATTTGTTGAATGAACGAGTAATGAATAATGTCTCTGCCTCTTTGCTCCATATACTTTATTTCCTGTAATATAATCAAAAGCTTAACAGCATTGAGTTATACTATGTTTTTTAATGTTTCCATCAAAGATCCTCCCACAGATTCATTCTTTATGATCATTATATCATTAAAGGATCATTAGATACAGTGATATCATCTAATTTTTTTAAAGATTTTTGTTTATTTATTTGTCAGAGAGCACAAGCAGGGGGAGTGGCGAGCAGAGGGCAAAGCAGGCACTCCACTGAGCAAGAAGGTTGAAGCAGAACTCAATCCCAAGATCCTGAGATCATGACCTGAGCCAAAGGCAAATGCTTAACTGACCGAGCCACCCAGGTATTCTTAATACCATCTAACTTTATGCTGAAAGTAAGAATGATAATTGGAGTTCTGCATTAATCTTCTGTGAGCCAAGATATTGTAAATTTTGCCTTGTCTTTTTTTTTTTAGGTCATATGTCATTTATATAAGAGGGATTGAAACAGAATTTATAGATTGTACCAAATATTGTGGAAAACAAACTTGGCTGCACTACTCTACAATCACAGATTGAGTCTAACCATAATCCAGAAGAATCTGCCAAAAATGTTAAAAGAATCCTGAAAAAAAATCAAATGCTATAGTAAATCATATAAGGAGAGTTTAGAATGGACTATGTTTATCTATCCCACGCAAATAAATTCAAAGCTTCTATTTTTTTCTAAAGATAGCAACCAATTTCCATGTGGACTATAGTATTTTACTGTAAGGCTATTTGGGACCATGTAGAGTTTATACTACCTACTAACACCAAAAAAGTGTGGTATACTTCTCAGAATTCTATTTAACTCACTGTTAGTAAATCATTTAAGGATTTTGTTTTTTAAGTAATCTCCATACCCAACATGGGGCTTGAACCTACAAATCAACAAGATCGAGTCACATGCTCTACCAACTGAGCCAGCCAGGCTCCATCATTTGAAATCATACTGCCATGCTGAGAATCACTTTTAATTCCAAATACCATTAATTCCTATCAACGTTGTTATTTTTTCTGAGTTGAGTTCATTCTTTTTTTTTTTTTTATTTTTTTTTTTTTTAATTTATCTGATAGAGATCACAAGTAGGCAGAGAGGCAAGCAGAGAGAGAGGAGGAAGCAGGCTTCCTGCAGAGCAGAGAGCCCGATGTGGGGCTCGATCCCAGGACCCTGAGATCATGACCTGAGCCGAAGGCAGAGGCTTAACCCACTGAGTCACCCAGGTGCCCCGAGTTCATTCTTTTTTTTTTTTTTCAAGATTGCTTTCATTACATAGTATTGCATTTCTCACAATGATCATAAGCATTTATTATTTTTTTGTCATCCAGCTTCTGACCCATTTTTAGGAGTGAGATATTGATTCCCCACACTCAGATTTGAAGATGTTAAAAAAAAAAAATGGTAATTTGACTCTCCTGATGCGAAGATAAAGGCACATGATCTAGATTTTACCCAGAAATCTGTAAACCAGACTGTGAGTGTGAAACAATATCAAGGAAGTTCAGGTATCGTATTGGTGAAGAGAAGCAGAGTTGGTAGCAACAGTAAGCTACTTTGATTCCAAAAGCAGTTATAATAACAGAGGAAGCATTAGAGTCTGGAGTTGGTAAGGGAGGCAATATTTGAGTGTCCAGAGCCCAGTGGCAGTGACTGGCATTATCAAGAGTCTCTGAATAATGGGTGAGTAACCTTCAACCTTGTTCTCTGAATTTTGCCAAGCTTTTTGGAGCCATTCCATGCCCTCTCGATACTTGTTTTTGTTTGTTTGTTTGTTTTTAGCTCAAACAAGTAAAATCCGTTTCTGTTTCTTAATTCTAAAAATCTAGCTGTTATCCTAATAAATGTGCGTTATAAGTATAATCATTAATATTTAACAGTGATTGATTCATATTTCTATGTACTAAAATATTTGTACACTGCATTTATGTCTTCCCTAAATTATAAGCACGTTCTATTTAGATATAACCTGGTAAAACTGACTAAAGCAATGTACAAAAGATGTAATGTGTGATTAGCAGTCTGAATGTATCACCAATGTTACTGTGGAGCAAACTCAATCTTCATACAGTTTCATAAACACACAGCTATATTGGGAAATGGGAATTTAATTCTCAAAAGTGTGATCACTCTTAATGGTGTTGACAACTAGCTTTTGTTGTCCTCGAATATCAAGTCTTTGAAATGATGGGGAAGAAACTGGGACTCAGGAAATATTACTTTTAATATTATCATTATTATTATCATAAACCAACTTCCTACTTTAAGGAAAAGACCTAGAATTATTAATGTATAAATTTCCCATGAAGTATCTGTCAACAAATTGGTCTTGATTTACAGTGTTAAAATGGTTTCTAACTTAAAGTAAAAATATATGGAGAAAATATTATAAAATGCTAATATTTGTCAATCTACTTTGTTGAGTCTCTTACATGGAGATCTGTTGTATTTATATATTTTATTTGTAATAATTTATGTTGAAAATTTTTAAATATTTTAAAATAAACTGAGTAAAAGAACTCATACAACTCAACATCAAAGAAACAAATAATTCAATTAAAAATTGGGCAGTTGGGGCACCTGGGTGGCTCAGTGGGTTAAAGCCTCTGCCTTCAGCTCAGGTCATGATCTCAGAGTCCTGGGATTAAGCCCAGTATCAGGATCTCTGCTCCGTGGGGAGCCTGCCTCCTCCTCTCTCTCTCTGCCTGCCTCTCTGCCTACTTGTGATCTCTGTCAAATAAATAAATGAAAATCTTAAAAAAAAAAAAAAACTGGGCAGATGACCTAAATAGAGGTGTTTTTTGTTTGTTTGTTTGTTTGTTTTAATTTATTTATTTGACAGATGGAGATCATTCGTAGGCAGAGAGGCAGGCAGAGAGAGAGGAAGGGAAGCAGGCTCCCTGCTGAGCATAGAGGCCAATGTGGGGCTCCATCCCAGGACCCTCGGATCGAACGCAGAAGCTTTAACCCACTGAGCCACCCAGGTGCCCCTAAATAGAGGTTTTTCCAAAGAAAACATGCACGGGGCCCAGAGGCACATTTTAAAATACTCAATATCACTCCTCATCAGGGAAATGCAAATCAAAACTTCAATGGGATAGCCCTTCATACCTGTCAGAATAGCTAGTATCAAAAACAAGAAATAACAAGTGAATAAAAAGGAACCATCATGCACCATTGGTGAAAATCTAAATTGGTACCACCACTATGGAGATTTCTCAGAACATTAAAAGTAGAAATATCATACAATGCCATAATTCCACTTCTGGGTATTTCCCCAAAAGGGAAAAAATACTAATTTGAAAAGATATATGCACACCTATGTTTGATGCAACATTATTTACAATAGCCAAGATATGGAAGCAACCTAAGTGTCCATCAGTAGAAGAATGGATAAAGATATGGTATATAGGGGAGTCTGGGTGGCTCAGTTGGTTAAGTGTCTGTCCTCAGTTGAGGTCATGATCTCAGGGTCTTGGGATCAAGCTCCATGTCAGACCCCCTGCTCATCAGGGAGTCTGCTTCTCCCTTGGCCTCTGCCCCACCATGCCCTGCTCAGGCACATTCTCTCTCTCTCTCATTCTCTCTCTCTCTCTCTCTCTCCCTCAAATAAATAAGTAAAATCTTAAAAAAAAAAAAAATGTGGTCTATATAATGGAATAGTACTCAACTAGGAGATTCCCCAAGAAATTAAAAATAGAGCTTCCCTATGACCCTGCCATTGCACTACGGGATATTTACCCCAAAGATACAGATGTAGTGAAAAGAAGGGCCATCTATATCCCAATGTTTATAGCAGCAATGGCCATGGTTGCCAAACTGTGGAAAGAACCAAGATGCTCTTCAATGGACGAATGGATAAGGAAGATGTGGTCCATATGCACTATGGAGTATTATGCCTCCATCAGAAAGGATGAATACCCAACTTTTGTATCAACATGGACGGGACTGGAAGAGATTATGCTGAGTGAAATAAGTCAAGAAAAGAGAGTCAATGCTGAAAATAAATTTTTTAAAAAATCTTAAAATGTGTCACCACTTCCTCATATCAGGGAGATCATATGAGTGGGTAGAAGAAGAATCAATGAAACAAGATGGAATTGGGAGGGAGACAAACCATAAGTGACTCTTAATCTCACAAAACAAACTGAGGGTTGCTGGGGGGAGGGAGGTTGGGAGAAGGGGGTGGGATTATGGACATTGGGGAGGGTATGTGCTTTGGTGAGTGCTGTGAAGTGTGTAAACCTGTACCCCTGGGGATAAAAATATATGTTTATAAAAAATAAAAAATAAAAAATTTAAAAAGAAAATGTTAAAATGTGGATTATTGCAGACCTTACTACTATTTTATTGCTATTTCTCTCTTTAGATTTGTTACCATTTGTTTCTTGTATATATGTATATATTGGATGCATATATATTTACTATTGTTATATCTTCTTGATAAATGGACACTTTTATCATAAAATAGCCTACTTTATCTTTGTTAGTGTTTGTCCTAAAGTCTATATTGTTTAATATAAATAAAGCTACCCATGTCCAAAAAAAAAAAAAAAAAGAAATTTTGCCTTTCACACCTACATTGATAGACCTGGGGGCATTATACTAAAGGAGAAAAGTCAAATGCCGTATGATCGCATTTCTATGTAGAATCCAAAAAATGAATGAACAAACAAAACACAGAAATGGACTCATAAATACAGAGAAGAAACAGGTGATTGCGGATAGGAAAATAGGTGAAACTCCAGTTATCAAATAAATCATGAGGCTGAAAAAGAGAGGAGAGGAAATACAGTCAATAATACTATAAGAGCTTTGTATGGCAACAGATGATCACTATGCTTCTCATGGTAAGCATTTTGTGATATATATAATTGTTGAATCACTATGTTATGCACCTGAAACAAATATAATATTGTATGCCAATTACACGTCAATAAAAAAAGATGACTTCACAGGAAAAATCTTTGTAATATTTCATATTAATACAAATTTAAAATTAATTCAGTTTTTCCCCACAATAATGCTAATTGTACAATTAAATTCAGTACACACGACAAAAACTCACACATTGTTAAACTAATTTCTTTTTAATTTCTTACATTTTGTAATTCAGTCCATTCTGTGCAAGCATTACATCAGAAGCTATACGATAGACATGAGTTACAGATAAAGATGCAAATGTAGGTATAGATATAGGTACAGATATGGGTTTTTTTTATGTATACACATTTAAGCTATTTTCAATAAGGCTGATAAGGTTGTTATTGCTATCAGTGCCTATGAAAAATATGTTGGAAGTAGTATATAATCGCTGAGATTCAGGCTTTCCAGGGGTTGTTCAGGGTAAAATCTCTGAATTAGTTTGGTTCCGTAAAAAGCTTCTTCAAATTGCTATTTCTTTTTTCTTTCTGTCTCTCTCTCTCTCTCTTTTTTTTTTTTTTTCTGAAGAGATAGAGGACTTTCCCCTCAACTTTATTGAGATATAATGGATATATGCAATTGTTTAAATTTTAAATGTATAATGTGGTGAGTTGATACATACATACATTGTGAAATCATTACCACAATAAGGTTAGTTAACACATCCATCAATCCATATTGTTACCATTTCTTTTTTAATTGTGGTGAAAGCATTTAAAGTCTACTCTGCTGGCAACTTTCAAGTGTATAATAAAGTATTGTAAACTATAGTCACCATGCTATACGTTAGATCCTTATAATTTATCTTAAAACTGGAAGTTTGTATGCTTTGACCACCTTCATCAATTTCTCCCACTCCCTGCCACTGGTAATCACCAATCTACTTTCTGTTTCTTTTATTTATCTTTACTTTCAAGGTTTAAATGTTAAAATTTGTAACACTTTTCTCACCTTGTAGTTAAATTAGAAAAAAATGATATCAAGAGATGAATATAGGTGAATTATCCTTTTTGATTGATTTTTTCTGCATCAGCTTCCACTTTAATATTAATCTATTTTCCAAAAGCAGAAGCTGATAATTTTGCCACATTGTGCCATGACTCTATGTCACAGAGACAGCCTAATCAGGTATAAAATGGAATCTAATATAATTTCACTTGAATAAGCTCAAGTAAAATTGGCCTCTGCGCAAAGAAGCTATAAATTAAACTGTTGAATCACATAAAATTATCCACACAAAGGATACTTAAATGGGGGGAGAAACATTTTTCCAATACAAATGAGGACTACTGAATTGTGGTTTTATTCAGAGTCAGATGTAAAAAAAAATGATCTAAAATGTTACTGTGCAGGAGCGCCTGTCTAGCTCAATCATTTGATCATCTGATCTCGATTTCAGTTCAGGTCATGATTTTGGGGTTGTGATGGAACCCTGAGATGGGCTCCCTGCTCAATGAGGAGTCAGCTTCTTTCCCTTTCCCTTTGTCCCTCCCCCTCCTCACATACACTTTCTCTCAAGTAAATATATTTTTTAAAAAAAGAAAAGAAAAAAAAAAGCAATGTTATTGTGTATATTCAAAGTCTGCTCAACAATGACAAGAATACTTTTCCAGTAAGTATAGAAACATTTCCCCTATTTAGTACTATTACAATCAATTAGTTTAGCATGATTCCTTATAAAATTTTGATCATGCAAGGACCTCTGCCTATAGACTTCTTTCATTGCAAACTAGTGCATCTGATTCTCTTTGGTTAAGTTGTATGGCTAGGATGCAAACCAAAGTGCCTACTTAGAAATACCTCATAGGAAAGTGCTAAGATGGTAACTGTACCTATCATATATGTATTCGTGGCATGTTACATAACATATTTGATTACCACGTATGTGATCATCTGTGACATATTACAAATACCACTTCTCTTGAGAAATTTAAATCCTTTAGTAGATAGGTAACATAAATTTCAGGTGTACTCTCATCAAAGACTGTCAACTCCAAATATCAATTCAGGAACTTTAAAACAATTTTTTGAAATATTTTTCACTGAAACTGAACTCACTATTAATTTTTAAAGAGGTGATTTTTTTTAATATAATTTTTATTTTTTTTATAAACATATATTTTTATCCCCAGGGGTACAGGTCTGTGAATCACCAGGTTTACACACTTCACAGCACTCACCAAAGCACATACCCTCCCCAATGTCCATAATCCCACCCCCTTCTCCCAAACCCCCTCCCCCCAGCAACCCTCAGTTTGTTTTGTGAGATTAAGAGTCACTTATGGTTTGTCTCCCTCCCAATCCCATCTTGTTTCATTTATTCTTCTCGTACCCACTTAAGCCCCCATGTTGCATCACCACTTCCTCATATCAGGGAGATCATATGGGTGATATTTTAATGTTACTGACCTCACACCCTGGAAAGATCTATGTTTCTTTTAGAATTATCTATTATTGGTTTTTTATCTTCTACATTCAATATTTATGTGACTCAAAAAAGCATCTTGTAATTTTTGTTTTAACAAGAGTTAAGGTTACAGGTTTTAGTTTTTCTATGATAAAAATGGCATTAACTTACATCTATATACAATAGTCTGAAGAAAACAATCAGCATTAAATTGTAGTCAAATAGATTTATTTGAAGGGTTAAGGGTTGGCTATATCATTGAATTCAACTTTTGTTTTTTTAATTTAATTTTATTTATTTATTTGTCAGAGAGATAGAAAACAGCAAGGGGACTGGCAGGCAGAGGGAGAAGCAGGCTCCCCACTGAGCAAGAAGCCTGACGTGGGACTTGATCCCAAGACCTTGGGATCATGACCTGAGCCAAAGGCAGACACTTAACTGACTGAGCCACCCAGGCATCCCTCAACTGTTTGTTTTTAAAAGTCCAGCAGTAATTTTAAGTGAAATTGATGTGTCTTATTGGTGTCAAAATCTAATCTCATAATAGAGCATTTTATTTCAGTACTTTAAAAAAACTTTTGTGAGGCAAAAATAAAAGAAACCTATAATCACTCCTGCTATATTATATGCTTTACATTGTTTTAATTTTTGTGAGTATTCTAAGCATAATTTTTTTTTAAGATTTTACTTATTCATTTGACAGAGAGAAAGAGATCATAAGTAGGCAGAGAGAGAGAGGGAAGCAGGCTTCCTGCTGAGCAGAGAGCCTGATGCAGGCCTTGATCTCAGGACGCTGAGACCATGACCTAAGCCGAAGGCAGAGGCTTAACCCACTGAGCCACCCAGGTGCCCTAGACACATATTTTATTAAACAATATCATGGGTTAACATATTTTTTGTAACATCATCAATATTAAAAAAAAAAAACTACTTTCAACATGGAATAGATGCTTATGTCAACAATTTTCTCTAACACCCTGAAGACAACAGAAGATTTATGTTTGGATAAATAGTAGAAAAATTAGATTTATTAATGTATTTTTTATTTTTACTTTTTCAAGATTTATTGAGATATAACTGACATATATCACTGTGTAAGTTTAAAGCATACAACGCATTGATGTAATATGCTTACAGCTTGCTCATGGATGAACACACCAGCATTAGTTAATGCTTCCACCATCTCACATAATTACCACTTCTTTTTGTGGTGAGAACATTTATTAAGATCTATTCTCTCAGCAACTTTCAAGTTCATGATACTGTATTATGAAGTAAAACCACCATGTTGTACATTATATCCCCAGAACTTATTTATCTTACAACTGGAATTTTGTATCCTTAGAACAACTC
Source organism: Mustela nivalis (assembly GCF_964662115.1). Classification (NCBI taxonomy): domain Eukaryota; kingdom Metazoa; phylum Chordata; class Mammalia; order Carnivora; family Mustelidae; genus Mustela; species Mustela nivalis. The sequence goes on from NC_139020.1 coordinate 38,813,614, forward strand.
TTCTGACAACCATCATTCTACTCTGCTTCCAAGGTTCTATGAGTCTGGCTTTTTTAGGTTCCATGTATAAATAATATCACAGAATACAATAGCCTCCTTTTATCCAGTTTCACTTTTTAAGTTTTTAGTTAACCTGTGTTCAACCATGGTCTGGAAGCAGATGATCCTCCTTCTGATGTGTGGTGAAGTGGGTCAATAGTAACATAATGCTAAGTCACAGTGTCTGTGTCATTATCTCACTTCAACTTGTCGCCCAGACTTTTTATCAGAAGTGTGAATATCAAATGATATTAGGAGAGCAAGAGACAGTTCACATAGCTTTTGTTACAATAAGTTGTTATTATTGTTCTATTTTATTAGTAGTCACTGTTGTTAATCTCCATGCCTAATTTATACGTTAAAATTTATCATAGGAATGAATGTGTAAGAAAGGACATAGTACATACAGGGTTCAGTACTGTCAGTAGTCTCAGAGTCTCAGGCATTCACTGGAGTTCTTGGAACATATTCCCTGTGGGTAAGCAAAGGACTACTATATTTGTCTTTCTCTGTTTTATTTCACTTAGCATTATGCTCTTAAGGTCTTTCCATTTTGTCCCAAGTGACAGGATGTCCTTCTTTCTCATGGTTAAATAATATTCCATTCTCTTTATCCATTCATCTGTAGACTGGTTATTTCCATAACTTGGCTATTATGCATAATGCCATAATTAACATGGGAGTACAGATATCTCTTTAACATCTTAATTTTGTTTTTTTTAGATATGCACCCAGAAGTTGGCTTCCTGAATCTTATGGTAACTATACTTTCAATTTTTTGAGGAACCTCCATACTGTTTTCTATACTGGCTGTAACAATTCACATTCCTACCAAAGGTGCACAAGGGTTTCTTTTCCTCCAAATTGTTCCCAACACTTGTTCTCACCTGTCTTTTTGACTACAGCCATCCTAACAGGTATGAAATGATATCTTATTGTGGTTTTGTTTCATGTTTCCCTGATGATTGGTGATTTTGAACATATTTGCTTGTTCCTATTGGTCATTTGTATATCTTCTTTGGAAAATGTTCCTCTGCCCATTTTAAAATCAGATTATTATTATTATTATTATTATTATTATTTTGCTATTGAACTTATGAGTTCTTTATATATTTTGGATTTTAACCACTTACCAGATTATGAGTTACAATACTTTCTCCCATCTTATAGATTGTTATAATTATTAAGCTAAATTAAAGATACTTTAACTCTCTATATACCTTTAAGGTAATAGCCTGTTATTACCAGTTAACTGATAAGACAAATCAGTGTTAAAAATACAGTACATAATGGATGGTTAACTGTGTTACATTTAATTTACATTGAATATTTCCATAAGATAGGTTCATATAGATCTATTTTGTTCCAGGATGCTCAAATAGGCCACATACAAAGAACAAACAACCATGCAGAATGGGGATATTTCACAGTCAAATATTTTGAGCTGCATTTTTATGTTATTAAACAAAAATCTTTAAATTATTTAATAATTTATGATCAACATGTTATATTGTGATCAGTCAGACATTTTGTCCTCAAATTCAGAAAGTTGGTTAACTTTATGGTTTAAGTTTCCTCAAAGTTAAAATAATAAAGTTAGTTTCATGGATCTTTAAGCTTCCTTCCATCTCCAGAACATTACAAATTAGCTGTAGAATTATTTTATGCTTCTCTTCTTTCCACCCAAAATTAAATTAGTTTTATGCATAGTGAAATATTGAACATTACTGAAGTGAATAAATAGGTAATATCAGCACAGTAAAAATAATTTAGATATAAAATTAGCTTCTTCAATATCTTCTACTTTGTATCTGTTACTTACAGATAAAAGCAATGTCTTCCTGTTATAACATAATAATTGAGATACTATAGTACTATTTTCCAAAGAAATCAAGCATGGTTGAAGGATCAATGAATCAATGAATATTCCTCTGAGAAAAAGGAATATACATGTTTTCCTGTTACCTGTCCCTAACAAAAAAAGAACTCAATATTCTTATCTTGAAAAAATAATTTATATATTTTATAATTTTTGTTTTAGCACAATGAACAAAATTGTCATTGATCTGGTCAAATCAATTTTTCATGATGACTAGAGTAAATGGAATTAGATATTTGCCATCTTTATTCAAAAGATGAACGTATTTGTATGTATTTGTTTATTTAGGGACAACAATTTTTGATAACACTACTAAAATCATAAAATAATTTTAATATATAAAGTAAATGACTGAAATTTAAATAGGAATTTTGGATATTTGGGAAATCCACTTTGCATTTTTGTCTTGTTTTGTTTGTTTTCCTAATTCAACTCTAATCAGCCAGACAAAAAAAAAAGTGTTTAAGCAACAAAAAATATAATTTCAGTGATAGATTCTACACTTGTGCAATGAGAATTTTTTTTGGCTTTCTACAGTGTTCTTTATTTTCTACAGTCAATGCTACTTAAGATTTTTAAAAATCTTCATTTCTGGGTATATGCAGTACTGCCTGACTCAATTCATAAGGTCAAATTTAGCCTGAAATAATTAAATCAGCTTATACTAAGCTCATCCCAAGGTTAATAAGTAATCAAATTACTTTTGTATTCATGACAGCAGCGTAACATAGCTCAAAAATACCTTCTAGCCTAAGAGTATTTTCAAACTAGTTAACATTTTGATTTATGACCTGATGATGATAGGTCTCTAACATTTTATACTAAATTTGAGATGGAGTAGTTTCCCCAGATCTCCATGTACCAGTTTCCTGGGTCAGTGTAAAAAGATTCTTGGGACAGATCCTCCAAACGAGGCATGAGGGAGAATGTTAGTTATGCGAGGCATTCACAAATGTATGCAGTGCCACTCATTGGCATCTACAAAGAGTCCATTTTATAAATTGTCAAAGAAGCCATTGTGACAGAGTGACACCAGAGAAGAGCTGTCAATTCTATTATTAAATTGACAATCCGCACATGCTGCTTTCAGATGGAGACCCATAATGAACTTAGCCTCCTTCTTTTTCCCCCTACACCATTTAGTGTCTTCCTTCTTATCTGCTCTTCAAGTAGACATCGGTTTATATTGGTGTTGGATAAGTGAGCTGCGTAAGAGGCCATCTTTCTGGTTCATTGACAAAATACCTGCAAGTCTTCACAGCCTCTCTGTTGCTCAAGAATACTACAATGATTGCTACAGAAACTATGACATCTCCCAGGGTATTGTCAATCAAGCATCTGAGGATAAAAACAGGAACAACAACAACAACAAAGAGTGTTTTAAGCAAGATAACAAATAGTATGGTAATCCTATTTGTGAAAAAGAACAAGGCATTGTCTTAATCTGTAGAGCACGACACCCAGCACTTGGATGTTTTTGACAACGTAAAGCAAAGAGCACATGCCTTAGCCAAAACTGAGCATTTGCTACAAGCTGGTTGTTAATTCTCTTGGGATCTCCATTATTCTCCTAAAGACTGGAGTCATGTGTGCTAAACAGGCACCCAATGAAGAAAAGTCCCCTACCATCCTTGTTCATTTGTTGAATGCCATTCTTACTGTTCTGTATCCCCGAGCTTGGATTTCCCAGGTAGCCAATCTTGCTGTCCTGCCTGCTGTGAGTCTTCTATGAAGACGACAAACAGGAAGAGATAGCTAACTTTTGTTCTCAGGGGTGTCTTGTCCTGGATATCCTGTGACTGACAGCTGTTGGGAAGCAGGACAAGGAGATTTTTACATCTGTTTACTGCCTAGAAGTTTCCCCATTCCTTCTCACATTGACTATTGTCATTCGAGGAGGAACAAGAATTCCTACCCTTCCAGTGCAGATGCCACAGAGCTCCGGAGCTGTAGGGCTATGAAGTGGTTGTTATATGAGAAATAAGAAGTGGATTGGGGTCACTGGGAGTGGAATGCTGTGACAGTTTATAAGTTAGAACATAAGCATTCCTAACATTAAGATATTTCATCTTACATTATTCTTTATACGAAGCAGAAGGCTTTAACACTATATATTTTCAATATGATATTGGTAGAATGAGATCTAAATTAACCATTTTCATTGTGTCCCAACTATGTTCCTTTAAACTTTTTGATTTCTTATCACAGCTAGTGTTTCTTATTATAGCTACAAAAACTGGCTGAGTGGAATTAAGATATCTCTGGCAGTAAACTGACAGATTTACCTATGAGTTTTGCATTTTCAACAATTATTTTCCTTTCCTTTTTTTTTTTTTTACTTGTTTGTTGCCTAATTGTTGGGACTGTACGTTCCATAATCAGTTGCTTGACTATCATCTATAATTTTCTTCAGATATGATGGTGTAATAAAATCTGAGGCTTATACCAAACATCAGCACAGAAATTATATTACAGAACTTTCCTGATTGAAGAAACCAAATTGATGGAATTCCCATGCCCATTATGTGGTCTAAAACTTTCTGAAAAATGTTTTACTGTGGCATATAATTTACTCAATGTAAGTGGTTTCTATAGAGTTATTGAAAAGCCTTTCTGTCACTTACTGGCTTTATGATGATGGGATTTTAAGCCCTTTGATCCAGAGCCTATGTTTCACAGTCGAGACTAAAAGCCAAGACTAAAGCATAATTGAACTTCCTAACTTAAAAAAAGGATTGAATTATGGATAGCCTGAGGGGGAAAAAATCAGTATGTCTTCAGACACAGAAATATGTGCTAAAGTGAATATGAAACCTTGAAATATACATGTCAGCTAAAAAACTAAGTCTCAAATTTAGTACATCTACCTATCTTTTTTCTAAATAGCTACATATGTTATTCATTTATATACCTATAATAAATATATAAAACAAAATATTTTCTTTCATGTCATTTCACAGTAAAATTATCTAAAACACCTTATTCTGCTTCAGAACAAGAAAACTTGGAGTACTTTTATAAGGGAGGAAAAATTACTTTTCCTACTACCCTCCTAGGTTTTCTGGCTGTGGTTCTTTAGAATAAACTGTCAGAAGGTAGATTAAAAGGGAAAAGCATACAAATGTATTTACTAGAAGTTTTGCATGATAGAGCGTCTTCATAAGGAAACAAAGTCCTGAAGAAAAGGTTAAGTCTGAGTCTTTTTATACCAGTTTTGATGAAAAGTGAAAAGTCATAAAAATATGATAAGACAAAGAGGTATGAGCTAAAGGTAGTAAATGGGGAAACAACAATGCCTGTTCCTTCAGATTCCTTTTGGCATCCCTTCATCTTTGGAGATAAGGATGCTCCTTTCCTCCGGGTATAGAGAAGGAACCTCTCACATGAGGGTCTTATGATCTGCTTCAGGGGACAAGGTGGAGGTCAGACAGTTTTCCCTGCACTTGCCATTTCTCAAATTCCTTGAACTTAAAATATTCTATTGGACAAGTTGCTATATTTTGGAGTAATGTGTTCTGAACCTCTTTCAACATAATAATTTTAAGTAATTTTAATTTTTTAAACAATTTTGATTTTTTTCTTCCTTTTTACCTCTCAATCCCACATGACTTGGGATAAAATATGTGATTGACATCAAGATATACTACAAGAAATTCGACATGATTGCAGGGTCATCTTATTATATAAATATAATGATTTATGGAAAATCATGAGTAAGAATCTTATAGTTTTTGTCTAAGTGAAATAAGAATCATTTCTAATGCTGTATGATCTGTAACATTTTATGATCCATCCCTATAAGTGCAATGGATTTTTGACATAAGGAATCCAATGTTGCTCATTTTAGAATACACTTATAGATAAAGCATAAATTCAATGCAATTATAAAATTAAGAGTCAGAAACTTCTAATTTTTCAACATTTTGAATGTCTAATTTATACAAATCTTTTTTTTTTCAATTATCTTTTTACTTAGCAAAAAATAAAATGACATAGGAGTTATGTATTATTGGGGATATAGCAAAAAACAAACAAAATGACCAGCCCTCATGGAGCTTGCATTGAGCCACAAGGAGACATTAATTAACTATTAATAAGTTGTATTAATATTTAGGGGCGCCTGGGTGGCTCAGTAGGTTAAAGCCTCTGCCTTCAGCTGAGGTTATGATCCCAGGGTCCTGGGATCAAGCCCCACATTGAGCACTCTGCTCAGCAGGGAGCCTGCTTCCCCTCTCTCTCTCTCTGCCTGCCTCTCTGCCTACTTGTGATCTCTGTCTGTCAAATAAATAAATAAAAATCTTTAAAAAAAAAGTTGTATTATTATTTGATAATAGTAAGTAAAATACAGCATAAAAAGAAGCAGTTATTTTAAACATGGTAATCAGGAAAGACTGAGAAGCCTATTACCTTCTCCGAAAAAGTGACATTAAAAGAGAAAGAAAGAAAGAAAAGAAAAGAGGCACAGAATCAAGTAAGGGACTGAGTCATGTAGGCATTATGTAGAAGAAGTATCCAAGAGAGGGAAGAACATGTAAGAGCCCCTGAGGCAAAAGTATATCTGGCTTATTTCCAGAGGAGGGTATGGCTGAAATAGCAAAAGCTAAGATAAGAAGCATAGAGAATAAGGTCAGAGATATAAAGAGGTCAGGTTATGCAAGGGTTTGTGGAGCATTCTATAAACTTTAAACTTTACTCTGAATAACACAGAAAGCCACTGGAAAGTTTAAGGCAGAAAACTGAAACAATCTAATATGTGTTTTTAAACCACTGATGTGCTGTGAGCAAACTGGAGAATTAGTACACCACGACCTGAAGCAGGTAGATAAGGTAGTAGACTTCCACTATAGTATAGACTAAGATGACGATGACTGCTAGGTCATGGCAGTGAAAACGAGGAACGGCTCAGTTCTGGATAGGTTTTAAATGTAGACCAAGAGGATTTGTTAATAGATAGTACATGGAGTTTGAAGAGCCATGTGTTTCCCCCAAGATCCTTTACCTGAGCAAGGATAGAATTGTCATCAACGGAGACTGAGCAACTGTGTAAGGAGAAGGTTTGGTAGGTAAGAGGAGGAAATTGACTGTAAACATACTATGTTTGAAATGCCTATTAGATGATTAAGGATATAGACAAATAACTACATAAAACATATTAATGGGAAAAAGCTGGTTTAGGAAAACAAATTTGGGAGTTTACATATCATATATACTATATAGTTGGTATATAAAGTCCAAAGACTAAATGAAATCATCTAGAGAAAAAAAATTGTATATAATACATAAAATCTGAAGACTGAACCCTGGGGTATTTCAAAGCTCAGAAGCCAAGATAAGAGGAATCAGAAAAGACTCAAAGGGTGTAGACATTATAATAGAAGAAAAAAATAGAAGAGTAGGTATCTTGGCAGTGAAGTTAAAACAATGAATTTTTGAGGAAATGCTTAGAAATCTCAGTAAGAGTACAATTCCATATGAATTTAGAAAGAAAGGTAGTAATAGGAGTACTTTCAAAAGAAAATAATGGGGAGGTATCTGGCTGGCTCAACTGGCAGAGCATGTGACTCTCAATCTTGGGACCATGATTTTGAGCCCCATGTTGGGAGTAGGGTTTATTTAAAAAATAAAACAAAATTAAAAAGAGCAACCAAAAAAGAAAAAAAAAAGGGGGGTGGGGAATGTCATTGGCTTTGGAGTGGTTTTAGACTTCCCCATTAAACAGTCAAAATAACTAAAGTAGCAAGACTAAAGACCCACAGACAATGTCTACAACCCAGTAGTAAATTCATTTGGAAAAAAAATCAAATAAAAAATAGAAATCATCCATATTATCACATTCTAGAAATAACTATCACACAATATGCTTATTTCCTCTCTCCTTTCTAAACAAATAAACTCAGCAATGTGGGTTTCATTATTTCACTTTTAAAATTTAACTTCTAGATAAAATGAGATTTATTCTGAATATGGTATACTATAGGAGTATAATGACTGGGATAATACAATATATTTTAAGTAAAAATGCTGATTGCAAAACATTGCAACTTTTATTTAGTAAACAAAATACATAAACTTTCAGAAGTACACTTGGTATAATTAGTACCAGGTGTGTTGTAAGGAAGTGTTGAATCACCATACTGTATACATGAAACCCATATTACACTGTATGTTAAGTAATCAGAATTAAAATTAACACTTTTTTAAAAAATAAAAATATATTTATGAACTAAAGATATAGTAAAAAGCTAAAATATTAGTAATACGCTAAAAATATAGACAGATGCATATATGGATGGAGCTGGTGACATAGAAAGGAATGTTAACAGTAGTTGGGTTGGAATGAGAGGATAGTGAGTAAGTATATTTAATCTTGTTTGCTTTTCTACATTTTCCAAATTTTCTATAATAAATATAGTTTTTTTAATAAAAAGAAAAAAAGAATGTTAGAGGATTCCCATTGCTCTAAAATAAACTATAACTTCTTTCTCATGAGACCTACCCTCCAGGCTCCTTTCACACAACTCTGCTTTCTTGGCCCTCAAAACACTGTCTGTGCTCCAGCATTAATGAACTATTTTTAACTTCCTGAACCAAGCATGCTGCTTCACGTCCTGTGCCACTACAGATACTAGTCTATCAGAAATGTCCCCTTCTCCCTCATTTACCTGGTGAACTCACTCAGTGAGTCACCTTTCAAGACTCCCTTCAAATATTTCTTCCTCTGAGAAACATTCCAAGAGAGAACTCTGACAATGTTTTTTTTTTTTTTTCCTCTCTTCTGTGACTTGTTTCTTACTGCTCTAGAATTTGAAACAGCTAGTTCTACCCACTTCATGCCACCCACATGTGTCAATCAAATTGGGAACACGAAAGAAGAGAAAAAAGTCTATTTATCAAGTTCATTGGGAAAAGTCCTTAGTGGTATCCATCATTAATTACCCTCCTTTATTTCTTTTTCCTGGACTCTTCACCTTGGAATGCATATGGCTGGCCAACGCATAGAGACCTTTTTAAAACAATGACTTGAGTTTCCTTGGTCTGTACCAGAGGAATTAATTCCAACAAATTTCAATATTAATAGGCTAAGACTGAACATATCTTCTTTACAAACTGCCAGGTACAACGACAGTCTGGTTTCCTGACCAACTCTCATACCAGAAACAAGATGTGATTCACAAAAGTCAAGCTCCACCACGCTTGTATCAAAAGTGAAATTTTACTTCCCTTTGGTTTATTAATGCCCAGGATGTCTGTTAAGAAGTATTTAATTATTATTTGTCCTACTCTTTTAGCTTGCTTTCAGAATCAATATTTAGGTACATGTTCAGAGAAAATATTCTCGAGTTCAATTCTGACTCATTAACATTTAAGAGGTGGTTTTGCTTGTTTTCTTATCTTAGTACTTGCTCTGCAGTAACAAAGAATGAGATGGATAAGGAAGAAAAAGGAAAGTAAAAGCATACACTTGCTCTGTTTTCTCATGCCCTAAGGCCAGAGAAGCATAAACAAAATATAAAGGAGATACCCTATATATGTGCAAATACGTCTATGATCACAGTTACAATTTTGCATTTTTTGTAATTTATCTCCATGCATTTCTCCACTCTTGAGCTGAGATGCTTAGGATAGGAACAAAGTCTTACTCATTTCTCTATTCTTAGACCTAGAAAACTATTACCATTAAAGAAGTGTTTAATAAAAATTTTTAATAAATAAATGAATATATGAATGAATACTGGAATGTTCAGGGGTAGCTCCTATCTTTAGTGTAGCTAAAGGTGCAGCTCAAAATTATAGGACCTAAAACAAATGTACATATAAATATAAGGCAAAGGAAAAAAATGTTTAATAGCTACAGATAAAAGTACAGCTATATCTCACAAATTATCTTTCCATGTATTACCCTAATATTACAAGACAAACATCGCGATCTAAACCAAATTTCTATCATCCTGTTGTTAAATGTTAATACAATAATATATATGCAATAGCAGATAGCAGAGATAAGTGAAAAAAGTGGGGATGGCCAGACCAAAAAAAAAAAAAAAAAAGGAGGGGGAAGTGGTGGCATTGAAAAGTGAGAGATATGAGTTATTTTAGAGGATATATACTGGCACAGGCATTCTGGAAGTAAATGATCGTACTTAGTAAAATTACATATGAGTATGCCCTTTGATCTGGGGATCCTGGTTCTGGATGCATGTCTCAGAGAAATTTTCACATGGTCTGTATGAGGGTAAGAAGGCAGATGTTTACTTTTTTGTAAGGACAAGAAGCCATAGGCAACTCAAAGAGTCGGTGAATAAAATGTGGTATACACATACTTGTGAAATATTACACACCAATTAGAATCAACAAGATGTGCATGTAAAAAAACATATGGTTCCTGGGGTACCTGTGTGGCTCAGTCAGTTAAGTGTCCAACTCTTGATTTTGACTCAGGTCGTGATCTCAGGGTCATGAGATCGAGCCCTACTCAGGAGAAGGAGAGAGAGAATCTTGAGAGCCTGCTTAAGATTCTCTCTCTCCCTCACTCCCTCTGCCCTTCCCCTAACTCTGCCCCCCTGTGAGAGAAAAACAGTTCCTAAAAGCAACATTGAATTAAACAAAAAATAAAAAGCAGACCAAGACTTATACCTCAAGACCATATATGAAAATTTAAAACACATAAACATTAATGCTACGTATTTTATAAGATTTTATGAATATTTAAAGACATATCAAACATGACAGAACGGGGTTCAATTGATGGGAATGAAAGTAAAGCTCAGGAGTGAAGGGAAAAAAGAACAAGTGCAGACACTAATGGGCAAATAAGTAACTCAATTTCTTATGTATGAGAGTTATTGGTTTTATAAGTGAGGAGAAGTAGCACAAGAACAATTTAATAGAAAATTTGCAAATAAAATTTGAACAACCAAATGATATTTAAAATTATTACAAATTTGAGATGCGTTTTTAAAATATTTATACTCGTTTATGAAAATTAAATTTTACCTAACCATCCTATAATCAGGTTAGAGAAATCACAAATCTCTTCTTTAGGAAATTTGCATTTTTTCACTTTTTTATATTTTATGGTTTTGTGAAATCTCAGCTATTGTTTAATAGGCACTGTTAATGTTGTGAATCAATTGCATGAGGAATATTTTAAAAGAGATCCAAAAATAGAAAGTAGTGTGAAATTCTAAGATACTATTTTCTAGAAGTCATGTCTTGAAAATTTATAAATCTATATTGGGAAAAGAAATAGACTATCTGTTGGGGAGACCATAAATATGGTAAAAATTCATAATACAATAAAGTACAGCAAACAGTCTTTATGGAGATATTAAAACCTTAAAAAGTATAATCACCCTAGGTGTTGATATTTCACTACTTTAAAAAAAGTTCTGGTTAAAGTAATATAAGATTATAGAAGAGCTTAAACAGGAAAAATACATATAACTAATTCCTAAGCACTTATTTATGATCGAGGGTATCTTTGTATGATTGAGTGATAATATTAAGTGCCCAGAGACTATGATGGAAAGAATATTGATTCAAAGAAGGTGTCTCAGTTATCTATGCAGCTCCTTGATTCTGTGATTCTGGACATTTAATACATGTGATAATAGAATTTTTAACGATTAAATAAGTTAATATATGTAAAGAGCTTAGAATCCTTGGTACGAAGTAACACTATAGGACAGTCATTATTCTGTGAGCCTTTGTTTCTTCCTTTTTAATATGGGGATGATACCTGTGAACTTTTTTACTCAATTTTAGTATAGAATAATAATATCTAACACAAGATTGCCAGGAGAATAAAAATGTTTACTGAGCATGGTCTGGGATGACTTCATTAAGAGGGTGATGTTTCAGCAGATATCCAAAAGTAGAGCAGAAAGCAGACCTGCCAATATCTTCCAGAATAATAGTCAACATAATAGCAGCAAGTATATTAGTCCTGAAAGCAGGAGATTTCATGGTGTATTACAGTGACAGCAAGGAGACCAGCGTCGCTACAGCAGAGAGAGTGAAGAGGGAGTAGGATGAAATCACAAATGTTGGGGGTCAGAAAACATAGGGTTTGATAGATCATTTCTCTCTCTGAGAAAGACTGAAAGCCCGGAGAGTGTTTTGAATAGAAGAGTGACATGACTTACTTGACTTTCAAAAGATGCATTCTAATGTCCATTTTGAAAATAAACCAAAGAGGGCCAAGCACTGAATTAGGGAAAAACCGGTACACTCAATAATCAGCAAAAGATGAGGAAAGAGATGGAGAGAAGCAGAGGGATTTTTTTTTTTTTAATGCACTGTGTGGAAAAAAAACAAGACGACTTCATTTTAAAAATGTAGAGTTGAGGAAATAACTCAGGCTGTAGAAATAAATACGAGAATTAAAAATGGTCAGGAAATCTGAGAGCTGAGAATTGTGTTGTGTATAGCAATATGAATATCTTTGGAGATGCCTGACAAGAGAGTTTCCAGCAGAACGATGTGGTAAATTCTAATTAAACCCAGTAAAGAGTGGGAAGAAGGGAATTAAAGAGAGATAGTATAGATAAATATTTAAGAAGATTTGCCATAACAAAAAGAGGTGGGTGTAGTAACAGTAAGAAAATTTAAGGTCAAGAAAAAGTGTTTAATGTTGATACATTTTTCCACATTGACAAGATTTCTCAATAGGGAAAATCTGATCATCCTAAGGAGTTGAGAGAATCTCTGGAACTATAGTCATGGATAGGCAAGGAACATTGAAATGAAGGGCAGTAGTGGAGAAGTTAGTCTAAAAAAATCATTATAGATACCTTATAGTTATAGGATGGAAGGTGGAGTGTGTAGTACACATGTGTGGTCATAGCTTGAGAAAAGTCTTTTTGCTTGCAAATCAATTTTCCTAGAGGAATAGGAAACAAGATATTCATCTATGAGTGAGTTTGGTATTGAGAAGAGATTTAATGAGAGGAGAAATTTTAAATTAAAAGTTGTTGGAAAATAAATGGACAAGGAAAACGCATATGTAGAAGTCATGAATTTAAAGCATGTTAAGCTGGTATCTTCCTAGCCATATTTATTTGCAAAGGCAGAGTTGAATTCAGCAACATTGAAAGTTTTTCCAGGAGAGCATCAAAACCCAAAAAGGAACAAATGAGTTAAAAGAATTTGCAAAGAAGTGATCATAATAATGATCTTAGGATCTAGAGAGATAAGAAAGTGAGAATATGAAGGGGCTGATGGTGAAAAGTTGGATATAAGACTGTAAGTCCCAATGAAGTTGAAGAATAATATGAATTGGGATATTACATGGAATAGGCCAGAAAGACAGAAGCTAAAGATTAGAGGGGAAGATGTTCAAAATTGAAATTATGGGTCATCATAAAAAAACTAGTACATAATCATGGGAATGAATGGCTGAGATAGAGTGGGGGACAAGACAATTTTGGCAAGAAAAGTCCAATAACACAAAGGCTAGAATAGGGGCGCCTGGGTGGCTCAGTGGGTTAAAGCCTCTGATCCCAGGGTCCTGGGATTGAGCCCTGCATGGGGCTCTCTGCTCAGCAGGAAGCCTTCTTCCTCCTCTCTTTCTGCCTGCCTCTCTGCCTACTTGTAATCTCTGTCTGTCAAATAAATAAAATCCTTAAAAAAAAAAAAAAGCCTAGAATATTCAAAGTGCCATCAGCATAGGTATTAAAATTGCCAAGAATTAGGATAGCCCTAATGAGGAAGTGACAAGAAATGATGTCTTCAAAAAAATAAAGGAAGTGACAAGAATGTGGCATTCATGTTATGTTAGACTATGTTACAGGATGTTTTTATTTTTTATTTTTTTTCAGCTCACAAGGTCACTGACATGATATGCACGAGGCTGGTGGAGACAAGGGGAAGGGCACCCTGTTCCATACCATCATTCAGGTAGTCAGGCTGCTGGAGGTTCTCCACGTTGTGGCTGCACCATACAGATCACAGGGTTCTAAGTTTGCACCAAAGGGGAGAAAGAAAACTCAAGGAGTCCCTGACAGAGCTCACTATCCTTTGGCATAATCCATAGGCCAGGACTAATCACATGGTCTTGCCTAACTGAAAAGCGATAAGAAAAGAATGGGAACACATAGCTACTTCGCGAGCAGCAAATGTCAGACACCTGGTAGAGGAAGATGGCTGGTATAAAGCCAGGTGGTCGTTGGTTTATTTCCCATCATGCTGCCAAAGTAATCTTTCTAACATGCAAATCTCACTACATACCCTTGGCCTAGAGAATCTTTCCATGAGTATATCTCACTCTATGCAAACTTTATCTCAATTTAAGGAGGGGTAGGAAATCCGTCCTAGAGGCTCCTTCTAAATTTTTGGATAAATTTCCAATTCCTTATCTTGGCAAATAGGACCTTTTGTGATCTGGCCCTTGCCTACTTCCCTAGTTTCTGTTCTCTCTCTCTGCTTCACAACATAGTAGTGGTTGGAACGTCCTTGCCTCATTTACATTTATCTTCTACTGTGTCAAAATTGCATGTAATATAAGAGTTTCTGGAGAGACTCCACCGCCCCCCCACATGTTCCTCTGTTTGAAATTCTGTGGAACTCTAATCCTTTACAGCACTGTCCCAGGCCACTGTCGATTCACCTCTCTCTGCCTCCCACCGACCCCCTCAAGGGCACGACCATGTATAATTGGACTTTGTATACTCCGGGATTTAAAGTTACTGGTACACAAAGCAGGCAGTTAATAAACATTTGTCGAATGAATGAATGAATGAATGAATATGTATGTGTCTTTGTTTTGGCTTTATTATTCTTGTGGCTTTTCATGAAATGCAGATTTTTAAAAATCTGTTTTCCTTTTTTAAAAAACAGCATGGGTTGTTGTATCAAATGTTATCTTTTATTCCTCAGCATGTCCAGCTCTCTGAGCAACCATTTCTCTTTTTGTAGAGCTTAATCTATCTTTGAATAATTAGTATTTAAACCATTAAAGTCCTTCTCTTGGCAAATTACCATGATAATAATAAAACCACAAAAAAAGTCTTTGTTTTTCTGTGCCTTAATAAAACACAATTAAAATTTAATAAAAGCTCTGGATTCCCATTTATCCAATTCTGCACATCCGGAGAGAGGTAACAGAGGTGTTACAACCAGACCAATTAAATAGCCAGTTGTGGTTAAACTCTAATTCACAGAAAGGTGAGTGTAATTCTGTACTTAACATTCCAGGGTGGCTCATGGCTTTTTTGAACAGAACGTTCATTTTTATTCAATCTTGTCCATATTTCAGTATGTTGCAGAGCTGAGTTTTTAGTTCATTATATTTGTCAATATTACAATGAAATTTCTATCATGTTTTCTTGGTCATCCATTTCCTTCCAACAGCTTAGTGTCTGAATACCATCGTTTTAAAACACATTTCCCTTTAGATCATTTACCACCATTGTCATCACAGAGAAGAAAAAGAGAAAATCAGAAGTGGAATATATACTTTTAAATGGCTGGAGATCATTTTAAAAATACAAGCAGCAGCAATATTTTCCAAATATCTGTAAAGTATTCTTGCAGAAGTATGCAAACATTTTCCCTTTTATAAGATTTGAAAAATATATTTTGAAACATTAGTGAGAATGGAATTAACATATGCTACCTGCATTTTGGCATCCTCCAAAATGACTGAGGCCCTCTCTTCTTCATTTTATTGAGGGCAGTCATAGGATACTTTGTCAGATAGTTTCTGATGTAAGTCTCGTGCACTAATAGTTGCTATAGGAAACATATATACTCACATAAGCCTGAACGTTTGCTTGGTGTATCAGTCTGGCTAGATGGAAGTTTTAGAAACACCTCTGGAAAGTGGAAAGAGGCAAGTAGAGACTGTGAGATTATTCCCTTCCCTTATCTCCGTTAGCTGGTGGCTCCTGAGAGAGGGCAAAGTACCCCACATACTTGTTTTGCGCTTTGTTTTGATTAAGTATCAAATAGAACTTACCGTTGCTTAATAAGATATTTAAAGTTCCAACATGAAAGATATGCTTCATATTTCAAGCCCAATAAATCACAGTTACAGCTTTCGATTGAGGCATTTGTCTGGCAAACTTAGAAAAGCCAGCAGAAACCCAATAGTAGTTGTTGCGTTTTTTAAAATAAAACTATTCGTGGCCAGGAAAAACAAAGCTGGTGTTTTCAAAATGTAATCTTCATAGAATTGTAGTGATAATCAACAGAGTAGATTTTTTTTTTTTTATTTTGAAGGTCATACATCGTTGAAGGGTTCTATAGTCAAACCTGACGCCATTTTTTTTTTTTTTTTTTTTGGTAGTATTGTCACCAATGTTCTTATTCCCTGAAAAGACTAAAGTTTGAGGGGCGCCTGGGTGGTTCAGTGGGTGAAAGCCTCTGCCTTTGGCTCAGGGGGCACCTGGGTGGCTCAGTGGGTTAAAGCCTCTGCCTTTGGCTCAGGTCCTGATCCCAGGGTTCTGGGATCGATCCCGGTATCCAGCTCTCAGCTTGGGAGGGAGCCTGCTTCCCTTCCTCTCTCTCTGCCTGCCTCTCTGCCTACTTGTGATCTCTGTCTATCAAATAAATAAATAAAATCTTTAAAAAAAAAAAAGAAGAAGAAGAAGACTAGAGCTTGAAACATTTTTAAAAAGTAGCTAGAGGGTGTGGAACATGTGTTGGTGTTGTTGTTTTAGTCTTTGTTTGTCAATGCTATGAATTTTATTTCTTATAAGTGCTGATATTATTGAAGAGGCATTGTTGACAGATTAATATATTGGAAGAAAATTACAGGTTATTTAGAAACTAAAGAAAGCATTGCCATGCCTTTAATAGCCAATAAAGTAATTAAAACTGTTTCACTTGCTTTCGGTTTTTGTTTTTAATGTGCCATCGAAACTTTTAATGTTAATTCCAGAGAAAGGAAAATATTATGACATGCTTTTTACTGCTTTTCCATCTGACTAAAATTATGTTAGAACTGGTTTAGCTATACCATCTAAATAATACCAGACTAAGTCTCACTCGAGCATTTGTATTAGGTTCTGAGTGCTTCATTTTGTATTTACATATACTGAAATTGCACTTTGGCTCTGTTTATATGTATACCTGTCTAACATTTTAACTACATTATCTGCATTCCTAAGTGAACATGTCAGTTCACTCAAAATGGTTTAACTACTACTCTTTTAGACCCAGGATTCCTGTTTGGGAGGAAGTAGGAAAGGTAATGGAGCGCTTGCATTTTCAGGACCATTTGAATGGACACTGTTGCATACTGAAGTAATCTATACTTCCCTTACCATTAGCTTCTAAATTGTCATTATACACCTATTTGACATTTTCCAATACAACAATTTCAAAATGAGACAGATTTCTTTGCTTGCATTTTGTAGGAGTTAGGCAACTTGAAATTTTCCAACTGGCTATTTTTTACTGCAATCTGGTTGTTCTCAGTCTTGGCTGGGGAGCTTTGAAAGCAAACTGAAACCCAGGCTTCACCCCGCACCAAATGAATCAGAGCATCTGTGGGGCGGGGACAAAAGAGAGGTACTAAACAAGGCTAAGAGTGTTTATGTGTCCCCAGCTAGAGAACCAAAGCTCTATAATCTCTGCTATATTTTCTTGGAAGCAGCAGCTCTATCAACATGTTTGCATGAATAGTTTCTGATAGCTATTTTGGTTTTCAGGAAGAGAACCAAGCCATCTCTACCACAGATCAATGTTAACAAAATAATCATGTACAAAATACAATAACCATAACAGAATGGGTTATTTTGTTGTAAAGGAAAAGATTTCAAGCAAGCATATTATGCCTAATTGTCCCTTTGCAAATTCATTGCTCTAATCTACAGAGTTTAAGAGATATCTGTAATTCCTATAAATGTCTTATCTGTAAGGAATTTGCTGTATTTGGGGAGAAAAGACTATACTGACCATTCTTGGTGCCCTGATCGTATCTCCAATAGTTCTTACTGGTTCTGTACTAATTTGCTAGTCATGCTTCCCAGCTGGGACAACATTCTTCTGAGGATGGACTGTAGACCTCCTGGTTGTTCCTGAGATTTTATATCGTCACCATCTCCCCCCGCCCTCCTTTCCACAGCCCATAGATGGAATAGTGCAACATACAAAAGTCCAGCTCTATAAACATTGAGTACAACCACCTTGGGAGAGCCATTTATACTCCAGAACTCTCACTGGGATCAGGCTGAGGCTCAACTTCATCTATTCGTACCCCCGTTTACCTTCTTCTCTTTCCTCTCCTGCCTGCTTGAAGCCATAATCACTTGCAGAGGAATAAATCTCAAGCTTGCCTTCTAGCAAGCCAAACTAAAACTGTAAGACTATCTCACATAAACAAACACAGAACATGTAAAGAACACAATGATACTGATAACAGCTCACATAAAGTGAGTAGCTGCATTTTACCAATCACCATGCAAACAACTCTAAGCAGTTACCAATTACCTTAGTACTTAGAATAGCTATTATTAATCCCTGCTTTCTCCCCCCAACTTATAGATCCAGAATCTAAAGTTTTAAGTGGGCAAGTGGTATCCCCACGATTCCCAGCTAGCCAAGGGACTCAAGCCTACAGCTTTAACTTCTCTATAAATTCAGTTCTTAAAAACTAATCAGAATAGATTCATAAAACATAGAGATCAGTGGAATTCCTAGGTATAAAGGGCAGAGGTTGGGATCCAACAGAGCTACACTCTTGCCATAGACCAACAGTTACGGGCTGTACTTAGGTCCACAACTGCAATTATCTCTACCTTGTCAGATTTTTAAAAATTCCACAAGACAGATGAATGGATCAAGAAAATGTGGTATATATACACAATGGAATACTATGCAGCCATCAAAAGAAATGAAATCTTGCCATTTGCAACAACATGGATGGAACTAGAGCGTATCATGCTTAGCGAAATAAGTCAAGCAGAGAAAGACAACTATCATATGATCTCCCTGATATGAGGAAGTGGTGATGCAACATGGGGGCTTAAGTGGGTAGGAGAAGAATCAATGAAACAAGATGGGATTGGGAGGGAGACAAATCATAAGTGACTCTTAATCTCACAAAACAAACTGAGGGTTGCTGGGGGGAGGGGGTTTGGGAGAAGGGGGTGGGATTATGGACATTGGGGAGGGTATGTGCTTTGGTGAGTGCTGTGAAGTGTGTAAACCTGGTGATTCACAGACCTGTACCCCTGGGGATAAAAAATATATGTTTATAAAAAATAAAAAATTAATAAAAGAAAAAAAAATTCCACAAGACTCTTATTTAAAGCTCTTAACATAGGTGTTACTGAAAATAAACAAATAATAATGACAAATTATTGCAAAATTACAAAAAATTGCACCCATTTCTTGGAGTCATGGAGTAGCTTAAAATTTTAGTTATGTGGCCAAAGTAGTTAGATATATAATGTTTCTTGGAGAACTAAAGTTTCTAATCAAGAGATTTGGCTTCTACATCAATATTAGGAAGGAAACACATACACACACACACATATGTATATATGTAATCTTACACACACACACACACACTAATATGGTTATGGCTAGAATTATATAAATTAATGGATACTTAGTTTGCACGGGTGCCAGGGCATAGCAAACACTAAATGATGTAATTTACTTTGCTAAAAATGGCTTTATTCATACTGACATAAATGATTACAAAAAATAAAGTGGGATAAATAAGCCTTTTGTACAGAAGAATTGCAAAGAAGTTACACAGATACTCCTCTCTCAAGGAGTTTTCACTCATTAAATATTGATTGCACTTAAGGATTTGCTTCCAAAGAATATAGTATAGAAATAAGGGGGAAGTAGCTTTATAGTGGAGAAAACTGGCAAACACCAGTGTGTTGACAGTGGAGAAACCTTGCAAACACTACGTCAAGCCACATGATTAAGGTTAACATTATCAACGATAACATATGTTGATAGTCTATACCCTTGATGTGATAAGAACAGCACTTCTGGAGTTTTTCCCAAAAAAATCCATAACCTTAGCCTAACTATGAGATAAACATCAAAATACCTGAACAGTATTCTGAAAAACTACCTAGGTCTTTAAAAACAAAAAGAGTCTGAGAGTCACAATCCAGAAGGAGACATAACATCTAAATGTAATATGGTCTCCCAGATGGAATACTGGAATTGAAAAAGGAAATGAAGTAAACACCAAGGAAATCTTAAGAAAATATAGACTTTAGTTCATAATAATGTATCAGTGTTAGCTCATTAGTTCTAACACATGCACTGCACTAAGTGTTAGTAACAGCCAAAATTGCCTGGGAGGCAGATAGAAACTATCTTTGCAGCTTTTCTGCAAATCTGAAACTATTATAAAATAAAAGGTTTATTTCTTTAAATAAGAGATTTAAAATTTAGATAGAATTTTCCAGAAAGAAGTCATTGGCAACCATGAAAATGTAAAAGGCACTTAATGTCACACATACAAGGTAACATTCAGCCTTAAAAAGAAAAGAAATTTTGACACATGGTATATAACATGGAAAAATCTAGAAGATACGCTTGGTGAAGTAGGCCAGTCAAAAGAAACTGTTCCTAGAGTAATTAAATCCATCCAGACAGAAAGTGGAAATTTGTTGACAGGAGTGAAGGGAGAGAGAGTGGGGAGTTCCTGTTTAATGGTTACAAAGTTTCAGCTGGGGAAGATGTTGAAGAACTGTGATAGTCCCACAACACTGTGAATGTACTTACTACCATAGAACTCTACGATTAAAAATAGTTAGGAAGGCAAATTTCATGTTATACATGTTTTTGTTTTTTGTTTGTTTTATTTGTTTTTAAGTAGGCTCCACTCGCAGTGTGGAACCCAACGCGGGCCTTAAACTCACAACCCTGAGATCAAGACCTGAGCTGAGATCAAGAGACACATGCTTAACCCACTGAGCCACTCAGAAATCCAATGTATGTTTTAATAAAAAAACAATAAAACAGGTGCCTAATGTCAAAATCAATTCACACTTATGTAGAACTCTAAGTTCCTTGAAAGGCGGTATCATATATTTTTATTCATTTTATTATTCAGTATCTCTCCATGTCAACAATGGCACCTGAAATATATCAGGCTTTTCAGGATGAAGACATCAGGAAGTGATACTAAAGATTTAATTAAATATGAGGGAAAGGTGTGATTTCACAGGAAAATTCAGCATTTAATTATATTATCACTACTAGTTTATTTGATTATCACAATTTTTAATCGTAATGGAGACAGTGGTTTCACACCTTGGGAAGAGTCGGGTTTTAATAAGTGTGTGTAATTTTCTTTAAACATTCTATTGGAAAGATTAAAGGGGCTCTTTTAAAAGTTGCCCTTGAAAATTCTTGAAAGAGAAACATAGTTTCAGAGGTTTAAAATTTATACATTTAACATAAATGCTACATTAATCCAAGGCAATTCAACTTTTTGAGTAAATTTGAAATTCGTATACACCCTGTTACTATATATTATTTTGAAGCATCCACTATCACTTAAAAATCCACAAGTTTCATTTCAAGGCCTTTTTGGACTGTGTCTGGCCTCTAGTCCTAGATGTCTATTCTCTACTGGGGCTGGAATATCCCTGGGAGAATCATCCACTGCCCACTGTGTCTGTGCTTTCACAGAACTAAAATTCACAATGGACAAGGTTTTTTCCTGCTGAAGCTCTCTGCATTTTTCCAGAGGGCCTCGCCTTACAATATCAAAGTCTTTGGGATACAGTCATGCATAACTTTTCTCCTTTTGTGTAAGGTTGTAAAAACTGCTTTTACAAACAGTATCCCCAAATGTCAGATTATCAAAAGCATGTTAAGAGTCATTAGTACTATCACAAGTTGACTTATAACTTGAGCGTATCATTTTGCTGGTCAGTATTGAGAATGAACAGATAATATTGGAAGAGGATACGGTCAATAACCTCTTCAAATGTTTTGTATTAAATGTTGAAGTTTCTTTGAAAATACCTAATGTAAAAAAAAATGAAAATATCTAATGTAATACTTTAAACTGACAATACCTTTAATTGACAAAGTACCATGTGCCAGGCATTCTGCTACTCCTTTAAGTTATTATTTGGTTTAATCTCAAAATAACATCAATAAAGATTATTATGCCAAGTATATGAGGAAATTGAGGAGCCTAATAATTAAACATCTACCTCAAGATTCATGTGTCCAGTAGGTCAAGAAGTTTGATTCCATTCCAGTCATTATGCGCTTTCTATTTCTAAGGAAGATGCTGAGCATGGAACAGGAATCTCTTAGGATACTTCTTTAATTTAGGGGTATAGTCAATAGTTGAAATTGTGATTTGACATTTTTAAGCTGTAGACATTTCAACTGTAACAGTTATAGTTTATTTCTGAGTTGTAATTAGAGGCAGAGATTTGTTCAATGCTGAAAGAGCATAATGGCCAAAAGCAAGGGACACCCGTTTCAACATTTTTTAAAACCATATCCCATTCCTAAATATGTCACTTTTTCCGTAATGAAAAGTCATCCCTAAAAATCATGCAAAGGACAAAGGAAGGAGTTGGGCCAGTTGCCAGACTGCTTTTTGGTGGAAAGATTTGTATCCGCCAGGATTGCCTTAAAGATGGTATAATGCCATAGGATCATTCTCTGCCGCCTTCCATTTTCTCCTTCCTTCCCCCTCCCCTTCCTTCCTCCCTCCCTTTCTTCCTTCTTCCCTTCCTTCCTTCCTTCCTTCTCTTTTCCACTGATGGGTCCTTCCCTTTGTCTCTTTTTTTCATTTTTTTGTGTGTTTTACTTTTACTCACTTTCCTTCTTTTGTTTCTTTTTCCCCATTACCTACCTGACCTTGGCTATTAGTTTCATTGGCTCTTCCCCTCCCTTAGAAGAAAAGGAAATCATCCCTGGAACCTGGAGGAGAGTTTAGAATGAAGCATTTTAAGATATACCTCTCCACCTACCCTTTCGTGAACCTTTTGTGTAAGCTAGGTCTTTTAAATATTTTTTTGGCTCTCAGGCTAAAACAAATATAAAAATCCATTTCAGTCCTTTCTCACCTCATCTCCTGCAACATTTTCCTGCCAAAAATATTGGCTATATAGCAATAACACCTGTATTTGCTGTTGGATCAAATTCACATCATTTTCTCCATTTTAATAGTTCTTAATAGCTCTCAGTTTTGTTTATATATATATTTTTAAAGATTTTATTTATTTATTTGACAGAGAGAAATCACAAATACACTGAGAGGCGGGCAGAGAGAGAGAGGGAAGGAAGCAGGCTCCCTGCTGAGCAGAGAGCCTGATACGGGACTCGATCCCAGGACCCTGAGATCATGACCTGAGCCGAAGGCAGCGGCTTAATCCACTGAGCCACCCAGGCGCCCCTCAGTTTTGTTTATATTTATCAGCCAATGACAATGTTAGCTATTATGTAGCCATTAGAGAAGACCACTTTCACTCAAAATAAAGCTTAAGTGAATTTATTTACTCATGACTCTGGTTTAGACTATAGTTTGTCTTGCTGATTTAAAATAAATTTTTAAATTTTTTATTCTGATATTCTTCATTTCACATATGATGGTCATTACTTTCAAAATCATATATTAAAAAGTAAATTAATACAGTAACCTACCAATATACAATATTAACGAGCATCTGATTGGACATTGAGGAGATAATTAAGTCTTGGAAAAATTTTAAATTGCATCTATTAGGACATCTTTATTCATATTCACTCGGAAAGACGGACATACATTTATACGTACATACTATATGAAACAAACACGTACTTACCCAGTGATATAATATCCGGGTAGTCCCTCAGTGAAGGGTTTGCTCCTCAGCTACCGGAATTATGTCAATGGTCTTCACAATGCTCTTCAGGGATCGCATCAGACCCAGAGCCCAGCTTCTTGAGGTCATCTTTCCCTTAAGGTCATGTTCCCACTTCTGAGTAGCCCATATTATCCAATGACTGATAGATGAGGAAATATAAAGGTCTGGCCATCTTGACCCAGGTCAGGGCAACTCTGAAAGGCACTGAAGCTCCAAACCCACTTGTGGGGTCAGCTGAAATGTGTTATAACCTAGCTTTCTCCTCTGCCCAATCCTGCTTCCTTTCCCTCCTTTCCCCGTGAGTAGGGGTGGTTAGGTCTGCGCTGCAGTTGGCGTCTTCCTTTGCCCAACCCTGCTTCCTTCCCCTCATTTCCACAGATGTTGGTCTGGGAGTTCTTCATAATAAAGATCCTGCATGCTCAACACTTTTTAAGAGTATGTTTCCTAGAAAACAAATACTCCTAACATTTTTATTCCTTCATATTTAAAGTAATTTAAGGAAATTATTTTTAAAATGCTATAGATACTTTATTGCATACAGATACTTTGGTTGCATTCAATTCTGTGGCTTTCACATTGTTCAAGGTAATTAAAGAGACGTCTCGGTAACCTATAAAAAAAATCAACCAATTCATGCTCACACAGAAACACTTTTACCTAGGAAGATAATAATTCCATGAAAATAAAGTCTGGAAATGGATAAAGTCGTGGGGAGGGAGAGAAACCTACAGTGAATCTACAATTCAAAATTAAATGTTTCAATTAAAATGAAAGTTATTTTTTGCCAATAGAAATTGGAACTACAATGTATCTCCATCTTTCAGTTAGAAAAGGGAGAAGAAATCAAGATGAATGGGAGCTGAACAACAACAACAAGAACAAGTGAAAGTCTGATGGCAGGAACTCTCTGCTCTATCATCCTCAACCTTCAGCTCCAAATGGGCAGTATACCTTGACACTCCAGCCCACCTCAAGCAGGCAGCAGCTGTTCCCAAATAACTGCAATTTTCTACAACACAGAATATAAATTTCTCTTCAAAAAACATTTTCAGAACCAAGTAAGTAAAGTTGCTTACGTCCGTTAGTGAGCCCAGAAATGAAGACCAATATAGAGAAAATAAAATCATGACAAGAGTAAGGATGGAGTGGGGGTGGGGAGACCTCTCTTCAAAAAAAAAAAAAAAAATCTCAAACAGTATTGTCTTTGAAATTCGAATGCTTTTCCCTAGCATCATGATGTAACCTAACAAAAGTGTTCATCCAGTGATATCCCCACGGACATCATCTGTTTTGACTTTTAAGTTCACTCAAAGTATCTAAGTGTTTCTAGAGCCACTTGGAATTACAGAAGAACAACAACAAAAACAACTCTTGGGAGAAATAACTAAGATATTATAGAATCCTTTAAAATGGTTTTGCATTTGGAGTCCATGTTTGCCCCTGACCCCACTCTTACTGATGCTATAGTAGGAATCATGTCAAAATCTATTTTTCCTTCTTAAGATGCCCATTTGAACAGCTCTCTCAAAAAATAAAAAAAAATACTGTGGCTGCTCTGAAAGACTGATGAAAATGAATTCAGGTATGGCCTGGGCCACATTGTAAGTAGATTTTGACAAATGGCGACAAATTGGAAATACTTTATTGATTCATATTATTATTTAGTAACAGAACTAACAATACTGACTGAACTTCAGATTTTTATGCTGGTATTTTATAACAGCTTTTCTGTTATTCATTCTCTTTGAGCTTCTTCTCTATTTAAATAGCTGAAGTAAAAGGTACTGGCAAGTGGGTACTGACCAGGTGCTGATGGTCTTGGAGAGAGGAGAGAGTTACAAGGCATAGTATTTGGGGGAAAAATTGGAGCTCAATATTCAGAGAGTGAGAGAGAGAAACTCACTGTTGTCTGAGTTCAGTAGCCAAGGTATTTTGATTCCATTTCACATCATTAAAAGAAGATTAATGATACTTTCTATTTCTATAAGTATTTGGGAGGAAAAAAAATGAGGATGAGAAGAGCAGAGAGAATGGAATAGAGACAAAGAGAAAAGAACAATCAAGAAAGCCTAGATTCAGATGTGGGAACATAATTTAGTGGTTTAAACAAGATTTTTTTTTTTTTTTTAATACCAAAAGTCCATCAGAAATTGGGAAAGTGCTCTTCCCGTGCCATCTTCATCCAGGGAAGAGCCTCCACTCTTTTTAGAAGAGGGATAAGGGAAATGGCACCTCAGCTCTTAAATGCTTTGGCTTACATTTCACTGACCAATGTAATTCATGTGGTCATGCCTAATTTCAAAGGGCAAGCTTCCTATGTGTTCAGAAGAAAAAGCTAAAGTCTTTAGTGAAAAATTTAATATCTACCACAGCTTATTTTCAAATAGGAATCTGAGATTGCATACACACACACACACACACACACACACGTTTAGATTGATTGATTGGCTGGTTGGTTGGAGATGAGCTAAATAGCTTGTTAAAACAAGAAAACAGACCCAAATGGAGCTGCTCATGCTAAGCCCACATCACCAAAACAAGAGTCTAATTACAATTTGGCTCTCCCAGGAATGGAATCTTAAGCTAATCAATCAGGAATCGCCTGATCTGCACTAGTGAGGTCATCTGACGGCTTGACTCCCACATTCCACGGAAGGACAGTGACCTTGCAATAGCCAACCTCCTTTTTTTGTCTAGAATAACTTCCTTGTTCCCTCTCCCTTCTGTCTATAAAAATCTGTCATTTTGCTCAGACCCTCAGAGCTCCTTTCGGTCTGCTAGATTGGATGCTGCCCAGTTGGAATCAATGTTTGCTCTAATAAACTCTAAACATTTTTAATATGCCTCAGTTTATCTTTTAACAATCTAAATCCATTTCCCTGCACACTGCAATGGCAATCGCTCTAGGATTATTATCTAACAGGAAATTTGGAAAAATATGTGCTTTTTTTAAAACTGTAGAGTACAAAACAAACAAAACAAAAATGTCCCTGTAGAGGAGATTAGAGAGGGGTGACTTGAATAGTTAATCACGTTATCAGTATATTTCAGTTGAGTGGCTTTTTATAGAAGATATCTTTGTAGCCCCCCCCCCATCTTAGGTCAAAAGAGAGTGAGTATCAATATATATATTTAAATAGATTCTATCTAAAAGTAGCAATTCTGAGATGCCAGGGTGGCTCAATCAGTTAAATGTCCAACTCCTGATTTTGGCTCGGGTTACGACTCAGGGTCATGAGATCGAGCCCTGCCTTGGGCTCTGTGCTCAGTAGGAACTCTGCTTGAGAGTCTCCCTCTTCTTTTGGCCCTGCCCCCCCTCCACTTGTATAGTAGCAATCTTACAACCTTCTCTTTTAATACAAACAGTTTTATAGTTCTTTAGTGTAAATGTTATTTTTCAATATTTCTGTTAACATTCTCTGCAAATTTAGCAATGCATTTCTGCAATATTTAAAAAATTATTTTTAATCTTTTACTGTGATAAAGTTCATTGATAATACATTGATTAGTTGGGGCTTACAATATTGGTAGAAAAGATAAAGTGGAATTTGAGGGAATATAAATGTCAAGAGGAAAACAGGGAATCATGTCAATTTTTTTTTAATTGTTTTGTTCTCTGGCACTTTATTTATTTTTTAAGATTTTATTTATTTATTTTACAGAGATCACAAGTAGTCAGAGAGGCAAGCAGAGAGAGAGCGGGGGGGGGGGGGGGGGGGGGAAGCAGGCTCCCTGCTGAGCAGAGAGCCCAATGCAGGGCTCAATCCCAGGACCCTGAGATCACGACCTGAGCCAAAGGCAGAGGCTTAACCACTGAGCCACCCAGGTGCCCCAAATCATGTCAATTTTTAAATAATTGGTAGAATCAAATGGCTAGTTCAAGTGGCCTACATACTAAACTCTAATTCATGAAATCTAATTTTTTATTATTTCAAGAGTAAAGCTTTATGTGTGTTTACCCCTTTACCCCAGAGTCTAGATAATAGGGAGAAAAACACTATAATTTTTTAAAAGTTTTTACTCATTTAAGTAATCTCTGTACCCAACATGGTGTTTGAAGTCATGACCCGAGATTAAGGGTCACATGCTCTTCCAACTGAACCAGCTAGGAGCCACAAATATCTATACTTTGAGCAAAATAGATATAAGTTGGGTGTAGTTAAACGGTTATTCTAGAGTATGATTGCAAAATGAAACCCGTTAATAAGATTTTTTAGGATTAAATTTACTTTGAATTAATCCATATGTGAATAATTAAATCATAGCTCTGAGACACTAAAATGTAAGCCCATAAACAAACCTGATTTACTTAGTATATTCTTTGCTAAGTAACAAAAATGTGACAATATTATTTTAGATTTGATAAAACATAATTATGAAAAGAAAATAATTCATTGTAGTTTTCCATTACATTATCCATTAAAAAAAAAACCACACAGAAATTATACATTCAGAATATAGTGTCTAAATTTGAAGAACGATTAATTCTTGGTAATTTCATCTATTTCAGTGAAGCAATCATGAAAGAAAACTTGGAGTTATTGTGGCAAGCATCTCAAAATCAATCCATATTTTCCAAAAGTTAAGAAAACAATATGACCAGGAAGAAACCAACTCTGACCAAATAAGTATTCTGAATCTTTAATTTGATGGTATCTATGTCTTGTGTGTTAGACAATTTATATGTGAACAATGCATGTTCCTAAGCTTTCAAGAACTTCAGAATGATGAAACAATCTACTTTTTTTCCTCCTGCAATCCTCTCTCCCCCTATGCTGACTTTCAGATTTTGAAATCCAGTCCTTTCTTCTGAGCATCTGGCATAAATCTCCATCAGACTCAAAGAGGAGGGGCCAATTCTGTGGTTTGCATGAGAACAGCCTGACAGCTGCCAGTTTAATCCCTTGACGAAGCAAAAATTTCTTCAAGGAGGGAATCCCACTTAACATGCAAACAGTCAGGCCCGATAGAGTTGGTTTCTTTCCATTTTAGTGATATTAATTAGAATGAAACAAAACAGCATCCATTTTTTAATCTTTTTTCTGAAAAATAGTTAAAATTATAGAAAAGGAATTTTATGTCAGCATCAAGATGACTCAGATTTATATGGTAAATTTGAAATTACATTGTGTATTTACAAAGTGCCAATTATTGGGCATACTACCTACTTTGAACATACTATACATAATACAATAGTTTGGTAAAAACTTTGAGGAATCCTTAAACTTAAGACCCTGAATATAGGATGGAAATTGGAAAAAAGAGATGGGCTATGGGTGGACAAAGGATGATTTTCATGCTTTCAGATTTGTGCTTTTGTTTTTTTCCTGAAGGATCCCAGATCTTAAACCAGATAATCCTCACCACCAGGGCAATGATTGGCCCAATCTTGTAATTCTGGGCAGAACTCCATATACTGGAAAACTTCTATGTCTTGCTCTCCCAAAGTTATAGCTATTTGTCCTTTAATGTGCTATTCCCTGAATCCAGTCTTCTTCAGTTATGCATTCCAGCAATTCACAAGCCTTGGAGCCAGAAAGAGACACAACTAAATGGAGACTTCCCGAGAGACAGTCAAATACCGTCTCCCAAGTATTGTTCCAGCATCCGTTTCAAAAGCATGGCAGAATTATTTCGCTCCCTGCAGTGGTCAGCACCCCTGGGTGCATTGGTCATAATCCAAATTCGAGTTGAGCCTGTTCTGAAATCTCTCTTTGTGTCTTGGTTGAGAAAAGAAAACTTGTAAGAATTGACCATGTCTAGTTCCCTTTTTGTGTTTCTAATCTATTAGAGGGAGTTGTAATTATGTCTCTGTTTAACCCATGACATCAGAGACAATCTTGGGACAATTAGAATCTCATTACAGTCATTATCAAGTACAACTCTTTATTTACAAGTCTCATTCTTATTTTACATCCTCCCCAGCCTGCCTCGGAGCACTAATAGCTCACATAGAAATTATTTACCATCCTTGGGCACTCTTCTAAGTGCTTTACACATATTTATTCATTGTGTGAAGCACTCCGGACACCTTCTCAGATTTCCCTGATGGCCTATCCCACAGAGGCCTCCCAGCCCTGGCTCTCCTCCCTACTTTCAGACGCCCGATGAGCCTCTCTGCAGGGTTTCTCAAGGAAACACAAGGGGAGCTGAATGGCAATCTGGACTCCTAGGAGAACTAGCTTGACCTTAAAGTGAACTTTGAATGCTGACCAACGGGAAGGAACTGATGAGGGATCACAAAGGTAACTTCCCCCTCCCTCCTCTTCTCTGTAGCTGTTCCCTATTGCAACTTTTCCAGGTAATTCCCAACTACAGAATAAACATGCCTGCCAAGAGACCTGCTTTTTCTCTAGGTGGTTTGCTGTGAAATAGCTCGAGATCAACAAATGTCACTTCACATCATTTCACCTTCTTCATTACTGCAGTTACCTTTTACTCTGACTCTTACCACCCTGGACTATAACCACCAAAATAAAAACCTAGCCTCTTAGATCTTCCCTCATGCTATGTTTTCTGGAAGACCTGGACTAAGGTTCTTATTTAATTTCCATAAAAATCTTATAAGGTAGGTATTGTAGTTTTACCTATTAGATAAGAAAAACTGAAACAGTGTGATTAAGTAACTTACTCAAGTTAGCACGGCTAGTAACTAGAGGCCAGGATATAAATACAGGCCCCAAGGGTCCAGAGATGCATGTTCTCGAATCACTGCTGTATGATATCTGCATCAGGAGGCCAGTTTGGAGCCAAATCTCTGTTAACTTCATCTCTACAAGCACAAAGAATGATTAGGAAGATAAAAAAACACTGGAAATAGTTGTCTTGGGTACTGGAGCAATACCATGGAAAATGTGAAAATAGACAATACCACAGTGTTAATTAGATCTGCTGCCTAATTGAATAGCAATGCCAAGGAGTATTTGCTAACTCACACATATATATAATATAATATAATATAATATAATATAATATAAATATATATGATATTGTTTTGTTTTGTTTCAGCACCATCAATGCCAGAATATTCTAGAAATACCAGAAAGCTATGTGAATAAACATATTCTGGATCACTAAATTCTTTTGAATAAACCTCTGAGGAAAATCCTACATCTATCCCTTCCTTTGTGAATTCCTCATGTATTAACTAATGGCAAAATATATCTTTATTAATTGTAAATAATACATAATATATAATTATATATTATGTAATTAATAGATACATAATTTAGGAGTAGGCAGTTATTAATGGTTGTTATCACTAAGTTTTGACTGCATATCTATTTATTTTTTGAAAAAATGTAATTATTTATTTGAGAGAGAGAGAGAGTGTGTGTGCACAAGCAGGGGAGGGGCAGAGAGAGAGAGAATCTTAAGCAGATTCCCCACTGAGCACAGAACCCAAAGTAGGGCTTGATTCCTCAACCCTGAGATCATGACCTGAGAGAAAACCAAGAGTTTCATACTCAACTGACTGAGCTACCCAAGACCTCTCACTTTACCCCACCAAGGGTAGAAAGGGGTCAGGAGAAGGGCAGAGGGAAAGGGAGAGAGAGAGAATCTTAAGCAGGTTCCAAGCCCAATGTGGGCCAGACAAGGGGTTTGATCTCATGACCCTGGGATCATGACCTGAGCCGAAATCAAGAGTCAGTCACTTAACTGACTGAGCCATCCAGGCACCATTTGACTGTACATTGTTTCATAGCAGAACTTTTCTTTTAAAAATCAAACCTAGGACACCTGGATGGCTCAGTCGTTAAGTGTCTGCCTTCCGCTCAGCTCAGGCTCCTAGGATCTTGGGATCAAAGCCCACACTGGGCTCCCTGCTCAGCAGAAAGCCTGCTTCCCCCTCTCCCACTTCCCCTGCTTGTGTTCTCTCTCTGTGTGTGTCTCCCTCTGTCAAATAAATAAATATAAACTTAAAAAAAATAAAAAATAAAAATAAAACCTAATAAACCCTCAAATTAATGTAGTAGTGCAGACTTCTATTAGCCAAACCTAAAAATCAGTTGTAATAAAATTTAAAACAGGGAAGTAGATACCTGGCTGAGGAAAGTATAAAATTGAAATGCCTACCATGGGTTAGATTGAATTGTCAACATAAAAAAGTTGGGAAATCTGAACATTTATTGACACATATATACAATAATAAATCTGGTAACCTATTTATTGCAGAATGGCCTACGGTCTGCCTCAAGTACATATTAACCATGCCATTCATTCCAAAAAATCAGTTATAGTCCTTCCAGGATATTGTGGAGGAGTATCCAAATCCAGTTGAATTTTTTCGGAGTTCAAATTCCAAACTTTGTGTTCTTCAGACTCATAATCTAAATATTATTTTTTAAATCCTCAGTCCTCTATTTCCCACATTCAAATCATCAGATTTTACCAATTCTCCCTTTACAGTATTTTCTCAGCTTTAACATTTCTTTTCCATTTTCAGAGCTGGAGTGCATTCTATTTTCAGTCTGTAATTCAACCAATATGGCTCTGGGCATAGTAAGTACCGTACTGCATCCCACAGTGTTAGGGAGAAACATTTCCCTGGATGACTTTATGAATTGCATCCCTTCCCCAAATTTGTGATGCAATTCATGTTCCTTTACAATTACAATCCTCCATTTGATCAAAATATCTCTTCATATACAGCTGGCTTCAAACCCTTAAGTCATTTTCATGTGTTCTCTTCCCATTTAGAAATCTGCAACACTGTTCTGTTGATTTTCACAACCTATCACTCAAATCCTTTAATTAAGAGTGAAATCTACAGAGTGGTATCATTGTTATATTTATTTGTATTTCTTTTTTTGATGTTATGTTGAGTTTTCTTTAAGTATGTTATTTTTATTTTAAACCAGCCAGTCTCAAGCATAACTCCTGGGGTTCTCTGAAAAGGCATACACACACGTGTGTGTGTGTGTGTGTGTGTGTGTGTATACACACATGTTAATATACACATAAACATCCTATTGTATCCTATTGTACTGTATTGTATCCTACTGCATGCTATTGTATCTTATGCATGTATATGTACATATGCACACACTATTTATTTGTTATAAGGAATTGGCTCACATGATCATGGAGGCTCATGAATCCAAAACTCGCAGTATAGACCAGGCTGGAAACCTAGGAAAGCCAATAATACAGAGAAGTCCAAAGGCAATCTGACAGTATGCCAGAGAATTATCCAAAGAAGCTTTAGAGAAGCTGTGGTCTTTTTATTCTATTCAGACTTTCAACTCACTAGAAGAGGCTCACCCCCATTATAGAAAGCAATCCCCTTATTCAAAGTTTACTGGTTTAAATGTTAATCTCATCCAAAACACTCTCCAAGTTGACACATAAAATTAACCATCACTCATAATGACTATGTCTCTTACTGCTCTTCTGTGTTTTTTTCCAGGACCCATGCTCTGTTTAGCAGTGGTTAGTTTATAACTTAGGTGACAAGCTCATAGTATGTTTTGCAGAGGTCTGAGAAATAAATTAAGTTGGAAAAGATAATTTTGCATGACAGAATAAAAAAATAATGGGTTAATAAAAATCATTTTTATTATCTTAATTTTTATATCTTATATCCTTAGAAATCAATGGAATTCACAATTAATGCATGTTATTACAAAAGTATTCTCAGTTTCTGACCTATCACATTTTTAGGTAATTCTTTGGTAACTTGCAATACAGGATAGAGGTGAAGCTCCGATTGGAGTCTAGCCTTTTGGGATTTAAAATCCCGGTTCTCTCCATGAGAAACTATGTTGTTTCAGGCAAAGTAATTAATCTCTCTGTTCCTCGATTTACTCACCTATCCAATATTAATAAAATCTTCTTAATGGGCTGTGTTATGGACTAAAAGTTTGTACCCCTCAATATTCATTTGTTGAAATCTTAACCTCCGATGTATGATGGTTGGAAGTGAGACCTTTGAGAGATAATTAAGACTAGATGAGGTCATGAGTATGCCTCCCTCATGATAAGATTATAGCTATTATTTTTTAAAAAAAGAGGACGATACAGAGCTCTTTCTCTCTCCTTCATTTGAGGAAACCAGAAAGAAGGCTCTCTCACCAGAACCTGACCAAGCTGGCACCCTATTCTTGGACTTTCCACCCCCCAAAACTGTGAGAAAGAAGAA
This sequence comes from Mustela nivalis, assembly GCF_964662115.1. NCBI lineage: Eukaryota > Metazoa > Chordata > Mammalia > Carnivora > Mustelidae > Mustela > Mustela nivalis. The sequence goes on from NC_139020.1 coordinate 38,847,470, forward strand.
CTATTTAAACTACCAACTGTAAGGTTTGTTTTTTTTTTTAAAGATTTTATTTATTTGACAGACAGAGATCACAAGTAGGCAGAGAAGCAGGCAGAGTTGAGGAGGAAGAAGGCTCCCTGCTGAGCAGAGAGCCCAGATGCGGGGCTTGATCCCAGGACCCTGGGATCCTGACCTGAGCCAAAGGCAGAGGCTTTAACCCACTGAGCCACCCAGGTGCCCCAACTGTAAGGTATTTTTGTTATAACAGCCCAAGCTAACCAAGACAGGTCATTAGGAAAATTAAAGTTCTCTGAAGAATAATTTGGCTGTTATTAACTACTATGTGAGTTTGCTAAATAATAAAAAAACAAACAAAATATTTGTCATGTGTTAAGCAGGGGTCTTTTCACTGCTGTGGATTGACTTGGGAGAAGTACAAAATCAATGTGACTATGTTAGCTAATTAAATTCTCCAATTCACTTAAATAAACACTTTCCAGAAGTCAAAATAATGAGCTTTGACGTAGTTGCATGAGATATTTCCTTTAATGGTCAGATTTATGTGAGCAGGATAATGCCGGATTGCTCTATTAGAGAAATAAAGTTGTCTGTGTCTTTATGACATACCAATGCACATAATGTGCATGCAGATGAGCAGATAGTTTAATCTCTTTGAGAAGTACAAAGTTAGCATGATTAGGGAAGTGAGGCTGTGTGGATGTTTGGCATCATACACACACAATAATTTATTCAGTTTTCCTATTTCAGTCTGCGTCCGGTGGGAGGGGGGGTGTGTCATGATACCTAAGCCCAGACCCATGAAAATATTCCTGGGGGAGAAGTGGCAGAAAAGTTGAGTCAAGTCTTCTTTTGCTGTCTTTGCTACAGTACTGAATTATAATATCCAATCTCCTTTTATTCTGTTTTTATGCTGTCAGGCAGGTAATAAATCAGGCCATGGTCAAATATTAATACTTATAATTATATGAGGCTGCCTGAAGAACTTTGACATGCTTCAAAAATTTAAAAAATTTTTTCTGGATTTCTAATATCAAATGCACTCTCTAAAGCAGCTTCTACAGATAAATCCTATCTACTGTGCTGGGTCAAAAGACAAGAGCACACACATCAATCTCCCAAGGCTTAGGTGGGCAAGCACAAGTTGACGAACCAAAGGGATTTCTGCAGCTTCTGCACTGCAGTGCATTCAACCTCTGTTTGATCAGCAATAGATGTTGATGTCTGTTTCTAATTGCTGACTGGCTCTCCAGCTCTTGTATTATAAGAGATTGGGTCACAATGACCCCGAAGAGTAAAAACCTGACAGTGAGGTAGCTCAGCATTTCCACACAAGTATATCCTCTCATGTTCATGTCAGACTCGGGGTCTGATTCCATACCAGGTAGAGCATTTAGGGGCATCTCAACACACAGAAATAGGGAAAAAGATCATGAGAGTGTGGTGCTGGATTTGAAGAACTTTATTATTTTTTAACCGTAGTGGGGAAAAAAATGTAAAGCAGCTACCCTCTCATGCTCACTTTAATAGAGTATAAGGGGCTGCTGTGACCCCACATGTTCCTAGCCAAACTTCACATACCCATAGGAAAGCGAGAACAGCCCAAGCAACAGCAAACAGCAATGATTCTCTCTTTCCTTACTTTTGAAAGAAAATTTTCAACACGTATTTCATATTGATTTATAAGAGGTTTATAATATATATATATATTTGATATTATTTTTCAACTTATATGCTGAAAATGTAGGCTTACAGAATTTCTGTCTTGTTTTGGGGGCATGTGGATATTAAATGTATCCTTATTTTAATGCAGGTTTAATTTATAGTTAAAAAGGTCTTCTGGAACCCAAATTACAGATTATCTACCCAGGATTTTTGCACATACTTACATGATTTCTTATTTTACATATGATTCTGTTACTGATTTTGTATAAATAGTAAATAAATGTCCATATTTATTGTTAACACCATTTATTGAATTATCCAATTTTTCTTCACTAATTTTAAATATGACGTTTATAAGGCATGAAATTGCCACTATATGTGAGTCTAATCTAGCCCATTAATCTATTCCTATGTCCACATTGCTTTTTAACTTATGAAACTGTGTAGTACATTTACTGTAAAACAAGGCCTCATATTTTTAATTCTAATATTCTATTTCCTTATGCTTGTTCCTACAGATATCTTTCTAGTAATTAAAAATTTAGAGTAATTTTTTAAGGTTTTATTTTATTTTTAAGATTTTATTTATTTATCAGATAGAGATCACAAGTAGGCAGAGAGGCAGGCAGAGAGAGAGGGGGAAGCAGGCTCGCCGCTGAGCAGAGAGCCCAATGTGGGGCTCTATCCCAGGACCCTGAGATCATGACCTGAGCCAAAGGCAGAGGCTTCAATCCACTGAGCCACCCAGGTGCCCTTAAGATTTTATTTTTGAGTAGTCTGTATACCCAATGTAGTACTCAAACTTACAATGCTGAAATCAAGAGTTCTACCACCTGAGTCAATTAGACACCCCAAGTAATTTTTTTCTTTACAGAAGTCTTTAAGAATTTGATTGTGATCAATTACACAGCGCTAATAGATTAATTTAGAGAGAATTGAAAAACTGACAAATTCATTATTTTCCTGTTCTAGGAGAAAAAAATATATGTCTTTCCTTCTTTAATGATCTTCTGTCATGTAATAAGTTTCAGGGTTTTAATTATATGTTTTCTATATTGTTCTACCATGGTTTGTATTAAGATAATCCGAAGTTTCTTTTTACCTTTTTCATAAAGTTTTGACCATTTTTATAGATAGGAAAGCTATTCAGTTTGTTTCTGGAGGTGCCTGAGTGGCTAAGTCAGTTAAGCATTGGCCTTCAGCTCAGGTCATGATCCTGGAGTCCCAGGATGGAGCCCCACATCGGCCTCCCTGCTCAACGAGGACTCTGCTTCTCCCCATGCTCATTCTCTTTCTCTCTCACTCACTGTCTCTGAACTGAACAGACAAAATCTTTTTTTAAGAATAAATTTGTTTCTGAAAGATTTTAAATGAATTTATCAATTAAAAAAACTTCCTAGGGCACCTCGATGGTCCAACCGGTTGAGTGATCAACTCTTGGTTTCAGCCAGGTCATGATCTCAGGGTTATGAGATGGATCCCCAGATCAGGCTCTGTAGTCAGCAGGGAGTCTGCTTGATTCTCTCTCCTCTTCCTCTCCCTCTGCCCCCTGCCACTTGTAAACATACTGTCTCTCTCTCTCTAAAAAACATAAACAAACCTTTAAAAAATTATCTTCATATATTTGTAAAATAATAATAGAGACATTTTATTTCCTCTTTACATATGCTTGGAGATATGTGCAAAAAGAGTTCTCAGACTTACTGTGATGTTTTCAAATTCGTCCAGCACTAAGAGGTCCACAGGTTTGTGGGCAACTGAATCATGACTGTTTAAATTCATTTTTCTCAGATTAGTCTGTAATTCACATTCATATGAGGAGTCTTGTTAAAACATAATTCATGTTATAGAATTTAAGAGCTAGATGAAACTAAGACATCATGAAACCCAATCCATTAAATGTTTCCCATACTTCAAATATATTGAAGTCTTTGAAAATAGTGAGGTTGGGGCACCTGGCTGGGTCAGTGGGTTAAGCTTCGGCTCAGGTCATGATCCCAGGGTACTGGGATGGAGCCCCACATCAGGCTCTTTGTTCATAGGGGAGCCTGCTTCCCCCTCTCTCTCTGCCTGCCTCTCTGCCTATTCGTGATCTCTCTGTCAAATAAATAAATAAAATCTTTTTTTTTAAAAAAAGGAAAATAGTGAGGCTGTTTCTTAGTTTTTCTAATGAAAGATAATCATCACTCCTCCATTGTTCCAATTACCGGGCTTCAGTTGATTGTATTGTATCCCATACTCAGAGAAGCAGATGGCCAACAACCAACTAGAGTGGCAGTCCTCCTTTAACAGAAAATAAAAAGCTGATGTCAGGGGAAAAAAACAAAAAAAAACAAAAAAAAAAAAACTATTGGTGTCAGCAAGACGATCAATCTCCTCAACAGTTTATCAGAGTCACTGGTTCCCAAAGGTTGGGCAGAACCCAGGAAAACCGTTTATCAGTGTCAAAAAGAGATTATTTGAAGAGACGTGGGTAACATAGTGACCATCTATGATTCAGCAATCTTTCTCTACAAAGTCTTCCAGTAGCAAAAATCATAAATCTTTCTTCCTTAAGTAACAAATGGATCATTATTTTTCTATATCTGCCAAGATATGAATGAGTCAGTCTCTATCATTTATAGTCAAGAAACAGGTCAGATACTAAAGATGTAATCTAGTCCCTACACAGCTGATCAGGAATTAGGAAAAAAGGCTCATATTTTTGGTACAGACTCCTTAGGGGGTATAATATTCAAGTACATTAAAAAAGTAAACATATGATATATCATGACTTCTGCTGAAGAAGCCTTAAACCTTTTTGAAGAAATTTCTTTGAAATGAAAAAGGAGTATTTTCTCTCGTGGGCCATTTGAATGGCAAGAGGCTATTAAAGCAATTTTCTCTTTCTTTACTATGGTCTATGCTTTCAGAATAGCTTTACCTTAAGAATTTTTCAACTTGCTATAAGAATCATGTGGAGTTAAAGTTAATTGTGATTTTAATGTTGCTAATGACATATGGCGAAGTTAATGGCAGCCCATTGTCTCTGTCACACAAGTCACCCAGTTCCTCTTAATAACGCGTGTTGGATTTCCAATCACATCATTGATTTCCTGTTGGCCAAAATGGTAAAGCAAAATCTTCCGTACTGGGCTCTGGATTATCTGGCAACTGCCTTATTCTGGCCCAATACTTGCCTGAGGTGTGGCAATTGTGTTGACTGTGTGATAGGAAAAAAAGATGGATTAGCCTAAGGGACAGAATGGAGTGAAGATCAAGAACTCAGATGAAGTACAAGAAGGCTGTAAATAGGTTACAAATAAAGGCGACAGGCTTAGTCTACATATGCAGGTGAGCAGATGACACCAAGGGTGAGACAACAATCCGGAATCTCTGGCTAAATGTTCAGCCTTATTTCCAAATAGTCTTCATAATGGCTTCATGATCCAGCAACCTATTTTTTTGACTTTATGTCTTTCATGATGTGGCTCCCCTTGGAAGGTCTTTGCCCTCTAGCCAGCATGGTGAACTCCTACTGATCTTTTAAAACTGAGCTCTTTATAAAGCCTTCTCTAACTCTTCTACTACTCCTGTAACCAGAAAACCTGGTATCCACTTCCTGCCAACACTTCAGCTAATATCTACAGGCATTACATGGAGGAGATGGAGAAGTAACTCTAAGAACCTGGATATAATGAAAATAAGATTTCACTAAAAGATTTAGACTACCACATGAATGTTTAATGAATTGTTACAGAAATACACACATTCATAATGGTCAGAGTAACTTCTTGACTATGGAAATTCCACACTAATAGAATTGTTGATACTAGTTCAGAGTGGGAATAGTGAGGAAGGAATTCAAGGGCAAAGGAATGTGATTCACTCTCTGCCAAATTCTTCAGTGAACGAAGAGGATTGACCTAGAGATCAGGAGAAGAGAAGAAAAAGGAAAGGCAAAAGATAACTGAATAAATGGTGTGAATTTAAATGGAAGAGGACATTTTTTTTTTTTTAAGCTGTGTAACATAACCGTCATGGAGCTGCAATGGAGAGAGTAAAAGACACAATCTTGTTTTCCAACCATCCAGAAAGTGAGTAATTCAAGACTGAGAGACACAAAGAAAGTCTTATCCTCAAGAAAGATCTAGTTTTCAGCTAAAGCAAATGTAGAAGAACTAGCTGGTATGTAATCTGTGACTCTTATTTAAATTTAGTCCCAATGATCTCTTGGACATGAGTGAATACTGAACCAATGGGCAGAGGACATGTTTCAACCTGCTTAGGATGGTGTTTGCCGAACGATAAAGTCTTAAGCAAGATGAATGCTGCAGAGATTACATCAGCAAGTCGTTCACCAGGTTTCACAGAAATGGACAAAATAGACTCATATGCATGAGGATCAAGCAGCAAGAGTCCCCTGCTCTTTTGCTCTGTGCACAGAACAGTAGTGTAATAATTCATCTTTTAATACAGCTTGCCTAAAGGGATACCCATTCCTGGAGAATGAATATAAAAACCCATTCTACCTATAATTGTACTTCTTACTGTATATTAATAAATTCATATATACATCAGTCTTTTGTGAATATTTTCAAAGTTGGAAACCCTAAAGGATCATTTCTGGAACACTGATGGGATCACTTTTCAGGCATGGCCAGGTTATAAGCCAACTCTGGATTTATGTCTATTATTGAAAATAATTCCATTAATACTGAATATCTCTGTACTCTGAGGAACTGTATTAAAGAAATATCTCTGTAACACAAAGATAAATTATTTTTCCTATGTGTCTTGCCTACCAGTCTATGAGGTTTGGAGGTCAGAAATAGCCTCTTATTTTCTCTTACCAGCACCAGCACCAGCATCTACTGCAGTGCCTGATACAGACCAGGCAAACATTTAATAGTTTTTGAAAGGAAAGGAACAGTGCTATGAACTGAATGTTTGTATCCCCCTAAAATTCATATTTGAAACCCAATCCCCAGTGGGATGGTATTTAGAGATAGGGCCTTGGGTAGTGATGATGTCATGAGGGCAGAACCTTTATTAATGGGATAATGCCCTTATAATAGAGACCCCAGGGAGCTCTCTAACCCTTTCTGCCATGTTAGATTGCATTGAAAAGACAGGCGTCTAGACAGCAAACAATACATCTGTCAGCACCTTGACCCTATAATTTTTAGCCTCCGGAACTGTGAGAAATAAATTTCTGCAGTTAATAACCTACCTGGTCTATGGTATTTTGTTACAGTAACCCAAATGATTAGATAAACAGTTATTCAAATGGTGGCATTATAGGAAAAGGGAACCTGTTTTTATTGAACAAGATTATAATATCCTTAGAACCTAATAATTGCTTTCTTGGTTGTCTGTGTGGCAGGTTTTTCTCTGTGATAGGATGCATTGCATAGCAGTTGTTCTGTGTGGTGGGTTATACTAAGTGATTAATAAATGTCACTTGTTGAACTATGTGACAGATCTATGTGACAGGTTGTGTCATTAGTCCCATCACGAGGGGGGTGGTTTAGATTTGTAAAATACCTGATCTCTTGTCCCTTTTTTTTTTTTTTAAGATTTTATTTATTTATTTGAGAGAGAGTAAGAGAGCATAAGCAGGGGTAAGGGCAGAGGGAGAATCAGACTTCTTGTTGAGCAAAGAGCCTGAGGCAGGGATCCCAGAACTCCGAACTCAACTCCAGAAACATGACCTGACCTAAGAAGAAGGCAGATGCTTAACTGACTGAGCCACCCAGGTGCCCCCTCTTGCTCCATTAATTGTGTGATATAGGCAGGCACCATGGTAACTTGCCTAGCTCTCTCAATGGATGTCTGAGAGCCTTTTTTTTTTAATTGAATGGCATATTTTATATAGATTTTGTTTAAACTGCCTGACTAATATAGTAATATGTTTGAAACAGAATATTTAACATATGAATGTTCTAGATAACTTGAGCTGCAAACACTAACCATTTTCTTCAAAATCTTGGGATATTTTTCAGGGCACCTGGGTGGCTCAGTCAGTTAAGTGCCTGCCTTCTGCTCAGGTCATGATCCCAGGGTCCTGGGATCGAGCCCCACATTGGGCTCTCTGCTCAGCAGGGAGCCTGCTTCCTCCTCTCTCTGCCTGCCTCTCTGCCTACTTGTGATCTCTGCCTGTCAAATAAATAAATAAAATCTTAAAAAAAAAATCTTGGAGATTTTTCATCTGTTTGCAGCAACTGAACAGTTTCCAGGATGAGAAAAGGTTTTAAAATTAAAACACTTTTTCTCCCCCTCAATTCCAAGTAGACTATGGACAGCAAATTGTGTTTTTTTTTTAAGGTTAATTTATAGTTTATTGGATTTTTCTTAATCTTTTCTTCCATTGATTATCTTAACAAATACTTTCTTAATAAGATGGAAACAAATGCAAAAACCTATGTAAGACAGAAACTGGACAGAGGACAAGGAATGGTACTCCTAAGACATAAAGTCACAGAAACCAATTGCTAAGCGGTCCACTCCTTCGGATTGAACAGTGAACCAACAGAGTGCTCGGCAGTAGAGCTTAAATGTATAAACCTAGGGCTGAAAACATGGAGATTCAAATCCAAGGGGAATAGAGAAGAACAGGGAAAGAAATTGGGAGAGACACAAGATACCAGAGCCAATTAGTCAAACTAAAGTTAAAGCTCAGAAAATCAGGTAAGAATTATGAGACCCGGCCACTTGATACCCAACCTTGAGCTGTTTTAAAATGATTCTTACCTGGGTGGCTCTGTGGGTTAAGCCTCTGCCTTCCGCTCAGGTCATGGTCTCAGCGTCCTGGGATCGAGCCCCACATGGGGCTTTCTGCTCAGCAGGGAGCCTGCTTCCTCCTTTCTCTCTGCCTGCCTCTCTGCCTACTCGTGATCTCTGTCTGTCAAATAAATAAATAAAATCTTTAAAAAAATAAAAAATAAAAAAAAAAATAAAATGATTCTTACCTTCAGCAAAGATACTGTCTAGTTTGGAGGTAAGAGTAAGGGGTCAAAATTAGGCCATAAAAAACCGGCAAGGGACAACCAAACACTAATCAGTAAAATAATAAAAGGAATTACAAGATGAGCTCAAAGAAGGAAGAAAAGTATGTGTGGATTTAAAATCAAGAGCTGGAGACAAGAAGGTCCAGACCCCTAACTGGACCTGCACATAACTGGTGTGGAAAGGAGCTCTGCCAACATCCTGTTCTGCACATTTATCTTTTTCCCATCAGTGAACTTATGTCCCCTGAAGTTCTTAGAGAAATGATTAACAGTGGAATTCCCCATCTTAATATTCAGCAGATTCTGATTTTGATGAAATTGTTTTGAGGAGGTTTTGTTTGTTTGTTTGTTTGTTTTAATAATCACCAAAGTCACCATCAAAAGGCCCTTCCCTTCTGGTGAAGCTATCATGTAGAAGCAATCCAAAAAATGATGAACTACTCTTATTAGATAAATGACAATTTGCCAGTGATTTATTAAATAAGAATTGTGCACTTGTACTTTATAGTGTAAATTTTTCTCACTGTTCTCTTTTTGCTTTACTATAAATTTCTTTATATTTCCCTTTCTGTTATATTCCTGAGTTTGATTTATCCAATGTGTTCAAAAACTCATATTAAAGAGAAATGAATTGATGCTGCCTATATCGTAAAACATGCTGGGGAAACAAGTTTTGATGGATAGGAAACATTTTTCTGTCGATCTTGCGGTTGGTTTTCAAAGGTTTTTTTTTTTTTTTTTCAACCCAGATTCAATTATTCTCATAAAATGTGGGTTAGTCATATCCATCCAACTCCAGTGTACCCTGATCCAGTAGCATATAGAGCTGGTGAAAGGTATGTCAAAAATAGCAAATACACCTTCAGTTTCTTCTTGCCCATTCCACTTGATGAAGTCCAATTAACCAAAAAGGAATTTGGTCTTCTGGAGAAAATGTCAGTGACTACTGAAGTAAAAGATGATTGCCTCTGAGAAATTTGGTTGGAATAGTTAGTGTTCATTTGTACCTGAAGCTGGATCTTGTATGTCCTTTTCTTTAGTTTTTCTAATCATAAACAGATGAAAATTCATTGTGGAAATTGTAAAAAAGAAAAGAAAAGAAAAGAAAAGAAACAAAAACCCCCAACTTAGAATAAACCATTATTTTTAAGAGACTTTTAAAGTGGCTTTTAATGAATTTTTTTTAAGATTTTTTTTTATTTATTTATTTGACAGAGAGAGAGAGATCACAAGTAGGCAGAGAGGCAGGCGGAGTGGATGGGGTGTTCCCTGCTGAGCAGAGAGCCCGATGCGGGCCTCGATCCCAGGACCCTGAGACCATGACCTGAGCTGAGGGCAGTGGCTTAGCCCACTGAGCCACCCAGGCACCCGCTTTTCATTATTTTTCTCATATAATAGCTTATGTCTGATACCAAGATATTATCAGGAATTATGCAAAATCTCTTATATACCATTTCTTGTTTTCTAATATTTTGAAATTAAAAAATCAGAAAAAAAATAATTGAACTAATAACAGGGTTTTTTCCTAAGAAAACTTCTTGGTAAAATTTGAATGATGTTAGTATTTTATAATAAAATGAGGATTCCACGCCATCACTAAATAATATTTCCCTCTATAAAGATCTAAAAGAGGTTGTAATTATAAAAAAACACCAAGAAGGTCTTGATGATAGGAAAATGCAGGGAATTTCCTTTTCTAGTAGGCTAAGCTAGTTAAGACAGTCAAAGGAAAGTTAGAGAAAGTTCATGGTTCCACTATCAATTTTACGTGGCTGAAAACTGGACTGTGATCCAGTGACTGTGGGGCACGCTTTGTTTCTCCTGCCCTGTCCTGTTGAAAACAAACATGGCTTGAGAAAATATCTGAAAACAGTGGTCTTCTTGTGCCTGTCTTAGTGCAGTTAGATGATTGAGAAGCACAACATGCTCCGCAGATGTGGAAACCGTGTAATTCTGAGCTTCCTCCAGGAAAGAATGAGCTTTGATAGGCTGGAACTAAAGCTTCTTTAAAGGTGTAAAATAACCATGAATTTCCTATTACCATGGACAACTATTTCAGATATTCACAGCCAATTTGAGCATGGTGGCTAACAGCTGTTCATAATATTGCTGCCTTAGAGTACATGTGCCTTCTAAGAAGAACAAGGGGGTACATTCCTCATTCTTCCTTTTTTAAAAAAAGTTAAACCCATATTACTTTTGCTCAACTTCTGGTTCACTCCTTTACTTGACATGATGAGATTTGCAAATGTAGGTAGACCTTTTATTAAAGACATCTAAAAGTACTACATTCTTGTTTTATAAAAGTTTGAATTTTGCCTCAAAATGCATTTTATTTAGAAATTTAACAAAAATTTATTATTTGCATAGTCTGAGAAGGAAGCTTTCTGATTTTCCCTAATTCTAAGGACAATAATTTTAACTATAGAGATAACTACCCAGAGACACATCCCACATAAATTCAAGTACTTGCCCATTTTATTTTAACATGAACAGGACATTAGCTCAAAGACAAAATTGAATAAAATGGAAATGGAATAGCTTTCATAAGACCCTATTAGAATGCTTGTTTTTTGATTGAAGACATAACAGTTTGGATATCTACCTGGAAGTTTTCTATGTCTTTTGATCTGGAAGGAAGTTTTGTAGTAAGCATGCTAAATTTTAATATTAATTCAGATCTGCGAAATTGGCTTCAATCTGAGAAATCCCAATCGCCATAGATAACAAAAGTTTAGCATATAATAGGTTTGTACATATCACTAAGTATCAATAGAAGTATCAATAGAAGAATCAATCAGTAAGAATCGATCTTCAAAAGAAGAAGAAGCAGAAGGAGAAGAAGAAGAGGAAGAAGGTGGGGGAGGGTGTGTATGAAATTTGGGTGCTAGTTGTGACTTTAACATGAATTTAGGAAAATATAAATAATATAGTACTAGTAATTTTTCCCCCTCAAACACATTAATTTTTCAGAGTAGAAATGAATTGCCTTGGATTCAAGGGACAGTTTGTACCCATGGTTATTGTACCTGGGGAAAGTACTCATAGACTTAAATAGCCGACTAGATCTACCTGTGTACCTGCAAATTATTTTATAATCAGCACTTCAATTAATCACCCTTTACATCCAATTCAGGAAAACTTATGAGAATTGAGGCACGGTACATACTTTAGAAAGTTTTCACTTGGGAGCCTTTTTATTGGCTTGTTTTGGGAACTCAGATTGATAAAGTTCAAAAATTTATCGCATTTGCTTGGATAATCCTATTTCAGCATCACAGTCAAGGAGTATTACTTTTTTTTTTTTTTTTTATAAAATACAGCTAATTACAAACTCCATGATGTAACAAAATGTAAAATGCAAACTTAGATTCACTAAACATGCATTTCCAATTCATTTTCAAAGTCTGTTTTTATTTTGTTTCTTAAAGGGGTATAAATAATGAAAGAAAGATTACCCTTAAAATATTTTAATCATGATGGTTGAGGGGAAAAGATAGAATATTGAGAAATGTTGTGATACTTTAATTTCAAAAATGATTGATGTTGGTGCCCCTGAGTGGTTGGTCAATTAAGCCTCTAACCTTTGATGTCAGCTCAGGTCACGATCTCAGGAATGAGATCAACCCCTGTGTTGGGCTCTGTACTCTGGAAGGAGCCCCTTGAGAGTCTCTCTTCCTCTGGCCCATCACTCATGCTCTCTCTCTCTAATAAATAAATATTTTAAAAAATCATTAGTTTTGTTATTAATATTAAAATGTATATTTTTCAAAAAATGTTAAGGAACATCAGTGTTATTAAAACTCATTAATTTCTCCAAAAATAATTTACTATTTCTCTTATAGGAAATATAACTTTGTTGTATCTGAATTTTAAGCCATCTCAAATTCAGTGTTAAACCTCAGAAATGAAATTCACCTATACTTTCTGGGGTTATGTATATTTCTATATTAGATTAATGATTGATGTATTTTGTCATTTTGATATGAAAATGTCTCATGATTAAAATTATGTACAAATGTGGGGCGCCTGGGTGGCTCAGTGCGTTAAAGCCTCTGCTTTCGGCTCAGGTCATGATCCCAGGGTCCTGGGATGGAGCCCTGTATCGGGATCTCTGCCTAGTGGGGAGCCTGCTTCCTTCTCTCTCTCTCTCTCTCTGCCTACCTCTCTGCCTACCTGTGATTTCTGTCTGTCAAATAAATAAAAATCTTAAAAAAAATTTATGTAAAAATGTAAAAAACTATTTAAAACTAAGTAAAATCGTATTATTTTTTCAAGTACTATTTGGATTCATCTCCCTTTTAGAAAGTATTCAATTATAAACAATAAGCATCCTAAACCTTTTTAAAAGTTATTACTGAATATAAATATACAAAGCTTTTATGTTTACTTTTTTCTCTGATAAATGATAAAATAAATCCTTCCCAAGGCAATAAATTAAAAAACTACAAAGGGGTCTTCTTCCCACACTAATAATAATAACTATCTTCATATAAACAGTACTTACGGTGAACTTGACACTAATCTAAGTCTTCTGTATATATGTATATGTATGTTAATTAATTCTCACTCTAGTCTTATATGAGGATGACATAATGTTAAGGATGTAATATTACTTTTCTCTGGAATACATTATAGCTCAGATATGAAAAAATCTTTGTGATTTCCTAAATTTCTAAATACCACCACTATAGCAAGCCATTAATGATACAATTTAAATAAAAATGATATTTTGTTAAGATAGGCTGAGTAATCAGCTGGTCTTCCTCTCACTGTTTAAAGTAATTTGTACCTGATTGCATAATAATATAAAGTCATATATTATCAAATTTATAAATTGTCACTGTTTAGAAACTTGGAGTTACTTGTTCATAAAGAGATATAGCAAAGAGACTATTCTATTTTCGTTGTGAAATTTGTCTGTAAAGAAGAAATCTTTAAAAAAGAGGAAAAAATGGTGAGGGAAGAAAAGGAGTTTTTGTACCTTCTCTTTAAAAACTGTTGTTATTGTGATCATTATACTTTCCACTGGATGTTGTCACAGGGGAGGAAAAAGGCTAAATAGCATGAAAAGAAAATTTCAAAATTTATGTTTTTATGAGACTATCCATTTAGATCAGACTAGAGATTGTCTTATAAACTAGTTCTGCCAAATGAGTCACTTGAAATGACATTTATTTGTTGAAATCAGTGTTTTGAAAATCGGTGCTGCCTTCACAATCCATTTTTTAAAAAGAAAAAAAAAGGGGGGGGCTAATTTATTAGTTCTGTTTTCATCCCCCAAAAAATGCTTCTACAAACGGAGGGGACCAGAATGACAATTCTATTTGTACATGAGTCTACATTTAGGAGTGTTGATAATAGGAGAAGGTGGCAATGACAAAGATAGGGCAGTGCAATCCCAAACTCTATGCCTCATTCAGTCTTTTCTTCGATAAACTTGTATGAGTTATTCTCATTTTTCAGAAATTCCTGACAATCTTCATCTCATTTCCCCACCCTCCAAAAATGGCTACCTAGGCAAAAATGGCCCAGTCCTGGCTCCAGGGAGTCTAATGAAGAAATAGCAAACGTTGTCAGAAAGCCTAAATGATTCTTATTTTGGTAATCATTAATAAATTTAAAAAGTTAATCACTCCAGTAAAAAGAAAATAAAATTCCACAGGGTTATATAAATTGATAAAACAGCTTGGCCGAGACAAGTAAAAAGCAAACAAAAACAAAAAGCATCTACAAAAACATGGTCATTACTTATCTGACAAGTGAATCTTATCTGACCAATAAAAAGTAATTGATCAATTTAGGATAAAAACACAATGGGATAGGAAAGACCTTGCTTTTGAGTCTGACAGAAGATGTGGTTCAAAACCTGGACTCTAAACTTAGCTTTTTTTTTTCCCCATTTTCTTTTTAAGATTTTATTTTTTTTTTATTTATTTTTTTTTATTTTGATGAACCTTTTTTTTTTTTTAACTTTTTATTTTTTATAAACATATATTTTTATCCCCAGGGGTACAGGTCTGTGAATCACCAGGTTTACACACTTCACAGCACTCACCAAAGCACATATCCTCCCCAATGTCCATAATCCCACCCCCTTCTCCCAAACCCCCTCCCCCCATTTGCGACAACATGGATGGAACTAGAGCGTATCATGCTTAGCGAAATAAGTCAAGCAGAGAAAGACAACTATCATATGATCTCCCTGATATGAGGAAGTGGTGATGCAACATGGAGGCTTAAGTGGGTAGGAGAAGAATAGATTTTATTTTTTTAAGTATATCTACATCCGATGTGGGCTCGAACCCACATCCCCAGGATCAAGAGTTGCATGCTCCACTGACTAGCCAGCAAGCCACCCCTTATCATCTTTTTAATCCCTTTAAATAAAGTAACCTATATCTCAGCCTTGGAATCTTCATAAATAAATAAATGATACATTCTTTATTAGGACTATTGTAATAATTAAAAAATATAGAGATTATAAAGAGCTTCACACCAGGGGGACAATGTCTAGAGAATTGTGTTATTTTTGTACATGTGTTATGGGCTGCATTATATTTCCCCC
The DNA here is from genome assembly GCF_964662115.1 of Mustela nivalis. Lineage (NCBI taxonomy): Eukaryota > Metazoa > Chordata > Mammalia > Carnivora > Mustelidae > Mustela > Mustela nivalis. Next base: position 38,862,689 of record NC_139020.1, read on the forward strand.
AAAATTCATATGTTGGAGTTCTTATTTCCAGTACCTTAGAACATGACCGCATTTGAAGATTGGGCCTTTAAATAGGAAATTAAGTAAAAAATGAGGTCTTTATGTTAGACCACAATCTCTTCTGACTTGTGCCAAAGAAAGAGAAAATTTGGACACTCAAAAGAGACAACCGGGTTTCTTCCACACACAAAAAAGACCTGGGGCGTCTGGGTAGCTCCGTGAGTTAAAGCCTGTGCCTTCGGCTTGGGTCATGGTCCCAGGGTCCTGGGATCGAGCCCTGCATCAGGCTCTCTGCTCAGTGGGGAGCCTGCTTCCCCCTCCCCTCTCTGCTTGCCTCTCTGCCTACTAGTGATCTCTGTCTTTCATATAAATAAATAAATAATCTTAAAAATTTAAAAAAAAAAAGAAATTAAAAAAAAGAAAGAAAGAAAGACCCTATGAGGACACAGTGGACACAGTAAGATGGCAGCCATCTGCAGGCCAAAGAGAGAAGATTCAGGAGAACCTGACCTGCTGACATCTCAGTATTGGACTTCTAGCATGCAAAACCATGAAAAAAAAAACAAAAACAAAAAAAACATTTCTATTGTCTAATATTTTATTGTGACAGCCTTGGCAAATTATTACAATATGCATATAAAGAAATAGCAAATTGGGACTCCTGGGTGGCTCAGTCGGTTATGCATCTGCCTTCGGTTCAGGTCATGATCCCAGGGTGCTGGGACCGGGCCCCTCATTGGGTTCCCTGCTCAGTGGGGAGCCTGCTTCTCCTTCTCCTCCCTGCTCATGCTCTCCCTCACTATCTCTGTCTCTCTCTCAAATAAATAAAATCTTAGAAAGAAAGAAAGAGAGAGAGAGAGAAAGAAAAAAGAAAGAAAGGAAAGAAAGAAAGAAAAAAAAGGAAGGAAGAGCAAATCACTCCAATGTAGGCAAAATGTCTAAAGCTGCATGTCATAGTTGTTAGGAACATGCCTCATGAAATGTTCCAAAAATTACATGTATTATTTCATTTAATCCTCAAAATAGTGATAATGGATTAAGTGCTATTTTAATGTATGCTTTACAATGAGGAAACTAAGTCACAGAACTTTTTAATAACCTAAGGTCACACAGCTGGCCGAAAACTAGAGCCTCAGTTCATGACCACCAAGAGAAACAGCAAAATTAAATTAAATAAGTAAGCATTCATATGGGCCTGTTGTACAAACTAATATCCTTACCCATTAAAGGACACGAAACCCCACAGCCTTTGTTAAGAAAGAAAGCAAAGCCCTACAGACTTTAGACCTAATTTGGGCAAACAGGAGTGCATGTTATCAGATCTATTTTTACAAGAACTTTTCAATGCTCCTTTTCATGAGGAATGTAAATGACACACACAGGTTTTAGAACACTAAGAGTTGCTTTTAGTGTAGCCTAGACTATAATTTTAGAGTCCCTTAGCCCTATCTGTTCCCTGTACCCATTGATTAATTCCATGAGCACAAACACAAAGCAGATATAACTCAGAATGGAACAAAAGCTGACTACCTTGTCTGAACCATGGTTAAAGCGCTCATATTTTCAACTAGAAAAATTGTATTTCTTCTTGTTAAAGTAATTTGGTGGAAGGATTTGAATAGGTCAAATATCTGAATTATGTATTATTCTTAACAGAAACTTGGCTTGATAATTTAAATTACTGCTAATCAAATATTGATATGGAGAGGCCCTATGGGAGGTAAAATATACTGATACAATGTTGAACATCAGCCACTTATAAATAAATGTATCTAAAAAGAATAAAATAGCATGGTTAGTAATGAAAAACCATCCATCTTATTACCAGGTGTCAGTCACTTCCTTAGATCTCAGGTATAGCAATAAAAGGCAAAAACCCTTTTTTGTATTTTTCATAAATGAGAAAATACCTAGTAAAATTTATTTAATATGATTACTTTCTGTTGAAATGCTCTTTTGTTGTAGATGGAGCAAAAGGAAACTTTACTTGGTAATCTTATAATCATAAATTCTAATATTTAGTTCTGCTAATGCAGTACTTTCATTAGCTTACTTATCCAACCTCCTCTTTGATGTGTCCTAAAATCTAGAAGGATTGCACTTTAAATGTTTTCTCCTATTATGAGAGCAGTATATAACAATTGTGGAAAATGTTAATAAAACAAATACTAGCACTTGTATTCCCTTCACCTTTGTGGTCAGTACTACTCAGATATTGATCTGATATACTACATTTTGGTTTGGTATTTATGTATATATATGTTTGTGTCCTGGAAGTTTGATTCATGTATTCATTTATTATTTAGTTTAACAACTATGGATTTTACAACCATTCTGTACCAGAGCAAAAGAATATAGGAGTGACAACTATGTATTCTAAGGTTTAGAAATCCATGGATGGATATAAAGACCAGGAATTGGATTTGGACATGTTGAGTTTGAGATGTGCATTAAACCCTCAAATGGAAAATTTGAGCATGGGGTTGGGTCCAGAAGAAAAGCCTGGTCTGGACATGGACCATCAGGGAGAAGAAGTTATTAAACCCAGAAGGCCACATAAAGCAGCAAAGATGTAGAGTGGAAAGAGAACAGAAGACACCAAGGACTGAGCACTGATGTTCTTCAATATTAAAAGCTTGAGAAGAGGGATGCCTGGGTGGCTCAATATGTTAAAGCCTCAGGCTTCGGCTCAGGTCATAATCTCAGGGTCCTGGGATCAAGCCCCGCATTGGGCTCTCTGCTCAGCGGGGAGCCTGCTTCTCCCTCTCTCTGTGCCTCTCTGCCTACTTGTGATCTCTGTCAAATAAATAAATAAAATCTTAAAAAAAAATAAGTTGTTAAAAAATAAAAATAAAAATGTGAGAAGAGAATGAACTGGCAAATGCCACAGAGAAGGAAGAACCAGGAACCAGTGAGAGAAGAGGAAAAATGAGTTTATCTATTGAAATAGGGGAAAGTTTCAATTCTGTGAAATTACACTGTTAGATCAAGCATGATAATAAATAGGAACTGACTGAACTTAAAATGAGGACGGCATCAGTGACGTCAATGAGCTGTTTCCACGGAGCATTAGGGAAGAAAGCCAGGTGGAGTGGAGTGAACGGAGAGTGGGACAGAAGAATTAGAGTGAGTGCATGTGGGTCATTCTTGAAGTTTTGCTGGAAGAGACCAAAAACAAAAACAACAAAAAAAAGTGGAGTGGTGTTTCAGAAAGAGATGGACACTAGGGCCAAAATAAGGTATCAATTCTTTTAAAAAATAATTTCTTGTTTGAATACTAACTAAAATCATCTAAAGGGAAGCAAAAATCTGGTGGTGTAAGAAAGACAGGAAAACTGTGATGCCCAGGAGCAAGACAGAGAATGGGAGTGCTTTCCTCAGACAGGTGAGAGGGTGAGCTCAAGGGGTTGGCAAGAGGGTAAAGGTTGTGATGGCAGGTGAGGATAGGTGCGTAGTCCCCAGAGTCTGAAATGATGCCATTTGATGACTGAGTAAATGGACTAGAGATGGGATAGTGTAGACATGAATGGTCAAGGATAATTTCATGAACTAATAGTGAGAAGAATCAGGGTGGTGTATTCCCCACTCACGTTCAGCTGATCAGATGCTGATCTGGATTGAGATGGTGTTGGCTGAGTCATGGCATGGCCAAGAAGGTGAAATAAACATTTTCATCAAATTGTTCAGATGAGTTTCTTTCCTGTGTTATCAAATATCCTTTAAACATTATTTTAATGCTTATAAATAAATACATGCAACCATGTATTGAAAATTTTCCCTATTTTTAAATTTGTTTTTACTTATTATATATTTCAATAAATATAGAATTTGAGAGTCAAAACCAAGAACCAATTGCAAGAAGAAAGGTGTCTGGGAAAAAAACATAATTGCAAAGGGATTCCAAAGGAGTAAACTGTTTTAGTAAAGATCTATTGCTATATAACAATTCACTCCCAAATTCAGTGGCTTCAAAAACAAGAGCTATTTATTTGCTCCCATTAATACAATTTAAGAATTACGCGGTGGGAATAGATTTTTTCTTCTTCAAAATGTATCAGCTAAAGCAACTTGACTAGAAAAATTAGTTCCAAAGTGGAGTCACTCACATGACTATTGCTGCTAGCTGGTTCTAGGAGCAGATCGGGGATATTGAAAGATTATAACAAATCTTAGAAATCAATATTTCATGATGGATATGAATTTAGATTAGACTGGAAGAGTTTTCATCTATTCCATTATTTTTCAAATATCTTTTTCCAACCTAACTTACTTTATTTTTAAAATAAATTTATTTATTTATTTATTTTAAATTTATTTATTTGACAGGGAGAGAGAGATCACAAGTAGGTAGAGAGGCAGACAGAGAGAGGGGGAAAGCAGGCTCCCCACTGAGCATAGAGCCTGATGTGGGACTCAATCCCAGGACCCTGAGATCATGACCTGAGCCAAAGGCAGAGGCTTAGCCCACTGAGCCACTCAGGAGCCCCAAAACTAAATCTACTTTAAAACATAATTTTTGTTTCAAATTTTTAAATACCTCTTGGAGGTATCCATTGTTGTTCTTGTATGGCTTATTAACTATTTAAATTATTTTCGGTCTCTATTTATAACTGTTAAAATATGTGAACCTATGCTTGTGCCTCTGATATAGTTTTGGATATGCGTTTTACAATGACATCGGTTGCCAAATAATCAACCATCGTAATTTGTTTTCTATTTTATATGGTACTTTTTAGCTCAGATTTGCTGTGCTTTGTTCATTTTCTATGTTTATTTTTGACTTGTTGAGCTTTGTGGGTTTTTTTTTGTTTTGGGTTTTATTTTTTTTTTAAGATTTCTAATTCTGTTGATTTAATGAAAGAATGGGTTCTCAAATTTCTTCTCTGGGAAGGACATTGAGGTTTTCTTTGTAACATGATCTAAATTCACTCTTTTTTTGGAGAATTTTTCATGAAGTCTTAACATAAAGTCGTATTCTCAGTTTTGGAAGCTTGCTTGAATGTTTCCCCTTTAATGTAACCTAATGATTATTCACTCAAATATTTTATTTTATTCTAAGTATATTATACTGACCAAAGTTTTTTTGTATGTAACAAAATTGTTGCACCAAATTCATGGCTGAAACCATGTTACAGCATTCTCTTTTATAGAAATACACTATTTTCATTCACATTAGTAGTCAATTGTATTTGCCAAAACACAATATGAATAATCCATTCATTGTCAAGCCAGACAAATAACTTAAAAGACTATTCTATTACTTCTTTATTATTATGATATAAACTGGCCATTACCGTCTTACATCTAGAATCATTCTGTTCCCTAATTCTAAATTATATATTGTTTCTGGGTGTTCAAAGTCATATATCTGAATTTTATTTATCTTCTCCAATACTTTAAAATACTTTAAAAATATTTTTAAAGGGGCATCTGGGTGTCTCAGTGGGTTAAGCCTCTGTCTTAGACTCAGGGTATGATCTTCCTGGGATGGAGCCCTACCCCGCATCAGCATCCTGCTTTCTGCTCAGCAGGGAGCCTGCTTCCCCCTCTCTCTCTGCCTGCTGCTCTGCCTACTTGTGATCTCTCTCTGTCAAATAAAGAAATAAAATCTTTAAAAAATATATTATTTGAATGTATTAAGACTTAAAAAGACAGTTACCATTTTTTTCACAGAATACTTCTTCTCACAATCGTAACATCTCGAGTTTAACAGTACAGTCTCTTGTGATAAAGTTTACCTTAAATATTCATACTTTTTATGACTTCATCAGTTGTACTAACCATTTCATCCACCTGGGCATAAAGCAGAGAAATAACTATATAAATCACATGGTTAATAACATTGTAGTCTAAGGGTATTTATTGAAATCACATATCACTTCTTTTGCTATAATTTTGCCAAGTAGATTTCAGGATTTATTTTTACACTGTTATTGTAATTTCATTGAGAAGTATTATTTAGTTCAGTTAATATTTTAAAAATAGTAACTATTAATTAATAATGTTTTCTACAGTTATTATTGATAAGTTAAAACATTGCAATGACATATCTGTATGTAACATCACAAATGTCATAACTACTGACTTTCATCATTTGCATACTAAGGAAATGTCTCTTACAATATTTCTATGCAACAGAAAAATATTTTCTTTGTGAACTGCATTAACATAGATATTTGTCTGTCTTCGTGGTTTGGAATTACACTTGTCATAACATGAGTAAATTCTATGTGAATTAAATGCTTCCTAGGTGATATAAATAAATATATTCTTGCAGTCAAAGCTGACTAATAGCTAATTATTTTTATAAACAAGCCTCTATGGTAAAATTTGTGAGGTTTATAGGTATATTTTAATGCCATTTCAACAAATGTACCTCTATACCCAGAGAATAAGCTTAGATTATGGAAATGGTCTGCTGGAATTCCAGAACTATATTACAAGATACTCTTTTTTCTGTAAAACATGTTTGCATTTTAAGTTTACTATTATTCTACTATTTGTAGCCTTATTTTTTTCTTGTTTTCTTGTTCTAAATACAATTTTTATCTTCAATCTTGAACAGCATCGTTTTCTCCTTCAAATATAACAAAGGACTATATCAGAGAGTGAATCAGTTTTATTGTCATCTATAGGAAAATAATGTACAATACTTAATTTCCCCAGGTAAAGAAATCTATAGGAAAGTTAAATTTTATTACAGCATCTATTCTAGAATATAAAAATGTACTCTGTTAATATTATTACTGCTGGGTTTGCCTGTTTTTAAAGACCCAACATCCATTTGGGAAATTTTGATGTTACCCTTATAATCACACACACACACACACACACACACATTCACATGTGTGAATATATTAAATACACAGACATCTTGCAGAAGATCTCACACACTCTCTCACACACAAGTAATATCTCAGTAATTGCAAACCTAACCTAAAAATATGTCAGCATGTAGAGTGTTATGAACTAGATCTGAGATAGCTGATCTCTTGACTCTAACCCAGAACCCTGTGTTCTCCATTTACTACCTACTTTTCACAAGCTACTAAATCTTTCCAAGTTTTGAAATTCTTACTGTAAAATGAGATTTTTACCCAGGACCATACTGAGGATTTAAGGAGATAACATATCTAAAGGGTGTTATATTCCTGGTACATATTAAGCACTTATTTCTTGTTAACTATTATTTTTGTTGTGTTTTTTTTTGTTGTTATATTTATTTTAATATCAATATAATTTCAAATGGAAGATAAGTATATGCAGATAATTATGTGTGTCATTGTAAAAAAATATATATATATACTACGGCTTAGGGAAATATGTGATGAATAGTATATAATGGATACCACAAGGAAATTTGAATAAGATCTAGATATTTCAAGAAGAGATCATTTTTAATTGATGTTTTCAGGAAAGACTCCATGAATGGTCACTGAAACAGATCTGCAAGTTTATTTTGTTATTAAAATAAACTCTATGGGTAGTTGATTGGATAATACAGGCACACTTTCAATAATACTAGAATTAGTACAAACTTTTTAATTAATTCAATATATATGGTTAATAATTTAATTCTTTACTCTATTTGAGTCCTTCAGGTGTGCTCAAGAAACAAAACAGGTTACAATTATTTTTAAAAGTTACAGGTTAAAAAGTACGTGAAATACTTTTTAGAAAACATTTCAATTGGTTGCTGCACAGATAATAACCTTCAGCATGTGGTCATGAATTAAATGCAAAATAACATCAGGAGCCCTGCTTCAAGAAATAATTAGGCCTTCTGCAGAGTCATTCAGTAAAATTACATTATTGTGTTCAACTGAGAGGAGCTGTGTAGAATTGTATTTGTAAGATATAATTGCAGGGACAGCTGGCCTGAAAAAGGAAGAATCTTAATAATATATGTTGCTGAGGTGGTTGGTTGTTTACTCCCCATTATGAGAGTGGTTGATAAGAAGAACAGTCATTGTTGCATAGAAGAGAGAAATTAATTCAGAAAAATAATGATGTAGCTTCTCATGCAGTTTAACTGAATTTTAAAAAGTGAAATGTATTGTTAGCCATGCAAGCAACATGCCTTGAGGATTTGTTCTCCTTGCTCTGTACTCCTGAAGCTTCAAATTTTCTATGTGGCCTTTCTCAGTTGGCTTCCTCTTTTATTTTCTTAACTTCCCCCTTGTAATGTAAACATGGGAACGAGAAAGTGGTAGAAGAACAAAGGATAAGCATACAAAATAGCTGCACTCTCTTTGCAGAAAGATTTAATAGGGAAATGGTACCACACTGAGATTTTATGAAAAGATTGATAATAGTGTGTTCATTTAAACCGAATGGGGAACCACTGTATGTTTTGTCATTCTAAAGTTAATTTCACTTTTTACTTAAAGGCCTTCTCGATTTTTTTTTCTACCCTTTGTCAAAAAGAACAATTAATTTTATCAACATGACCTTTCAATGCCATTGTAAACTCCCATGTGCTAAAATAAACGTCTTGACACCCTCATGAACATGAATTATACAGATAATCCTATGAAATACTGGGGCCAGTATTTCATATACAATTTACTGTCATGTAAATTAAACACAAATCAATGGAAGACAAAGAAAAATTGTTAGTTGATTAACTCCAGAGAGAACTGTAAGTTTTAATATGATACTTAATAGTAAGCTAATCTTTAAATGGCTTTGGCTATATAAATGAATATTAAGTATATGTCCCTAAAAATAAAGGCATTATTGAATGTATGTTAATCATTCCTTAAAAAAATAAAAATTTGGGGGGCACCTGGGTGGCTCAGTCGTTAAGCGTCTGCCTTCGGCTCAGGTCATGATCCCAGCGTTCTGGGATTGAGCCCCGCATTGGGCTCCCTGCTCAGCAGGAAGCTTGCTTCTCCCTTTCCCACTCCCTCTGCTTGTGTTCCCTCTCTCGCTGTGTCTCTTTTTATCAAATAAATAAATAAAATCTTTAAAAAATAAATTTTAAAAAATTGTATCTTTAGATAATGTCAGAATACCTTCCTCTTTAAAAATATTAAGGTGACTTATATTTTTACTTATTAAGACCAAGTTTATAATTTTCAGGTAAGAAGACAAAATCTTAACTTCTACAGCAAATATTTGTTGAGACCGTTATATGCCAGTCACTTCTATGCAGGAAACAAAAGAGAGAACACTCAGGAAAGCGATATGCAAAAATGTCAGTAATGATAGGTATAATGAAGAAAAAATAAGCAGAGGAAGGAGATTGATGAAAGACACACAAACAGATTGGTCAGGAAAGACCTCTCCAAAGACGTGAAATTTGAGCAGGTTTCCATCTTTTAATCTATTTTGGTTTTGTTTTTAGCATTCTCCAATATATTTATTCTGAATTTAAGGGGACAAAATTATAGATCTCTATGCAAGAATTCTATTCTATTTATCACAGGAAACCACGTAAGTTCCCTCAACTATATACAGTTGTTATTGACAAAAATGTTTTTATTGGCTTCACTTAAATAAAAAATAAATTTAAAAATATGATTGAAATGAAGCACTGGCTGGGGACACCTGGGTGGCTCAGTCTGTTAAGAAGCTGCCTTTGGGGCGCCTGGGTGGCTCAGTGGGTTAAGCCTCTGCCTTTGGCTCAGGTCATGATCTCAGGGTCCTGCTCAGCAGGGAGCCTGCTTCCTCCTCTCTCTCTGCCTGCCTCTCTGTCTACTTGTGATCTCTCTCTGTCAAATAAATTAATAAAAATCTTAAAAAAAAAAAAAAGAAGAAGAAGAAGAAGAAGAAGCTGCCTTTGAAGAAGAAGAAGAAGCTGCCTTTGACTCAGGTCATGATCCTGGGGTCCTGGGATGGAGCCCCCCTTGCTCAGCAAGAAGTCGGTTTCTCCCTCTTCCTCTGCTCCACACCCCCACTCCCACCCTGCTAGTGCTTTCTCTCGCTCACTCTCTCTCAAATAAATGAATAAGGTCTTTTTTAAAATAAAAATAAAGCACTGGGAGATACACAGAGCCTATCTTTAGTTATATTTCACGATTTTATGGGTTCATAATTCAGGCAGAGCTTAGCTGGGCTATTCTGTTCCATGTGGTTTTGGCAACAGCCACTCTGGTATTCAGTAGCAGGGCTGGTCAGGAAGGTCCAAGGTGGTTTCATTCATACATCTGGGGCCTTAGCGGGATGGCCGAAGGCTAACCTTGGTCAGGGGTTGTCAAGGAGAATGCTGAACATGTCCGTCAGCACAACAGTCTCAGGTAAGCAGAATTCTAATATGGTGGCTCAGGGCTGCCCCAGAGAATGTTCCAAGAAACAGGAGGTAGATACTCCTAACCTCTTAAGGTCCAGACCCAGCCCCTGTCCACATGGTTATTGTGGCTGCATGTTATTGCCTAAAGCAGTCATAGCACTCACCCAGACTCAAGGTGGTGACAGAGACTCTACTTCTTCAGGCGGGTAGCGTCAGAGTGTGCAGCTATCTTGAATCTGTCCACTATCTATTAAAAAAATTTACTCAAATACAATGACCGAAAGCAAATTCACCTAAAGCATTTGGATCATTCTATAGGATTTTCTACAGTGTGTGTGTGTGTGTGTGTGTGTGTGTGTGTGTGTAGTAATTGGATCAAACCTAGAATGATGTAGGTATCATGGGAATATGGCATTTTCCCACTGGGGATTCTGGAACTCCTAGATTAAAATCCAGTCAGAGAAACATTACTTACTCACACATTGTAGGTGGTAACAGGAATCTGAAATGCAGCAAAAGCATATATTATAGCTATATCTCTTACAGAAAAAGTTTCATAGTTTATTTTCATCTCAAAATTGACTTTAACTATTAATTCTTAAATAATGATCTCTTTATTTTTAACATCCCACTGAAAATAATAATAATTAAAGATTTTATTTTTTTATTTGACAGAGAGAGATCACAAGTAGGCAGAGAGGCAGGCAGAGAGAGAGAGGAGGAAGCAGGCTCCCTGTGGAGCAGAGAGCCTGATGCGGGACTCGATCCCAGGACCCTGAGATCATGACCTGAGCCGAAGGCAGCGGCTCAACCCACTGAGCCACCCAGGCGCCCCTGAAAATAATAATAATTAAATGAAGATACCTATACAATGTCCAAATAATGATGTCCCTATTTAACTTAAAAGCTGTATCATATTTTCTCCAGAATAAACTTGCAAGCTGTTTTTTTTTTTTTTTATCTCTCTGAGCTGTCATTCTAATCATTGTGGTTTTTGCTTCTGAAGTCTGGTTGGACAGATTAACTTTAAATTCCAAGCAAATCATTCAATCAATTTTATCTAAAGTAGCAATAAAATTACCCTAATTCTCTAACAATGGTACATTTTTTTAAATTCACTTTCATTCACTAGGTATACTTTAGTAGGACAGACAAGATCACTTAGAGTATCTGCTCTAGTCATAGAAATCTTTAATCTGGGAAAACTTGAAGGACCTATAATAATTGGGATCTAATGGTAGCTGTAAGTTCATTATATTTTTAACCTTATTTTTTTTTTTAAGATTTTATTTATTTATTTGACAGAGAGAGAAATCACAAGTAGGTGGAGAGTCAGGCAGAGAGAGAGAGAAGCAGGCTCCCGCTGAGCAAAGAGCCCGATGCGGGGCTCGATCCCAGGACACTGAGATCATGACCTGAGCCGAAGGCAGCGGCTTAATCCACTGAGCCACCCAGGCGCCCCTTAACCTTATTTTCTATATAAATTTTTTAACTATGATATTTAAGTTGCCAGATGTTTATTATGATATTGGTATGACTTAGTTAAATTAAGATTTATTAAGTAGAGCACAGGATGCTGGATGGCAAGCCATTGTTCAGCTACAAACTACAAATAGGGAAATCTTTTCCTCATAGATCCAAGCAGAAGCACACAGCAGGCCTTCAGGGGTCACATGGAGAGGTCAAGGCGGGGTACAGGCCAAGAGAGAGGCAGGACCTGGAGCGCATGCTTTTATTAGGGTTCATGGGTGGAGTGCTTTGGAGTTCCTGGGCTAAGGTGGGATCGGTCAATTCAAACTAAAAGAGTAAGGTTTTGGTAAACTCCATGGGGTCTTAACTAAGAAGAGCATAAAGGATAGGCCTGAGAGGCAAGGCAAAGTGTCAATCACAGTGGTGGTTGGGTAGGTCACATTAGAAACTTAAACTTGCTTGCAACTCTGAGGGCTGCTGTCTGTGGCATGTGCTGTATGAGAGCTCCTGTCAGCTTGAGGTCCTGTAGTTTACCTGGCCAGACAAAAGGGCTATGGAGGCAGCAAGACCATGGAGCGTTAATATCAGGAGTTATACCAAGAGTTCAACTTTTGACAGATATCCTAAATGAGAATATGTAAAATTTTAGAGCAGTTTGGCTCCATTTTGTTAGCTCTCTGATTTATCCAAATTTTGGTTTGTTTGGAGAGCAAGATTTATACTTTTCTTGAATTCCCTTGAGATTTAACAAGGATTCTTATTTCTGTATATTCAGGTGAGTCTGAGGATGGCTATGGGCATTTTTCACCTGGATGCAATGTATTTTCTTCAGAGTTGTCCATTTGAAATCTTTTTACGCTAGGAATAACAAGAGCTTATATAATTAGATAGACTCTCTCAATACCTAACGTCTTGTAATTTATTTTTATGGTAACGAACCTGGAAGATCTATGGCTGCCTGACTTGGAAATCAAAAATTCCCCTCGAATTTTTGCTCATTAAGTATATAAAAGTTGCTCAGAAACTGGCCCAAGACATTGCCAGTTGAAATAAATTTAGAAAGGAAACTACATTCCATTCTTTTTGAGCTGGTCTCGTGGAATAGTCTCATTCACTCTTTAAAATATGTCTCTGAAGTTTGACCTTAGCCAGGAAGGTAAGAGAACATAGTCACAAGCTGTTCTCTTTGAATTGGGTGGGTCTGTTGGCCTACTTCCCTTTGGGCATTCATGGTCTCCAATTAGTCATGCAATTAATTAATAACCACTTTAATTCCTTTCTTGAAAGGCCTAAAAAATGATATCCTGACATTTAAATGTCCAGCCATATAATCACCTGGAGATG